>NC_138236.1:33722127-34182127 GCF_964197995.2 Scardinius erythrophthalmus
AACCCCTCCCCCCCCCATCTTGCACGATAATCCGGTGGTTGAAGTTGTACAGCTTCATGGGGAGGAAGAGTTAGATGAAGGAGACTTGTTTGTCCTTGTGCCGGAAACACCGCAAGTTGACGGTATGCAGGTACCTGGGGGTAGTGCCCCTCCCGGCCCTCCAGAGGTTGAGGAAGTGCCATCTGGTGAAGCCCAGGGGGCGGAAGGGGGTCTTGAGATGGAGGTGAATTTGCAGCCTGTAATGAGCGTCCCTGCCAGTTCTGTGGTGGTCAGGAGGACTGGAAGGACTACTGCTGGGCAGCATTCTAATGTACATCACCTTCCACAACCATTGGGGTTAGGTACAGTATCTAGTATAGCGGGTGGTACATCTGGTACTTGGTTTCGGCCATGGAAGTGAGGGCTCAGAGTGGGGGTTCTGTTGAGTTTACCGTCGGGGCGTCGGTACAGAAGCTGGGGGTGGATTGTAACCGAATGAATAGGACGAGTGGTGGTGATTGACGGTTGTGAGGACCAATTAGCAGGGAGGATCCACTATTTAAGAGCTGGTTGGTCATGGCCTGGGATGCGTCACGTCCGGCTCCTCCTCTCTTTCCGTTGTTGACAGTGAACACAGGTATGTTTCATTAGCATGTAGCAAGTTTTGTTGTTTGCTGTGTGCATGACAGTAATGATTCATGGCTATTCTAGCCTGTCTTTTCTCCTCCCTGGTTCCCTCGGCTTGTGTTAAGTGGATGCTAAGACTACTAACCTTTCAGGTATGTGCGGACTGTTTTATGAAAGCAGATTGGTTAGCTTGGTGGGGTTTGGGGATTAGTTGATGTTTCGCGTTGTGTGCAGTGTTCCCTGTATCTCAGCTGAACGGCAGTTATATGAATATCGTATATCTGTGCCTGTAAAGGGATAATAGAGCTTATCTCCACTTTTTCGGTAAGTGTTATGCACATAGTTAAATGCTGAGAATTTTAGCAGGTGATGTATGCATTTGGTAATTGTTTTTCTGTGTGGATTTGTCTCAGGATTCTCTCTCCCGCTCGTGAGCGATTTGTTTCTGCTATAGTTGCCGTCTCGGTTGCTTCTCCGTTGCCATACTGCGAGAGCGCCGCATCGTCCAATTAATCAGGAGGATTGTCGCTGTCTGGTTTCTTTAAATATTAGTGTATTGTATTTTGGAGTCGATGTTCACTACTTTGTGAAATAAGGAGAAAGTAACCTCGCGGTTGCTCCTTTTAAGCTGGTCTGAATTAAGTTAACTTGTTTTGTTTTTTTGTTTTCTTTCTTTTTCTATTGTACCAACATCTATATTGTTTGTGACTTGATATGACTTTATTTCCGCTTGTTTTTGTGATCAGTGATATAATCAATTTGTGATTTATTGTAACTGTTCTGAAGTGTTTGTTTTTCTTTCTTTCAGTCGCCGGGTTCCCACGGGTGACGGGTCTCTTGTGGTGATGGTGGTGGTGCTCCTCCTACGGGCGGTGCCACACTTTTGAAGTGTTGTGGTTGCGTAAGCTGCGTGCACGGTGGTGTGTGTGTGTGCAAGTGTGCTTTTGATTTACTAGCTTTGTGACCCCTTCTCCGTGTGGTGAACCCTGGCCCTGTAAGGTTGTATTTCTTTTCTTTTCAGTTGTGTAATTAATAGTGATGTGAGTTGTATGTCATTTGTTGTTTTTGTTTGTCTTGAAGTCGATGTCAGCCATGCACTAACGAGTCATCAGACACATCCTGGTGCAATGGAGATTATTTTTAATGTGAATCTCACACTCTTTTTTTAAATAGGATTTTGTATTAATAAAGTTTTGTATTTCTTCATGATACCCACGTTTCCGCCCACTTCCTTACGAGAGTCGAACCTGTGTGACCTAAATTTTTAGGTATCATTCATATTTCCCGGGGTGAAATTCCCATGGGTGGCGTAGTCGAAACTCCTTGTGTCTGAAACCTGGTATTGCTCTGTCACACACAGTAAAGGGCATATGCATACGGACATAAGGACAAATCTTGTTTTTTCTCATGGTTTAAATATTAATAATGTATGTATCGAAGATGTACTTGTTAGTGATCACAACTGCATCTTATTTGATCTTGTTTGCGATGAGGATCCTCTCCCTGCTAAACGAGAGTCCTGCTCACATTTGATTAACCAGCGTACTGTGGAGCGCTTATGGAAAGCGTCCATCGCTTGTATCTTAAAGAGCTCTATATGGATTTACATGAAGTGATTAAAGAGGCTAGAGCCTCTTATTTTACTAAACTGATATCTGCCTGTAAAAAAAAAAAAAATCCTAAAGCTCTCTTTGGAACTATTAACAACATTGTTTCTCCTGCTGCATATATTGTCCCTGTGTTTTCAAATGTTGACTGTAACAACTTTTTGTTTCATTTTGTGGACAAGGTTAGAACTGTCTGGGCTGGCTTGGTTCCATCAGCAAACCACCATATAGTTGAATATCACAGATCTTCAATTCTGGACTCCTTTTGCCCCATTGCCCTGAATGACATCATTAAATTAGTGGGCACGATGAGACCCTCTCAAAGCCCTGTGAATATTTTACCAACAACTTTGCTTTTAAAATCCATAAATCATCTTGGCCCATGTTTGGTTTCAATTTTAAATTGATCTCTTCAGCTGGGCCAGGTTCCTAGCTGTTTTAAGCATGCTGTTGTTCAGCCTATCCTGAAAAAGAACAATCTTAATGTAGCTTCATTTAAAAAACTATAGGCCTATCTCTAAATTGACTTTTCTTGTTGTGAACCAGCTAAATAATGCTTTGGATTCACATGATATCTTTGATAAGTTTCAATCATGGTTTTCGTAAAAAACATTCAACTGAGACTGCCCTCCTTAGGGTCTCAAATGATATTTTGATGGCTGCTGATGGGGGTAAATGCTCTGTGCTGGTTCTATTAGATCTCAGTGCAGCTTTTGATAGTGTGGATAACTGCACTCTGATTGATAGACTGAAAACAACTGTGGGCATTACTGGATCAGCTCTGGATTGGCTTTCCTCCTATCTTTCAGACAGGAGTTTCTCTGTGTCCATTGGAAAATATATGTCAGACTCTGCTCCTTTGTCCTGTGGTGTGCCCCAAGATTCTGTGCTTGACCCCTGCTGTTTAGCCTGTATATGCTTCCTCTCGGAAAGATTATTGGTAGTTTTGGAGAGATATCTTATCATTGTTATGCTGATAATATTCAATTATATTTATCTTTTAGCCCTGATAGGCTGGACAAACTGTCCTTGTTGCACAATTGCTTAGCCTCCATTAACAATTGGATGGCAGACAACTTTCTGCAACTAAATCCAGACAAAACTGAGGTGCTGATTTTTGCCCAAGACAAAATTACTCCTAAGATTAGGCAGGGCATGGGGGCTCTATCATCCTCGGACTGTAATGTTGTGCGAAATCTGGGTGTCATTTTTGATAAGTCTGTGTTTTAGCAGTCATGTTAAATCTGTAGTGGGTTCCTGTTTTTTCCATCTCAGGAACATCGCCAAGATTAGATCTGTGGTTTCTAAAAAAAGAGATGGAGATACTTGTCCATGCTTTTATTTCTTCTCGTCTGGATTATTGCAATGTACTGTACACTTGTTTAAACAAATCCTCTATGGATAAACTGCAAGTGGTACAGAATGCAGCTGCAAGAGTTTTGTGTAAGACCAATAGATCATCACATATTACACCTATGCTTAAGGCTCTTCATTGGCTTCCAATTAGTTTTAGAGTACGGTTTAAAATCTTAAAGCGGGGCTCAGTAACTTCAGGATTTCTTCGCTGTATTCTCGCTTTTTGCTCGCAGGTTTCTCTCTAGAGCTCCCCCCACAGCTTCGGAATAGATATTTGACAACACTGTTGTAAAAACTCGTAGGCGATTCTCGGACACCAGAGGCTAGTAGATCAACGTCATCAAAGCAGATGGGACATTCTTTAAAACGTCTTCTTCATTCGGGTTCAAACAGCGTGAGGGAGCGCAATAATGACAGCATTTTAGCAGATTTCTTTTGGCCGTAAAGCAATTGTTTACATCGCGAGACCTGATATCACGCGAGACTTCCTGACGGGGCGGCCGGCGGCCCGCCGGCTCAAAGTTGCAAGTGTGTATTTTCCGCTCACTGGCACCTGGGGGGTGCGAAACGACCACCATTCAACCCGAAATAAGTAATGTAACCATTCCAATGACTCCGAAGCTGTTCAGTTAAGGTAAAAAAGTTACTTAGTTCACCTTTAACCATTACTTATAGAGCTTTGCATGGTCAAGCTCCCTCTTACATCCAGGATTTATTGCACAGATACACTTCTGGTCGCTCTTTGAGGTCTTCAGGCCAAGACCTTTTAACTGTTCCTAGAACACGTTTTAAAACAAGATGTGATCGAGCCTTCTGTGTGGTGGCTCCAAGGCTCTGGAACTCTCTTCCATTAGCCTTGAGAGCCTTGGACTCTGTGGAAACTTTTAGAAAACACCTTAAGACACATCTGTTAAAAAGCATTTAACTAGCAATATGGTTGTGTATGTTATGTGTGTTATTAAAATTTTTGTGAAGCACTTTGTGACCCTTCTTGTCTGTGAAAGGTGCTATAGAAATAAAGTTTACTTACTTACTTCACCTGGACTGTTCCCTGCTGGTGGAATGATCTGCCTTACTCAACCAGAGCTGCTGAGTCCATAGCCACTTTCAAGACGCTTCTTTTTCGACAGCACTTGATCCAGTAATACTAACACTTTCTATTCTATTCTATTCTATTCTATTCTATTCTATTCTATTTATTCTATATTTTTTAAAAATATATATTTTTACATGTACTTACTGCATTAGACTAAACTGAGAAGGGTCATAGCACTTGCATATTGTTGTCCTACTGTTAGTTTAACTACTTCTATTCTCATTTGTAAGTCGCTTTGGATAAAGGCGTCTGCTAAATGTATAAATGTAATGTATAAATTATTTTTGCAGGTATCGACTAATGAAGAGTATGTTCAAGGTCCTGACTCTGAGGTACCCCTTTTTAAAGGACAAAGAGGGCAATGGATATGTAAGTAGATGAGTAAATATCCTACTCTTGGTTCTGTTCATACAGGTTGTTCTTTTGTGTAAAAATAAATCAAACAAAAAAATTGTAATAACTTGTGGTCTTAATGACTGTCAGAGAACGTTTTCAAAGTACAAGTCCTTTAGATGTCATGTTTACCGAAAGCATAAACACACAGTGTTACAGCGGACTACGATTGATGTTCCTCTGAGGACGCTGAGGAAGAATGTCCTAATGATAGTGTTGCAGAATTCAAAGTTTGTAATCCCCTGGGGTCTAAGCGTAACAGACACAAACTGTGTGCAATTTATTATACAATTGGAAATATGTGTACAAAGTTTTACTCTCAGCTGAAACATATTCATTTAGCTTTACTTGTTCGCTATAGCCTTGTGAAACAATTTGGATTAGATGAAATTTTGAAGCCATTGATAGATGATCTTAAAAAGGTTTCATCAGAAGGAATTACTTGATGATGGTGTGGAAAAAAATGTTTGTGCAGCTGTCGCAGTTATATCTGCTGATAACCTTTCCTCTCACTTAATAGGTGGATTCAGCATGTAATTTAATGTTGGTAGAATTTGTAGGTACTGCATGGCCACACACAGCAACATTGAGAGATGTTTTAATGAATCCGACTTTGTTTTAAGAACTACTGATGTTCATAGATACCACTTGGAAAGTGTAAAGGAAAATCCTGATATGAAAGCCATTTATGGTGTTATCAGAGGTTGTCCTTTTGCTCAAACTAGACTACTTTGATGTCACAACCTCACTTCCACCGGATGTAATGCATGACTTTTTTGAAGGTGTAGTTCCTCTAGTGTTGCGCGTTGTTTTAAGCAAAGCTCACAGAGAAAAAAATATATAACCATACAAGAGTTTAACGAGGAGCTCAGAAAACTTACTTTTGGACAGAATGATAAAAAAACAAGCCTGTTCCTCTTTCTGAAAAACTTCTACATAGCTGGAATGTAGTAGGGTCTGCCTCACAGAAATGGTGTTTATTTCACCTACTGCCATTTAGCACACATAATCCCGGAGGGCTGTAGCTATTGGCATGTCTATCTACTTTGTCGTGAAATTTCTGACATAGTAATGGCACCAGTTGTAAAAAAAATAATCGCTTCCCACTCTTGATCTCTTAGTGTCTGAGTTTGTCATGTACAGTTGAAGAGTTTAGTGATGTTCTCACTCCAAAATGTCATTATTTAATCCATTACTCTCATTTGATGTTATGGGCCTTTGCATTCCTTATGGTGTTTGAGGTTTGAAGGCAAACATCAATATTTCAAACAGGTTGCTAGCACTTGTAAAAATTATTAACATTTCAGCCACTTTAAGTAATCGACATCACATCAGCTTAGACACTGTTGGGAATTGTCTTCTGATAATATGTTGGTGGAATATGAGAAAGTTGCTGGATGTTGTGTGAGCTTCAGCTCTACAGCATTCAATAAGCGTGAACAAGAAGTACAGCCATGTCAATTTTGAAGGCAACAGCTTCAGCGAGTAACAGAAGTGGAGATAAATGAGGTCAAATACTGTGTTAAAGACGTGTTTACTGTGGGTCACCTGCATACAGAAGAAGTTCCATTGTTGCGAAATGCCCTCACTCCGAGCCAATTGCCTACGGTGACTCTGAGGACTCGCCAGGCATCCTTCCGAGGCTGCCCTTCCTGGAAGCGGACGGTGGGATTAGTTTTTCTTTACGTTACAAGAAAAGCTACCCTGCCTCCGCGCGCGTCATTCACCGGCGAAGGAGAAAAGAGTGTTCTCAGTCCCACCGTTGGTCGGTCTCACCTCTTTTCTCTCATATTTCTCAGTTCCCTGTTCGGCGACTGGAAATATTATTGCAGCAAGTGAGTCTGTTATAGCACGCTTGCCTGCCAGCAAACGCCGAAGAATACATGTTGACGCCGCCTTTGCCGCCAATGCTTCGCTCTGTCAGTCCCCTGAAGGCGACTTCGGAGATGCATTTTGCAGCCAGCGAGCGCGTAGTACCCGCTTGACTGCAACCGAACGCCGTTTCTACGGTTCCCGTGCGTCACTGGCGAAAGGGGAATGGAGTGTTTTCAGCCCCGCTGAAACCGGGCGATATCCACTCTTCTCACATTCTGGCATATTTCAGGCGTCTGAAAATGTTAGTATTGCATGTCGTGCTTACTCGCATGCCTGCAAGCAAACGCCAGTGTGGATAATACTCGCGCTGACTTTGTCTATGTATCTTCACTGTGGTCCAGTGGTAGATTATTAGACTCTCGCGCGGGGGATCCGAGTTCGAATCCCGGGTCTGCCGGCAGAAAATATTTTGCCGCCGAATGCAAATCACTCTGTTTGTTCCCCGAGAGGCAACTGCAGACGTGTTTGTTTTCGCAGCCCACGAGCACGTGGTACATGCCTGCAAGCAAACGCCAGTGTGGATAATACTCGCGCTGACTTTGTCTATGTATCTTCACTGTGGTCCAGTGGTAGATTATTAGGCTCTCGCGCAGAGGATCCGAGTTCGAATCCCGGGTCTGCCGGCAGAAAATATTTATGCCGCCGAATGCAAATCACTCTGTTTTTTCCCCGAGAGGCAACTGCAGACGTGTTTGTTTTGCAGCCCACGAGCGAAGTCCCGGCCACGGCCGATGATGCTATATGTGTACAGAAGATGCCCACTGCTTGTGCCCATCCCTACACATTAGCACAGCCCTTCACACAGGGCCCGCGCTCATATATTCGACTCGGGTCGATCACGCACACAACATAGTGAACGTGCCCACTGCCTAGTGCCCACAAACACTATGTTCTGCATGCCTTGTGGTTTCTGTAAAGACGAAACCTGTGCATTCACACTGCTCAGGCAGACAGTGCACTCATTGCAGTAATTGTGCCCGCTCTCCCGCGCCCACACTTACTAACGGTCATTATATGTCCTACGGGACTCGCCCAGCCCTCCCTTGCTCGGTTAAACACCGCAGCGGGGTCGAGCGCAGGCATTCTGCCCGGCTACGGCCGATGGTGCTATAAATGTAGTCTCGATGCCCACTCCTCAGTGCCCATCACTACACATAAGCACAGCCCTACACTTAGGGCTCGCGCACATAAAATCGACTCAGGTCGATTGTGCTTCCAACATAGTGAGAGTGCCCGCTTCCCAGTGCCCACGAACACTATGTCTAACAGATCACAGGCTCTCTGTAAAAACGAGACCTGTGAGCGCGCGCTCTGCTCAGGCAGACACCGCGCCCAAAGCAGTAAATGTGCCCGCTCCCAGCCCACATCTACTCGCTCACATGAGTCCTATGAGACTTTCTCAGTCCTCCCTCACTCAGCTAAGCACTGTAGTAAGGTCGAGGACGAGCGTTCCGCCCGCTGTATTAAGCGCGCGCCCCGCCTCAAATGCCACAGGCATAACGCCTATGTTTGTATCCCCCGAAGCGCCTCTGTCGCACGGCGATCAGAGCGCGCTCCGTATCCAGCCCCTAGCCAGCCATGCAGAAGCATGGGCAGCGCTCCCAGGGGTTTCGGACTGGGTGCTAGGCATTATAAAGAGAGGCTTCTCGCTACAGTTTTGTCGACGCCCTCCCCGCTTCACAGCGCGCGTCGAAACTTCGGTTTCGTTGGAAGTAGCTCACCTACTTCGAGCCGAAATATCAAAACTGATAAGCAAAGGGGCGATAGAGCGCGTTCCCCCAGCTCTAAGCGAAGGGGGACTATACAGCAGATACTTTCTAGTCCCCAAAAAGGACGGCGGTATCAGACCCATACTGGATCTAAGACGGCTGAACAGAGTATTAGTGAAACACAGTTTCAAATTGCTCACAACCAGCAAAATTCTCGCGCATGTTCGCCGAGAAGACTGGTTCATGTCGATAGATCTGAAGGACGCGTATTTTCAAATACAGATAGCGTCACACCACAGGCGATACTTGAGATTCGCCTTCGGGGGTCAGACATACCAGTATACAGTCCTGCCATTCGGCTTGTCCCTAGCACCTCGTACATTTACGAAATGCATGGACGCAGTGCTCGCTCCTCTCAGACTCAGAGGCATGCGAGTGCTGAACTATTTGGACGACTGGTTGATCCTAGCTCAATCACGATCACAGCTCGTGGAGCACAGAACCATTTTACTCGATCACCTCGAGAATCTTGGTATCACAGTCAACTGGACGAAGAGTTCATTGAACCCCAGTCAAACGATTTTGTTTCTGGGCGTCGTTCTGGACTCACAGTCTATGACAGCGCGGCTGTCACCACAGCGCGTGTTGAACATTCAGCGCGCGGCGAGGTCTTTCCGCCGCGGCGCTGTCACCCCGCTCAGGAAGTTTCAAAAGATGCTGGGTCTCATGGCTTCAGCATCGTCAGTTCTCCGGCTGGGCCTGCTCCGCATGCGCCCGCTGCAGTTCTGGTTGAAAACGCGGGTACCGCGCAGAGCGTGGGCGACCGGTCGATTACGCCTCAAGGTCGATCAGAGCTGTCTTTCAGCCCTGGCGCCTTGGACGGCGGACGACTGGTACCAATCAGGTGTAAGCCTGGGGACTTCCTCGAGAGTGAGGATGGTGTCGACAGACGCATCCACCTCGGGATGGGGAGCTCTGCTCGAGGGCAGACCGTTCTTCGGCCTGTGGTCGGAACGAGAAAAGCTCCAACACATAAACTGCCTAGAAATGCTGGCAGTGCACAACGCGATGACGCGTTTTTGTCCCCACATCAAGGACGAACACGTCATAGTCCGTTCGGACAACATGGCTGTGGTGTCCTACATAAATCGCCAGGGCGGTCTGAAATCCATATGCCTGTACAGGCTGGCGAAACGCCTCCTATTATGGGCTCAGCACAACTTACGCTCGCTGAGAGCAGTGCATGTACCTGGGCTTCAGAATGTGGGCCCAGACAGACTGTCCAGGAACAATGTTCCCCCGGGCGAATGGTCTCTACACCCACAAACAGTCCGGCTGTTGTGGGAGAGATTCGGCAGAGCGGAGGTGGACCTTTTCGCGTCCCGCGAAAACGCGCACTGCCCCGCGTTCTTTTCAAAGACCGACAGCGCGCTGTCCCGAAGGTGGCCGCGCTGCCCGTTATACGCTTTTCCCCCCGTCTCCCTCCTGCCACAGGTGCTGGAACGGGTCAGGGAAACGAAATGCCCAGTCCTGCTTGTAGCTCCGTTCTGGGAGAACCAGATATGGTTCCCAGTTCTGATGCAGTTGGCAGATATCGATCCATGGCCACTGCCGTTGAGGAGAGATCTCCTCTCGCAGGCCGGGGGCTCGATTTGGCACCCACACCCGGAACTGTGGTCCCTTCATGTGTGGGTGCTCAACAGATACCCGTTGGTCTCACAGAGGGAGTCGTGAATACCATCACTCAGGCTAGAGCGCCGTCGACACGGCGGCTTTATGCTTCGAAGTGGTCGGTTTTCTCCGGCTGGTGTACAGCTCGGAGCATTTCACCCCTCGAATGTGAGGTAACGGAGGTTCTCTCCTTTCTACAAGAGCTGTTGGATAAGGGCAGATCCCCTTCCACGCTCAAAGTGTATGTGGCGGCTATTTCAGCGTTCTTTGGTTCAGCGCTGGGTCAGTCGCTGGGAAGGAATGATTTAGTCATCCGCTTCCTCAGGGGAGCTAGGAGACTGAATCCGCCCAGACCTCCTTCAGTTCCTTTGTGGGACCTTTCTACGGTTCTGGTGGCCATGAAAGGTGCCCCTTTCGAGCCTATCCAGTCTATTAGCCTCAAACATTTGTCTTTCAAACAGTGTTTTTGATGGCTCTCGCTTCAGTGAAGCGCATAGGCGACCTGCACGCGCTCTCTGTGAGCCCGGCGTGCTTGGAGTTTGGTCCTAATGACTCTAAAGTCATACTCAAACCTAAGCACGGCTATGTGCCGAAATCCCTCAACACGCCCTTTCGGGCTCAGGTCATTTCCCTGGCTGCCCTGCCGGCATCGAGTGAGGAAGGGGACTCGAGTTTTCTTTGCCCTGTTAGGGCTTTAAGAGCTTATATGTCCCGCTCTGCTGTCTTCAGACAGACAGAGCAGCTCTTTGTCTCGTTCAGTGGACGTTCCGAAGGAATGGCTGTTTCGAAACAAAGTCTATCCAGATGGATAGTTGACGCCATAGCGCTGGCTTATACTGCCAAGGGCATTCCATGCCTGTTGGGAGTCAGAGCGCACTCTACGAGAAGCGTTGCTTCTTCGTGGGCTTGGTCCAGCGGGATTTCCCTACAGGATATATGTACGGCGGCAGGCTGGGCCTCGCCGTCTACATTTATCAGGTTTTATAACCTAGAGGTTCCCGCCTTGCAGGCTAAGCTTTTGTCGGTGTAATCCGTTCAGCCGTCTAGTCAGACCGCTGAAACTCATGCGCTATGCGCTACCGACTATCTTGGGCAGAACTGTGTAAGACCCACATTTTCCGCATTAGTTCAGGTTCCCTACCCTGTCTATGTGATGTTATACTTGCGTCTGTGGACATGTCTATTCTACGACGCTACAGTTTAGGGAATTAAGGCTCCCACCCTTATTCCCTGACTCTGTGTGAGTCAATCTGGTGATTATGCACTGTGTGCCTGAAATAGCTTCCGGTGATCAGTGTTTTTTTATCCCAGCACGCACGGCGTTTTGCAAGGGGTTCCCGTAGCGTTTTGAATAAAACGCAGTACGAGAGGACTCTCGTAAGAGAACGTACTCGGTTACTAACGTAACCTCGGTTCTCTCTAGAAGAGGGAACGAGTACTGCGTTCTCTGCCGTGCGTACGGTTCACTCTGGTTCGCTTCGGCGATCAAAATCAAGTGAGTCAGCCTTCTCGAGCTCCTTTTATAGAGGTAAGCCACGCCCGTTTCGGCGGGAAGTGGCGAGGAGGGCGCGAAGCGCCCTCATTGGCCTGATGTCATCTCAGGCCTCGCTCGATAGGCTTAAGCAGTTGCCGCAGAGCAGCCAATGAGCGAGCAAGCCGTCTCGCCATAGCTGTCTGCTGCTGCCGCAACGCATTTTACATATATGAAAATTAAAGGATAATTTTTTGCTTCAGTGTTTCGTGAAAAGAGACTTTTCCCGTAGCGTTTTGAATAAAACGCAGTACTCGTTCCCTCTTCTAGAGAGAACCGAGGTTACGTTAGTAACCGAGTACGTTTTAAAGGACTTTTTCGGAACTCTGATTATATTTGCTGAGTAATATCTGATGAGCTTTTATGTGCGATTAACAATTAATTGTCTCGACTCACACCTGATGCTGTGAGATGATGTAATAATTCTCTTTGTAAAAGGAAGTTTATAAATAAAATCTGTTAAATCTGCATATCTGTAAGCCAGTTTATTTAAGATTTTTTGCTCCCCATAGGATCAAAACTTCTTTGTCATTGGGGCTTACCCTAAAATTTTTTGCCTAAAAGTTATAAGGTACAATTTTGTACTTCGCATTAAAGGTACAAAAGGGTACCCTTCAGGGTACCACCCCAGTGACGGCCACTTGTACCCTAAAAGGTACAGTTCTGTACTTTTGTTTCTGACAGTGTAGGTGTCCGTGTGCCTTGTCTTGTCATTAGTCTTGTGTGCATTTAAGCCCTCATGTTTGCCATGTGTCTTGGTCAAGTTTTGTTTCACGGTAACCATGGTTGGTAAGAGTCATGTCCATGTTTATGTGTTGAGTTCATCCCATGCCTTTGTTTTATGTTTGATTGTGTTCTGTAAATAAACTGCGCTTGGGTTCTCTACAAACCTGCCTTCAGTGGAATACCTTATGAGACTCAAGTTAAAGATGGTCAACTGATGTATTACAAACATTTGGGAACATGTATATGTAAATTACAGTAGTTTTGCATGGAATACTGATACAGATGCCAAGAAACTAGGAATTGATAACATAAAAACAAGCTCAACGGCAGTAATACCTATAATCCATGTTCCAAATGCCTATGGTAGATCTCCAGTTGCACTATAGGGATGGGTATCGTTCAGGTTTTAATGGTATTACTACTCTTGCCGATACTGCTTATCAATTCGGTACTTTAACAGTATTCTTATCGGTTCTTTTTTTATTTTATATATATATATATATATATATATATATATATATATATATATATATATATATATATATATATATATATATATATATACTGTGTATATATATATATATATATAAACAATTAAACAAAGATACACTTTATATAGGCCTGCACAGTGCTTTAAAGGAGACATATCGTGCTTTTAAATTGTTCCTTTTTACATATAAATCATACATTTGCAGTCTATATAAAGCGGAACTGCAATGCTTGGGTCTGAATTCCTCATTATTATAGCTCCACAGGTCCCTTTTCTACCCCTTTTCTGATGTGCGTCTGAGATCAACTCGTTTTGGTGCGGTCTCTTTAAATACAATTGAGACACGTCATACCCCGCCCCCTCTCCAGGTTGCAGAGGTTCAACTCCACCCCGTTCGGCCATTTTTGTAGTTTGATAGCAGATACGATTATCTAGAGGCAAAGAAACTTTTTATTCACACGTTATTAACAAAATGTCAACAACGGAAGACTTGTCCAGCCAGCCTTACATGTTCGAGCCAGAGCAGGAGCGAGATGAAAATGAAAACGACGAACCTGCAGAACAACGTCTTCATATGGATGTATCGCAATGGTGTGTACTGTATTTACACATGAAACTTTGGTCTTCCGACCTTTTAGCACCGTGTCGATTTATTTTGATTAATATGTGCGAGGGAGAGAGAGCAAGACAGCGTCTAGTTTGGAGACGGTGTCTTGTTTACACTTTCGCCTGGCTCTGAAGAGAGAGAGCGAGCGCGCGCGCGACCGGGTCTCTCTCTCTGCTCGTTCTTTCAGTTAAACATGCGTCCTGTCACAAGCGCGGCAGTTCATCAACATTAGACGGTGTAATGAAGCGTGTGGGTTACTACATCCAACAACCGGACATTTTAACTTACCCTCTCGTAACTTCTGCATCCTTCGCTTGGACAACAAAATTGCTGCGAGAAATAGAAATGGCGGATTGCTCGAAGTGTTGGGCCGGAAGTCAATGTCCTTATTTGGCAGTTCCGCTGCAAATACTGTGACGTAATAGTTCACAAAACGTCATAGATAACAGAAAAATCGGAACAGGTTGAAAAATATGACCAAAACAGAATATAAAGATATCAACGAAGCACCTGAAGAGAATAATTTCAGATTTTCTGTACTTCTAAACACTCCAAATATACAACAAAATGCATTTAAGGGCTAAAAAAGTGCATTTGGCATGATATGTCCCCTTTAATTTCAGGAAGGTCTACTAACATCAGGCTACTGTTCAGGTATGGTCTAAAAATAAATCTAATTAAGTAATCAAATGTAAAATAACTGCATAGTTTATCATAGATAGATTAATGCTTATTAAAGCTGAAGTTATTCAGTCAAGAGCTGTGAGTGATTTTCTCTTTGCCTTTTATTGTTTGATTCGCAGTAATAATGATTAAACAAAAATTAATGAATAATGAATAAACAAAATTCTATTGGCTATGCAGTGCCACCCACTGAGTCAGACTCATATGGATACCCATAGGGGTAGAAGGGAATGAGGTGGCGGATAAGCTGGCCAAGAGAGCATGAAAAAAAGAGATTGACATAGAAATTCCATTAAGTAAAACAGAAGGACCCTAAAAGGTAGGCTATTATTAAAACAACAGTTGGAAACATGTGGCAAGAAAAATGGAACAAGGAGTCAAAAGGGAGACACTAAGCATTCAACTTAAAGTGGGGATTGAAAAAGGGTAGGCTATATGGAAACAGAAGAGACGATTATAATCAGGCTCCGTAGGACACGACCTTATGCCCTGCACATTACAGGAAAAAGTGAGTCAGATTGCTGCTATTAGCCTACTGTGGAATAACATGAACGTGCTCTTACACTGTGAGGCATAGGCTAAAAAAGAGAAAGAAATCAGCTTGTTGAAAAAACTAAGAGATATGGAAATGAATGTCAGTTAAGAATATATTTCAGAATGCACAGAAACAGTTAAGCGTGTATGACAATCCTTTATTCGGCCATCCCAGTAGGTGGCGGAAATGCACCTTAAGATGGTTTGCCAACCGTCATAAAACACAAAAGAAGAAGAAGAGCTGCGCGTTTCCTCTCCAAATTTATTAACCCTATAAAGTCAGAAAAAAAAACAGTTTTTTTTAAACGGAAAGTTTATTAAACATTTACACGAAATATGAAAAGGTTTGCATATTCAAAGGCCCACACTGAGCAAACATATGATTATTAATAATAATATTGATTATTATAAAAAAAAGTCTTAAAAAAAAAAATCCGACTAATTCACAGTTTGTTTTTAACATTGTTCTAACGTTAAGACACCATGTAATGAAAATAAAATCATATAGCCTACTATCCCTCTCTATCTATCTATCTATCTATCTATCTATCTATCTATCTATCTATCTATCTATCTATCTATCTATCTATCTATCTATCTATGTATTAGTCCTTTGGTGATAACATTGAGAAAAATGTTTATGTGTTGAGTTCATCCCATGCCTTTGTTTTATGTTTGATTGTGTTCTGTAAATAAACTGCGCTTGGGTTCTCTACAAACCTGCCTTCAGTGGAATACCTTATGAGACTCAAGTTAAAGATGGTCAACTGATGTATTACAAACATTTGGGAACATGTATATGTAAATTACAGTAGTTTTGCATGGAATACTGATACAGATGCCAAGAAACTAGGAATTGATAACATAAAAACAAGCTCAACGGCAGTAATACCTATAATCCATGTTCCAAATGCCTATGGTAGATCTCCAGTTGCACTATAGGGATGGGTATCGTTCAGGTTTTAATGGTATTACTACTCTTGCCGATACTGCTTATCAATTCGGTACTTTAACAGTATTCTTATCGGTTCTTTTTTTATTTTATATATATATATATATATATATATATATATATATATATATATATATATATATATATATATATATATATATATATATATATATATATATATATACTGTGTATATATATATATATATATAAACAATTAAACAAAGATACACTTTATATAGGCCTGCACAGTGCTTTAAAGGAGACATATCGTGCTTTTAAATTGTTCCTTTTTACATATAAATCATACATTTGCAGTCTATATAAAGCGGAACTGCAATGCTTGGGTCTGAATTCCTCATTATTATAGCTCCACAGGTCCCTTTTCTACCCCTTTTCTGATGTGCGTCTGAGATCAACTCGTTTTGGTGCGGTCTCTTTAAATACAATTGAGACACGTCATACCCCGCCCCCTCTCCAGGTTGCAGAGGTTCAACTCCACCCCGTTCGGCCATTTTTGTAGTTTGATAGCAGAGATACGATTATCTAGAGGCAAAGAAACTTTTTATTCACACGTTATTAACAAAATGTCAACAACGGAAGACTTGTCCAGCCAGCCTTACATGTTCGAGCCAGAGCAGGAGCGAGATGAAAATGAAAACGACGAACCTGCAGAACAACGTCTTCATATGGATGTATCGCAATGGTGTGTACTGTATTTACACATGAAACTTTGGTCTTCCGACCTTTTAGCACCGTGTCGATTTATTTTGATTAATATGTGCGAGGGAGAGAGAGCAAGACAGCGTCTAGTTTGGAGACGGTGTCTTGTTTACACTTTCGCCTGGCTCTGAAGAGAGAGAGCGAGCGCGCGCGCGACCGGGTCTCTCTCTCTGCTCGTTCTTTCAGTTAAACATGCGTCCTGTCACAAGCGCGGCAGTTCATCTACATTAGACGGTGTAATGAAGCGTGTGGGTTACTACATCCAACAACCGGACATTTTAACTTACCCTCTCGTAACTTCTGCATCCTTCGCTTGGACAACAAAATTGCTGCGAGAAATAGAAATGGCGGATTGCTCGAAGTGTTGGGCCGGAAGTCAATGTCCTTATTTGGCAGTTCCGCTGCAAATACTGTGACGTAATAGTTCACAAAACGTCATAGATAACAGAAAAATCGGAACAGGTTGAAAAATATGACCAAAACAGAATATAAAGATATCAACGAAGCACCTGAAGAGAATAATTTCAGATTTTCTGTACTTCTAAACACTCCAAATATACAACAAAATGCATTTAAGGGCTAAAAAAGTGCATTTGGCATGATATGTCCCCTTTAATTTCAGGAAGGTCTACTAACATCAGGCTACTGTTCAGGTATGGTCTAAAAATAAATCTAATTAAGTAATCAAATGTAAAATAACTGCATAGTTTATCATAGATAGATTAATGCTTATTAAAGCTGAAGTTATTCAGTCAAGAGCTGTGAGTGATTTTCTCTTTGCCTTTTATTGTTTGATTCGCAGTAATAATGATTAAACAAAAATTAATGAATAATGAATAAACAAAATTCTATTGGCTATGCAGTGCCACCCACTGAGTCAGACTCATATGGATACCCATAGGGGTAGAAGGGAATGAGGTGGCGGATAAGCTGGCCAAGAGAGCATGAAAAAAAGAGATTGACATAGAAATTCCATTAAGTAAAACAGAAGGACCCTAAAAGGTAGGCTATTATTAAAACAACAGTTGGAAACATGTGGCAAGAAAAATGGAACAAGGAGTCAAAAGGGAGACACTAAGCATTCAACTTAAAGTGGGGATTGAAAAAGGGTAGGCTATATGGAAACAGAAGAGACGATTATAATCAGGCTCCGTAGGACACGACCTTATGCCCTGCACATTACAGGAAAAAGTGAGTCAGATTGCTGCTATTAGCCTACTGTGGAATAACATGAACGTGCTCTTACACTGTGAGGCATAGGCTAAAAAAGAGAAAGAAATCAGCTTGTTGAAAAAACTAAGAGATATGGAAATGAATGTCGTTAAGCGTGTATGACAATCCTTTATTCGGCCATCCCAGTAGGTGGCGGAAATGCACCTTAAGATGGTTTGCCAACCGTCATAAAACACAAAAGAAGAAGAAGAGCTGCGCGTTTCCTCTCCAAATTTATTAACCCTATAAAGTCAGAAAAAAAAACAGTTTTTTTTAAACGGAAAGTTTATTAAACATTTACACGAAATATGAAAAGGTTTGCATATTCAAATGCCCACACTGAGCAAACATATGATTATTAATAATAATATTGATTATTATAAAAAAAAGTCTTAAAAAAAAAAAATCCGACTAATTCACAGTTTGTTTTTAACATTGTTCTAACGTTAAGACACCATGTAATGAAAATAAAATCATATAGCCTACTATCCCTCTCTATCTATCTATCTATCTATCTATCTATCTATCTATCTATCTATCTATCTATCTATCTATCTATCTATCTATCTATCTATCTATCTATCTATCTATGTATTAGTCCTTTGGTGATAACATTGAGAAAAAACATCCCAAGTTCTTCCGTTGTTGTAAACGTGATGTTGTGTTGAATAGTCTATTTTACCAACTGTTATTTTAATGTCATATTTTGTATTTAGGCTATTTCAAGCTTGGTTTTGCGGCCTTTCTAGGTTTTGCGGTGTTTCTTTCTAAAGGCTTTGGCGCCCTCTTGTGGCTGGTCTTTGGCATTGACAGTATTACAGTTCAATAATATCAGCCACAAGAGGGCGCCAAAATATCTTGTGTTGGCGAATTAAAGAGGGAATTGTTTCCCTGTATATTGTCTAATTATATTATTTTCATTTCTGCTCTGTGAGAAAGTCCTTATGTATAAAGAAATTTATAAATTTGCACAAATATGCCTCCAGACCTAACATGCAATTAAATAATCAATCATTTGCTTTTACGCCCTGTGTTAAACTAAAAATAAACGATGCCATAATGAGCTTAACATATTTAAATATAAATTTAGAGAGAAACAAATATGGAGGAATTATGGATTTATGGAATAATTTATTAAAATATTTACTAGATATTTGACTAGATGCATTTGGATGATTTATGGTTGTCTTCTTATCAAACTGCCCATTACGTGCCATGGTGTGATAGAACATTTTTGTCTCTACACTGAGAGTCATTTAATAGGATCCTGTCATCATTTACTCACCTTCATGTTGTTCCAGACTCGTGACTTTCTTTCTCCTGAATGTACACAATGTTTCCTGCGCAATGAAACAGAATTGTTTGGAGCCTGTCAAACATTCTGACAGCACCATAAACACACACACACACACACACACACACACACACACACACACACACACACACACACACACACACACACACACACACACACACACACACACACACACACACACACACTTTTCATTTCTTTCTTTCACATCATTTATTTTTTGTTTACATTTTTTTTTTTGTTTTTGTTTTTGCTGAAAGTCTCATGCTGCAGTTCAAAAAAATATAAAGATACCACAGATGGTCACAAGACTCGTGATAAATCTGGGTCTGTTCCTCACAAAGCTATTCTATGACTTCAGAAGACTTGAAATAAAGTGTAAAGGTCATGAACCGCTTTTACAACACTTTTATTGTGCTTTTCTGTCCTTTTTTGAGCACATTTGTTGTGCGAAAAACGGGGCTATTACAATTAACTAAAACTAAAACCATAAAAAAGTTGATAAAAGACAACATTTCTCATTTTTAAATCACTAAAGTAACAAAATAAATAGAAACTATATAGGCATATTTACATTATAGATATTCCTGTAGCTCAAACAGAACATGGTGCTAGCAACCATAAGGTTCAGTTTCCAAGGGAAAGCAAGAACTGATACATGTTTTTAAATCTTAATAAAGGATTTCCCCGGCCCGGCCCCGGATAAGCGGACGAAGATAAAGGATTTCAAGAAAAAAAAAGAAAAAAAAAAACGTTTTACCGTTAAACCTTAGTCAAATAGCAAATAGTGGAGCTCTGCGGTTAAAGTGATAATTTGTTACTTTTAAAACGGCATTTTCCAACAGATGGGCAAACATCTTACACTAAACCATGTCAAATTATCCATGTTATCCCCATGAATGAAAGTTAGAAATGTGGGTCTTTATAAAGTGAATTTTACATAAAAAGCTGTTTTTGTATTATTTATTTATTTATTTACATACATTTTAAAAGTCCTCCCAGAACTGCACAAATGAGTAAAAAAATGTAATAAACTGAGTAAAATTACATTTGTTTAAACATTTTTTATTATTATTATTTTGTTGCCTGTGGTCTCTGGAGATCCTAAACAGCACAAGTGTGATAAAAAAAAAAAAAAAAAAAAGATATCATTCCAATTAATTATTTAGAAAAGGTTGACAACTGTACAAATTCTCATGCCATTTGGACAGAGATAAAAAAAAAAAAAAAAATATATATATATATATATATATATATATATATATATATAAATTTCAGCAAACGTCGTTTGGGGTCAAAAAACCCAGCGCACACAGGTTCAGTCAATAATAATAATTATAACAACAACAATAATATGTTTATTTTTATAGCGCCTTTCAAGAACCCAAGGTTGCTTCACAAAATAATACAAACAGTTGACAGACAAAGATACAAACAATCTGCTTATTATAACAATCAAACAAGCAGAAAAGAAGATGAAGACAACCAATAACTACAAATTCAGTCAAGTCACCCTCATTTATATAGCGCTTTTAACAATAGATTGTTTCAAAGCAGCTTTACAGTGATAATAGGAAATTACAGTAACAGAGATTGTTTTGGCTTTACAGCCGCTCTAGGATAAAGTTATTGTCCAGCTAAAGTTAGTTTTGATTGATCGATTCACTTCCGTTGCAAAGATCATTAGTTATTAACTTAGGGGCCGCTAACACGACACCGTTCTAACAGAAAACCCTCAACACACTCCGGCCCGCTAATCCACACAAAACAGTGCCTGGTGGCTCGAGAACGCAAACCTTGAAATAGGTTCCAAGGTGCAAACGTTGACATTTTTTTGAAAAACGGTATCATCTCCACGTAAACTTCAAAAACGCGAATCTGTGAAAACGTTGATGGTGTGCACATGCGTATTATGTGTTTAGTCTATAGGTATGTGCATTTGAATATATATATATATATATATATATATATATATATATATATATATATATATACATACATACATATATATATATATATATATATATATATATATATATATATATATATATATATATATATATATATATATATATATATATAATGTATGTATGTATGTATGTATGTTACCGGCAAAGTGTGTAATCCCGCGTTCTATAGAATGCCTAGGTAATGTATAGAATTAGGTAACATTGCCTAGGCATATATATATATATATATATATATAATATGCGCAGGCATGTAGTCTTTCTTTACAGATTGACCTCAACAAATTACTTGTTTGGCCTTAAAAATTTATTATACAGAATTGTTAACGCGTATCCATTTTGACAACGTTTTCTCTGTACAGAGGTAAAGGAAAGGGAAGGAGGCCTTCACAGGGACAGATGTTAAGACAAATGGATTTGTTGTTTGTTGTGTTTTCATATTCAAGAGATTATAAAAGATGCAGCTTTTTTGGGTTCGCATCGAATGTTCTTTGACTTTTATACATAATAAACTTGTTTAAGAATACAGATTGATTTGTTGAAAGCAGTTATTTTGTGTTTAGGTGCCAAATGTTCTCCTCCAATTCAAATTTGACATTGAGGGGGTGCATTCAGTATATTTGCCCATCGGCAACTATAGTTGCCGCATATTCAAATACGATTTAAGAAAAAGAAAAGAAAAAAAAAACCTGGGGAAAATAAATGCATGCATGAAACCATTCAGAAAAATGTGCGCACAAATGGGTTAAGAATTGCCTTGCCCTCAAAAAAATTATTATTATTATTTTTGCTTGACAAAATGGCACACAATCAATTAATCTTAACTTGGGAAGTAACCAAGGCAAAGTATGTGAATAATAGTACAGATTACTAGATTTTTACAATCAAGTTAAGACATTAAGTAAAGTTAACTAAAAAGGTGTTAGTTACCAAAACTGTATGAAATTACAGTGCACCTTAAAATAAAGTGTAACCCTAAATTTGCTTCCACATTATACTGTATATAAGTATAGGTTTTCCTTGTGTAGCATACTGTGGTTCATCATGGTCAGGCAGAAAAGAAACTTCCCCCTGTGTTGTGATGATTGTGAGGATGAGAGAGTAATTGCACCCATGAAACAACTGGAGGACATATTATTACAATCTCATTGTGCGCAGACATGTACTCCTGCAGTTGTGAATTTTGTGCCGCAGTGACTGCAGTGATGGACATCTCTCTGAGCCATGGAAATATTACTGCAGAACTCTTGTAAATGAGAAACGGATCGGACAACCTTGCTAAAACTGTGTTCTCAGTTGCTGGAGTGGAAAACATGACTCTATATTGAGTTATAATATCATATACAACAGACTTTACTCAAGTCATTGGGTCGGAGCGCCGCGGCGTGTTTTCGGGCCCATATTTGTAATTGCGTTTGTCAACAGCAGTCACCTGCCACACCGTGTCCCTCAACTCTGCCTTGAATATCCGTGGAGACAGTGCTGTCGCTCCTGCCCTCGGGTCGTGACATTTGCATTTGGTAAGCATCCAAAAGGCTGCGTTCACGTCGCAAGAGGACGACTGTGGAAATAAAGCCCCCTCCGTCCCTCTCCCAATGCCGCAGGAATTAAAACGGAAGAAATGCAATTTAAAGACATGAAGTAAACAATCACCTAACACTTGTTTCAAGCATGGACACAATTTCCCGGGCCTTGTCCAATTCCGTCGTAGCCCGGGGCGCCGTGTGTTTTTTTTTACATGTGGTTCTACACCACTGATTAGAATGGTAATGCAGGAGCAGAATCAATCCCTATGACATTTCACACAATCAAACATTGTGTTTTCTATACTGCAGCACTTCTGTTTCCCTCTCAGAAACAAACTCGGTCTCTCTTTGCAAATCAAATGCATTGCAACACAATTACAAGAGACGGGAGACAATTACTACTCGTGCAACACAAGCAAGCAGCATCTCGAAGATGCTGTATTCGCCATGCTTGTCCCATAAATTAAAGTCTAAATTTGGCTATGTTTTATTATCCATAGCCACGAATAATAAAAGCATTTGTTTCATTAAGAAAGATAATATGAACTTTTAAGCCTTAACTGTGCAACTGCGTTGCAGAGAAAGGAGAAGCAATTACACGTCGCTTTGTCAGTATGGTACAAAAGCCTTTTGCCAAGGAGTGAGTTTAAATGGATTGTGCATTTTGGAGTAAATACTCATAACTACCTTTGCAAAGATATACTAGGGTCATACCATGGTATCAGATGGGCATGCTATGTTAGTAATTTTTACAGAAAAATACTGTAAAAATGTAACAGTAAAAACATGTTAATTGGTTAACAGTATTACATTACCATATATGGTGAAAAACTGTAAATGGTTTGACATTACATTAAACATAATTTTACTGTACAATTTTTTACTGGGGGTTTTACCGTAAATTTAATGGGATATTTTTAAAAGTGTATTTTGACTTATAATCTGGGACTGAATGATTACCTAAATAATTGTGATCTGAAGCACTTCAGAGAATACTTCAGGGATAGAGTGTATTTGAGTATATTCTGCATGGGACACTGAAGTGCTGATGTGACTGAAAAAGTTGGTTGTTGTCTCACTACATCACCAGCATATTTTAGCCATAGATTCATGTCACATGATTTCAGGCCCTGATATTACTGATAAAAGAAAAATGTTGCTGCAATTAGTTATAAAACTTAAAATTTGTTGAGATAAACTAAATATCCAACCTAATAAACTAAACTAAAGTTAACTAAACTTAATATTTTAAGTCAAGCATGAATAGATTCTTTTTTAAGTCGAAACAACACATTATTTCTTATTCTAATGTTGAAATTTAAGTTGTGATAAATAATCACAGCAAAAAATGTTTTGCAATACAGCGAAAGTACAAGAAAAATCTATGGAAGCTTGTTTCCAAGTTTCCAAGGAGTTTATATCTCGCAATTCTGACTTTTTTATCTTGCAATTCTGAGTTTTTCGAAACCCTCAATTGCAAGGAAATTAAGTACGAAATTTAAGATAAATAGTAAATATATATAATTTTTTTTTTTTTTTTTTAACTAGCTTCCATAGAAATGTATGGTCAGGAAAAAAAGATTCAAGCATGAATCTGCCAACAGAACAGTGGGACTCATTTACTAAGTGTAATTTACTAAGTGTAAGTGTGTACGCATGAATGTGTGTGTGAAATCTCACATTTTCACAAGCAAATTATTATTCACCATAACTTTCATAAAAAATAAATAAATAAATAAATAAATAAATAAATAAATAAATAAATAAATAAATAAAAATAAACCACACGTACCAAAAAGTCACATAGGCCTACTCTGTGGGTGGCCTTATAATTGTGATGCAGCTTTAGGTATTTCATCTTAAATACAGTATATTTCATCATATATATGAAAGAGTAAGAAAAGCTTCATTTAAAGAGGTTTCTCTCTTTGACAATGCAAATATGCATATGTTCAGTTGGCTAATGAGAGCATTGTAATCTGAGTCTGTTTTAGTGATTGTGTTTGGCATTGCTCGAGGATCTTGCTTTAGAGAGTGTCATACAGTATGTTTGCTGAGAGTGATGAAAATGGTTGGGTTTGTTTTATGCAAATTACCTCAGGCACTTGTTAATATGCAAAATTCATTAACATTAGAACAAGGTTTAGAACATATTCATGTGTGCATATGCATGTTGTGATCTTTGTAAGAAGTTCTTCTGTGCTTATGCAATTAATAGTGAAAGAGAGTGAATCAATCAATGCAATTATTTTTGCAATAAAAGATGAATTAAAAATACATTAAAATACATTTTAGATTCTTCAGTTTCAAATATTTACGTCTCTCACATGATCATGTTTCATAAAAAGTGGGACAGCATTGTTTGATTTTTATTTCTATTCAGGATTCATAATAGACCAACCAATGACACAATATGGCACATTAAACTGCAGAAGTGGAAAGTGCAAAAACACTAGATAATGCCATTGTACTGTTTCCAAAATTCCAATTGGTATCAAGTGGATTTTAGTTTTTTTTTTTGTTTTTTTTTTGTTTTTTTAGTGTATTGGTTTTATAAAGCCACTAATCCAATAACTCTCCTTCATTGATAACATAAATGGGAGAAACAGAAGTTCCAGCCTGTCGGGATGTTTGAGAGCTGTATTTTCGGATATATTTCTGCTTCAGCTGCATTATACTGAAGCCTCAGGCCACAGTGGAGCACCAGTGACAGAAGAACTGATGTTGTTTCACAACACAATTTTTTTTTACCAGCCGCAGCTGGATGTCAATCAAACCCGGCTGTGTTCCCAACATATCCAAACACAAATATGAACATGCATTAGCTGCAGGAAATGCAGCCTCAAGAGGGGCATGTTGAATGGCGTGTTTCCTGCTTTTGTGCTGTAGTTTCACACATAATGTGTGTTAACAAATAATGTTCTCACACAATAAAGTTGAGCATGGGAAATGTAGATTTTAAAAAGTACAAAACAAACTAAAAGGTAATTGAATGTGGAAGTGAAGTGTGTCACTCTCTGATGTTAAAATACCTCTTATACAAAGTCAATGTATCACTCTGGAGCAGCAGGAAAGCGAGGTGTGATATACAGTGTGTGCGTATATCATGACAACTCTCTGAATAGTTTTAGCATGTCATTGAATATTGCAATGTTAATGTATTTGGTCTTGGCCGACTTTATCCATAAGCTGCTGCTGTTGCAGAGCAAGTATTGGACTTGCTACTGCTAAAAGATACACAGACACACTGCTGTGAGCATGTATGATGTGATGCTGCTGCTGGATAAAAAGACATAAATCCTGAAATATATGCGCTGCAGGACAAGCTTACAGCAAACAATGAACCAGACTCCACTGGTGCTCTTTGGTCATTTTTGACCAAAAAATAAATAAAAATTCTCGGAATGGTACATAACTTGGTAAAGGTTTTGGTAAATCATGGTAAATCATGTCCATGAAAAAAAAAAAAATAATAATAATGGACATGATTCAAACAGGTTAAATGGTCCTGAAAAAAATAGTCACACTTGTGCTCCTTGCGTTAATGTTTTTTCGAATGGGAGACGAATTTCATCTAGTGAAAACTTTTGGTACTGCAGCTAAACAAAATCTTACTGAAAGCTAATTTTTTGAGATATCAGACTCAAATTTTGAACTAACCTTGTTTAGATTTCTCAAAGTTTCAGAGTAAAACATGTTTTTGAAAATGTAAATATTTCATATAAAACCTGAAAATAGTATAGCATTTTTCAAAACAATAAACGTAAAATTCTGTAACTTTTTTTTTTTAAGTAAACCCTTTTCACTTCAGCAATAATCTGCCAAGTGTCGTCTTTGAAAAGAGTTAAGTCAAACTTAAAGCTAGGGTAGGTAAGATTTTTCAAAAAAAAAAAACATTCCAAATTTGTTTAAACTGTCTTTATATACCAATACATAATTAAAATGTAAGTACTCTGAAAAAGAAAGTATAAAAATCGAGTGTCTGTAGACATCTCACGACTGTTGTAAACACAGCTCATTATTTCCATTCACTCCACCCCCTTCCTTCTGGGCTCCTTCTAAAGCCACGCCCCCAAAACACATGAACGTGCGACGCCAAACGCTCAGGCTCAGCTGGAAGACGCATTTATTTACCTGAGACGAGCGGAGAGGAAGGAGCGCAGTGCAAGCAGTGACATCATGTCAGAATCACATGTAATAAAATACCTAACTTTATCACTATGAATATAAACAAATATGATGGCTTTTAGTACTCACTATCAAGCTAGCATATCGATACTGGTAAAGTTTAAAATATATTTTGTTTGATTCGGTAACGAGCTATATTTAGGCTATAGGTAACGAGCTGTATTTATAAGGCAAAGCTAGGTTACATTGATACACGTTTTTCCATTACCATCAGTTAAACTGTGATGAAGGTGAATTTCGTGTAAGATTCATAACATATACGGTGTTTTGCATGTAAGAGTTTCCATGATGAAAACATTGTTGACTGATGAGGACTAACGTTACACTCCGGTGACAAGTATCGCATCGTCGGTTCGAGGACAGGTCCACTCCGGGGTCGAGGGCGAAGCAGAGGAGGTCGTTCAAGAGTGCGTTCAAGAGTGGTCCGAGGAAGTAGTTTAGCAAAGTAGCAAAGCTGGCATTGGTACTTTTTGCTGCATTTTCTCAGCCATTGTGCCGCAAACTCCTCCTTACTCGGTGTAGTGAGCTGAATATTTCCGGGAACGGTGACATGTGATGAGTGCACGCAGGGCTGTGCACGCAGTGGTGCTCGGGCACGAGACATGAAGGCATCTGATTGGTTCTTTACATTCGCACCGAATGGCAGTGATTGGTCAGAGTTTTTACTGTCCTGCAGCTGCTACAGAGGTCAGATTTTTTTCATTCCTTTTTCTGAACACATAATGTATTGACTACTATCAGAATGGAAGGACCATTTCACCCAGTATAAAAAAAAATGTTTCTGAACAGGATTACCTACCCTACCTTTAAGTCTGTCCTCTAAACTAAAGCATTCAAGGTGGACGACAGTTTAAGTTCTAATCTCAGGTCTATGCTCAAAAAGTGAATAAATGGATTATAAATACAGCATAAATATAATTTAGTACTATAAAATCCCCTAAAAATACAACATTAATTTTATTGAAAAAAATAATAGTAATACATTTCTGTAATTTTTGACTGACACGCAAAGAGCACCAGAGAGTTAAATGTTGAGCAAGCAATCTCATTGAGCAGAGGCCAATCAGCTTGTGTCATGCAGTAATGATGTGATTTCTTGCAGATTGCATGTAATGGTAGGTTCTATATATTAATCTCTGTCATTAACACTTAACTTCTTTTCACAGCTCTGATTCTGGCTATTTTTTATTTTAGTTAATTTCGAAGATTAATATTTGCTGCTTAATGCGTTACAAAATAATGAACACAATCAACACAGCTATTGTTCTATACTTCCTGAATCTACGTCAACGTTTTAGTCTATATTCTTGTAGTTATCATCATATGCTCACACTACTTGAACTCCATGAAGCAAGAGAGAGAGTGGTCGACAGAGGATGGTCCCCACGTAATCGCTAACATTTTCTGATTTTGACACCATCATTAGGACCAAGCTCATGTCTTTTACCTCCATTTCATGAGAAGCATCTAAGAATGAGACTGTTTAAACATTTATCTGCAGTCCTTTAAAGATGGAAGTAATCCAAGCACGGGTCTCATCGGTGACAGGTGCTCTGCGTTTCAAACAGACCCCTGCTGGCTTTGAAACTCAGTCTGCACTGCTGCGATACATGTTATGGAGGGCGGTTCAGTAACCAGAGCCATGATGTTACAGTGGCGAGGCTGTTGTTGGACAAGAGAGATCTTTGTGGTGAACACAAGTGGTTGGCTGTGCTGTGACATACCCGTCTGTCAGCCCAATCCTGCCTCCAAAACACCTGCGCTGTGTAATTTTAACCTGCTTAGAAATGGCAAAGCGAGTCTGACAGATAAAAGGGGCAGCAGGTCTCTCGAAGGCCTTACAGGTGTCATGGAGAAACATCTCGTCTGAGGTCGGCTGTGTGTCAGTGTTGTGTGTGTCTCTTAGGTTCCTGCTTTCAGTTTTTGTGATGTGGTATTCGTTTTTTTTTTTTTTTTTTTTCACTGTTTCTTTTGACAGTGCGAAACTGGGGATACTGCAAAAGGTTTTCACTAACACTTAACCGAGATAACAGATCTTTTTATCTAGAACATAGATAGTATTTTGAACTATTTTCAAAGAAAGAAAACAAATATTGTGTTAGCACTTTTATACTATTGTTCATTCTTGAGGTTAGTGATGTGCTGAAACCTCTAGCACTGAGTATTTGAATAACTTGAGTGTGTGTCATCCTGCATTGTTTGTGCTCCAGACATGAATGATTCCTCAAATCAAATTTTGTTGAGGAGACTCTGCCTTTTTATTTTCACCTTGCAGAACTTAAAACAGACCAAGCATCTTAAATTTCACGAAGGAATCCAAGTCTATTGTCATTTTGTCTTTTGTGATATTTGAAAATATATGTAGTATGTTCACTTCCACTCTGGACTTAGTGACGTTCGCATTTGTTGTAAGGAGAAACTTGCATTTGAAACTTGGTTAGATAAAATGAATGTTTTTAAAATTAAGAAAAGATGGTGCTCTATGAGAGATGAAAGAAAACATCATTATTGTAACATTGTGTTTTGTGTTGTTATTCATTGAGATACGCAGAGATTACCTTTCATTCTTTCTCCGGTTGATTTTTGCGGTTCAGACGTGCAGAATTGAGGAGATATTATTTATGGAGATAAATTGTAGCCGCTCACAGTGCAAACGTGAATGTTTACGGGATATTTTATCCAAACATCATGGTTATTCTTGTAGTTATAAGCTCTCATATGAGTAGGTTGTTCTCAGGTAAGCAAAACACTTTTTTTCTGATCCAGGAAGGCTGCAGGTTTCCAATGTATATGTATAATCTTTTTAAGATTTTTTAATACATATTTCAGTTAAATTATTACACAACAAGAGCATGTAATTCAAATATTTTCGAGAGACTTAACGATTTTTGATGGTAGTTAACTTATGGGTCTGTATAATGTTTTACCTTGTTTTTACATTTTGTTTTGCTATATTTTACTTTAAATGTTGTTATATTTACTTATTTGTATATTTACAGTAGGCATAATTGGTCAGGGAATACAGTATTGTGTATGTGTATGACCCATGACACGAGTTCAATCATTTTCTCTTTATACAGTAAAGTGTATTTCATTCATGGACCTAACTCAAACGTGTGTGCTTTTCAAATGCCATTTACTCATGTAATATAGATCTTAGTAGTATTTTATGTGATATAACAGGTTCTATAAACAACTTTAAAAGTTTTCGGCTTTCTCTGGCTCTCTCCACTGGCGTCAGGCAAAACTGGAAGTGTCCATGCACGCACACGCTGGATCGGAAATCCAACATGGCTGCCATATGCAACTTGCCCATTCTCCGCTGTAATTCGATCTCATGCATAATAAAGAGTAGTGACTGGATTAAAAGAGTTCATTCTCATGAATAATACAGAGAACAGATGACAGAGATGACATAGATGCATACTCTCCAGACAACAGCCAATCACCACTCCGAAATAACGCATATACATTACTTTTTAATGACACTGGTTCAACTTTGCTTTTTAAACCGGAAGAACAAAATGGCTACAAAAAACGAAATAAGTAAATAATTAAATTACCACTTTTCCCTTAGTAATAAACATAATGGGCCCTATTTTAACGATCTAAGCACATGGTCTAAAGCACACAGTGCAAGTGTACTTAGGGCTTGTCCAAATCCACTTTTTAATGAGTAATGGGTGTGTTTTGGGCGTAACGTGCAATAAACCAATCAAACCCATTCCCTTTAAAAGCCAGTTGCGCTCACGCCATAGCAGATTCGCTATTTACATGACGGAATTTGCAAGCGGAGATCTGAATGCTTCTCTAGCAAGGAAACAAATCTGCTCGTGCGCAAGGTTAATTCACGCAAGCAAACCATCTACAGGACAAAGTGTGCGCGCATTGTGGACCTGGTTATAGTCGCATATTACTAGTCAAGTCAAGTCAAGTCAAGTTTATTTATATAGCGCTTTTCACAACATAGGTTGTATCAAAGCAGCTTCACAGTAATAAATTAAAACAATACATCAATGTTTGTTTCTAGTGGAACGTCCACGTTTGGTAATGCTGATCAATGGTATCGTTGATTGATTAATTCAATTAAATATCCCCAAATATCCCCAACTGAGCAAGCCAAAGGCAACAGTGGCAAGGAACCGAAAAACTCCATCAGGTGACCTAATGGAGAAAAAAAAAAAAACCTTGGGAGAGATCGGGCTCAGTCGGGGGCCAGTTCTCCTCTGGCGTTTATGAACTAGAGACCGGATTTAACTGTAAGATTAAAAGTATTATATAAATGCCTGGCTGAAGAGATGCGTCTTTAATCTAGTTTTAAACTGGGAGAGCGAGTCTGAGCAACGAACAGTATCCGGAAGACTATTCCAGAGTTTTAGAGCTAAATGTGAAAATGCTCTCCCTCCTTTGGTGGATCTGGATATCCTAGGTATGACCAAAAGCCTCGAATTTAGTGATCTTAAAGAGCGCGATGGATTATAGGGCGATAGAAGATCGGTTAAATAGACTGGAGCTAAGCCGTTTAGGGCTTTATAAGTCAGTAGCAATACCTTGTAATTAATACGTGACTTTATAGGTAACCAATGTAGTGATGATAAAATTGGTGTTATATGATCATATTTTCTTGATCTAGTTAGAACTCTAGCGGCGGCATTTTGAACTAACTGTAGCTTGTTTATTGAGGATGCAGGACAACCGGCTAATAAAGCATTACAGTAATCTAGTCTCGAGGTCATGAATGCATGAACTAACTTTTCTGCATCAGAAACAGATAGCATATTACGTAGCTTAGCAATGTTTCTAAGGTGGAAAAAGGCTGTTTTTGTAACATATGAAATATGATTTTCAAAAGACAGGTTGCAGTCTAGTATAACACCCAGGTCTTTTACTGTAGAGGATGAAGTAACAGGACATCCTACTATGTTAAAGTTGTATTGTGAGAGGATTTGTGGGTGGTTTTTTGAACCGATAAGTATTACCTCTGTCTTGTCTGGATTCAATAAAAGGAAATTGCGCGTCATCCAATCTTTTATATCTTTAACACACTCTGTCAATTTGGATAATTTAGCGTTTTCATCCGGCCGTGATGAAATATATATTTGAGTGTCATCAGCATAACAATGGAAACTAATTCCATGTTTCCTTATAATATTTTCAAGTGGCAGCATATATATTGAGAATAATAGAGGGCCTAACACAGATCCCTGCGGCACTCCATAGTTTACTGGAGTTATGATCGATTTTTTCTCCATTTAAATAAACAAAATGGTAGCGGTCAGATAAATACGATCTAAACCAGCTTAATGCTTGTCCCTGAACACCAGTATAATTTTGTAGTCGATCTAAGAGTATTGTATGATCTATAGTATCGAACGCAGCACTAAGATCAAGTAAAACTAGTATTGAGATACAGCCTTGGTCAGAAGCTAAAAGTAAATCATTTGTGATTTTAACGAGCACAGTTTCAGTGCTATGATGCGGCCTGAACCCAGACTGAAACTTTTCATAGATGTAATTTTCTTGCAAGAAAGAGCCCAGTTGAGAGGACACAACTTTTTCTAGTATTTTAGACATAAAAGGTAGATTTGAAATGGGTCTATAATTTGCTAGATTATGTGGATCTAATTGTGGTTTCTTAATGAGAGGTTTTATAACTGCCAGTTTAAATGTTCTTGGAACATAACCTAATGATAAAGATGAGTTAATAATATTGAGGAGAGGCTCTTCCACTACAGGTAACACTTCTTTCAATAGTTTAGTTGGTATAGGATCTAATAAACATGTTGTTGTTTTAGATGAAATGATAAGTTTATTTAACTCTTTTTGTTCTATAGTTGTAAAGCACTGTAATTGTTCTTGCGGGGTGATAATTGAGGCCGAATTATAAGGCGCGATTGAGGATTGAACGTTTACAATTGTGGTTCTGATGTTTTCTATTTTCTCAGTGAAGAACTTCATGAAATCATTACTACTAAACTGTAACAGAATATTTTGTTCAGGAGACATCTGTTTATTTGTTAGTCTAGCCACGGTGTTAAATAAGAACCTAGGATTGTTATGGTTGTTTTCTATTAGTTTGCGGAGATGCTCAGCCCTGGCCTCTTTTAGGGCCTTTTTATAACGTGACATACTGTCTTTCCATGCGATTCTAAAGACCTCTAAGTTAGTTTTTTTTTCCATTTACGCTCTAAATTACGGGTTTCTCTCTTTAGAACATGCTGTACCATATTGTTGTACCATGGTGCTTTACTTTTCTCTCTGACCTATTTTATTCTAATGGGTGCAACAATATCCAATGTACCAGAGAGAATGGTGCTCATAGTGCTAGTTAATTCCTCAAGTTCATCTGTTTGTTTGGGTTCACTGAGCAGCTGAGACAAATCAGATAAGCTATTTGAAAAATGATCTATGGTGGATGGAAGGATTGTTCTGTCTAATCGATAACGCGGCGCAGCATGATATATTACAGGGGTATGTAATATGCAAGTTACCATGTAATGGTCAGTGACATCTTCACTTTGTGAAATGATATCTATATCGGTTGGATCGGTTCCATGTGATATAATTAAATCGAGTGTATGATTAAAACGATGAGTTGGTCCGGTAACGTTTTGCTTAATCCCAAAGAAATTACTAACGCGCTCTTTAAAAAAAAAATATTGCGCCATTGACTTTTGACAGTTGGTCAATGTCACAGTATATTTCAGTTGCCTCAAAATAGCACATGCCAACATCGCGCCTGAACACACCTCGTCTTTAGACCAGCAGCCCATGGTCTCACAAATGGGAGCAAATGCATTTGCTATTTAAACAACTTGGTGCAGGACGTGAAAATGATAACTGCGTCGGGCTGAAACTAGCAAACAACACTTGTGTCGCGCCTGGTGCCACAAAGCATCTTTTACAGCGATTTTTGTGTGAGCATAACAGTGAACACCCCTGAGCACTCGGTGAGTTTCACGTCTTTGTAAACTAAAGTTTAATGCGTTTTAGGAACGAGTGTTCCAGTGCACCTTTACACCCATTCTAGAGGTTTTGGGGAAAGCGAAAGAAACCTAAAATTCTCGGGACAGCAGCATGTGTCCAAATTTTAATCTTAACCGTTCTATTTCATCAGAAACGATCTATAAACAGGACTTTAAGTGTAAAATACCGAACTTGTCCTTTAAAAAATTATGTGCACTGATAAATTCATTTTTAATAAATACAGCAATATTGCATTCAAAAACAAGAATTTTCAAGTTTTAATATTGACTAACATAACAGTTGTGTTTATGCAACTGGCCCCTGATTTGAGTGCATTGACTCGCGGAATGCAAATTGATGAGCCGTTGTGATGTTCAACACCTGCAAGGTATCGACAGGGCCGAGTGTTAGCTGACAGTGAGCACTGATCTCACCTCCGTCTAAAGCCGATAAGAGTCTCAGCAATTGACCCGAGCATCATTTGTTATTTTAAGGTTATCTAGAGTTTTAGTCCTTGACGAAGCTCTTGAACGCATCTCCTCTCACCATCCGTGACTCGCGTACGTCCCGTCCTCCAGCGTTTCAGTGGAGTGCTTGATTTGAAATGGTCAGAATAGCACTTGTTTGGTTGTTTTGTATGGCATCTTATCTGCTGATGGCAACTTCATAGAGTTCAATTAGCTTTCGAAGATTAGAAGGGCTTCAGAAACGGAGCTCTTGAAATAAAACAATTATCGTGGAAGCCGTTATCGTCTTAGCGTGGTGTCGGGCTAATTGTTTCAGTTGCTCTCTGCTGGGCGATTTGATCTGAACGTCATGCGCCGATTTAGCAGAGCTCAAATGCGCGACTACAAGCACAATTAACAACACCGCAAGCAACACAATCAGTCAGTGTAGGCAGCTTTGCCATAATTAAACCCTGGCATCAAAGGCTAGCGGCCACGTCTGTCAGCAGACGGCCCAATGTCAAACACGACAGAAGAAAGTCTGAACAACCACAAATGCTTGCTCGACAAGCCAGATCAAAAAGACCGCAACCAAACCAGCCCCTTTGATTGGCTCGAGTGGGTCTCACTGCCGTATTTGTTCCTTCTTATGTTTCCAGGAAACGTAGGAAGGTGCCCTTTCGCATCACTTTGTCCGTCAACATTGCGACAAATGCGCGCTGCTGAAACTGAGCAGCAGTGTACTCTGACCCAACCATCTCACACAAAGAATGCCTGCTAGAGGCAGATGCTGTTTGGTCTAATGCGGAAAGCATCTGTGGTGATGAGTGCCATATCAAAGTGATGAAATTCCTCGTGCATTTCCTCCTGCAGGCTCAAGTGTCTCAAACAAAACCCCCCTTTTATATAGCTCTCAAGGGCCATCTCGCACTTTTTGTTTTTTCTCTCTTGGCCTCTCAGACCAGTAAAGATCAGTGACCCAAAAGCCCCTTCAAACCCCAAACACTCTTGTAATTGGTAAGTCAATGAGACCGGAATGGTAAACACACAAGGGTCATTCATATATCAGGATTTTACGTTGAACAGCACTGTTAAACCGCTGAATTAGCAAAACATGTGTGTCCCATATAGAGGAATATAGGGGGGGTTGAAAACCTGTCACTCACTTTAAAAGCAGATTTAGTCTCTCTTTGAACTTTATGATGGTATTAGCACTGCATTCTAATGTAAGACACTTGTTTTAAAAGTAAAATATATTCTATAATGCAGCTGCAGTGCGGCCAGACACCAGATGGAGGAGCTCTAGTGATGTTTTTACCATCATTTGGGTGAGTGAGTGAGAGTAAGAGCCACAGATGGAGACAGCGAAAGACCAAATATCTCATCCAGGCATCACATGTCAAGCTTTTTCTCCTCATGGGTGAGACTGAAGTTAGGCTTCTGAGGACAGAGGAAATACAAAACCAGATGATCAACAAAGCAGGAGTCTGCCATTCATCAGAGAATATACAGTTTTTATTTTATTATATATTGTTTTTATTCAAATAAGGATAGCAAATAAAAAAAAAAAAAGAAAAAAAAGAATGAATAACTCCAAAATATGAAGTAGAAATTGAGTAAAAAATAATAACATTTTCTTAAAAGAAAAAAAATAAAGCAAATGTTTTCAATGCCACTGTTCAAAAGTTTGGGGTTGGTAATTTATTTGATCAAAAAAACAGTGAAAACAGTCATTTTGGGAAATATCATTATAATTTAAAACTGTTTTGTAAAATCTTTTAATCTGTTTTGTATTTTAATATGGGCTATTTTAAAATATTTTTATTCCTGTGATGCAAAGCTGTATTTTCAGCTTCATTACTCCAGTCTTCAGTGTCATATGATCCTTCAGAAATCATTCATCATTAATTAATTAATTCTTATATGCTGATTTGCTTCTCAAGAAACATTTATTATTCATTTCAATGATTAATAATAATGAATATATATATATATATATATATATATATATATATATATTGTGTTACGTGTTATGTTTCTTTTTAATAAAAAAAAAAAAATTCAAAAGAACAGCATTGTTTATATAGTCACTTACAGTAAAGATTCATTTACATCGAGAAGAAGAACTATTGCTCAAGATTACATACATATTTCAATATTTAACATCTAACAACAGCGGCGTCATTGTGTTTCTTTGCATAAATCTTAGATACAAAACGTAATTTTTCCTGCTGGTCCAGCATTCGCTGGTGCAAGTTCTAAACAAACTGCTGTTCGGTTCTGTAAATGTAAGGTGACACTTTCCACCAAATTGAGTGTTACAGTTTCTCCCATTCATATATGTACCATCTTCTCTAAACAGTCTGCACTACCTGATCCTGAGGGTTAAAGTCTGTGATATAATAGTCACATGGCAATTTTAAATGTTAAAACAGATTTATATTTCAAATAAATGCTTTTTTTTTCTTTTCTTTTTTTCTATTAATCTTTTTATATATATATATATAGTTTCAGGTTTCCAGAAAAATGTAAAGCAGCTCAACTGTTTTCAACATTGATAATAATAAGAAATTAATACTAAGAAATGTTTCTTGAGTACCAAATAAGCATATTAAAATGATTTCTGAAGGATCATATGACACTGAAGACTGGAGTAATGATGCTGAAAATACAGCTTTGCATCACAGGAATTAACATGTATTAATTAATTAAATAATGAATTCACTCACTCACTCACTCACCATATTCTACATCCCTAAATCCTTTGACCCCATACCTAAACTTAACAACTACCTTACTAACTATTAATTAGTATTAGTAGGAGTTTACTGTAAAACAGCTATTTCAAATTTAAATCTTATTTCACAGTATTATAGTTTATTTTTAATAAAATAAATGCAGCCTGGGTGATAATAAGATTTTAAAGAAAAAATTGAGGTCATTATGTGTATATTCATCATCATCACCTGCAAAACCACACACACACAAACACACACACACGCACGCACGCATGCACGCGCACACACACAGACACAGAGAGAGCAAATGCTCAACCCTCATGAAAAGCACACACCAAAATCAAAATCCCTCTGATGAAACACAAGAAGTAACCGTGTGTTTGTGTTGTGAATGTAGCTCACACTCACTGTTGACTGATCCTGTCTGTGATGTGTGTCATAGCAGCGTGTATCTGGCTTGCTGTAACAAGTCTAAGGCTGTGACACGAGGGATTCGCTGTTGTCCACTTCTTACAGATTACACAGACTGTGAGACAATGGCACACAAGCTTATTCTTGCTGTTTGTTTGCCAGAGAGGATGCAGAAAATAATTGCATGCTGGTAAGGGTTAGTCTATCTTTCTTCTCTCTCTCTGTTCCTGGTTATCGCAGGCGCAGACGACCCTCTTCTCCAGGGCCGCGAATGCTAATCATCAATCTCACTTGCATACGACGTCTCTGTTTAAAAGCTGATAGGACCTCTCCAGAGACGCTGCTGTGGTCACGTTCTTATCAGGGCCTGAATGTGTTTCCCGCCAATACTTCATGATGTGGACCTGAACGGCAGATCATTTAATACATCATTTGAACGGGAAATGAATATGCCAGGGCAGGACACGAGGGTCAAGGTTTGCCTGGTTAGTGTGGCCACTTTGATAGATGCTCTCCAATATTACACCAACCAGTGATATTCCAGCTGATAAAGTGATCTAAATCATTTCAAAGGCCACCCAACTAAGAGAAATATGTTCTAAGAAAATGTAGCTGTTATGGGCAGTCTTTAATCATCTATATCAGGATCCTGATGAAAGTTTTATGTGAAATGTTTGTTTCGGGTCTCTCTTTAAACAAATTTTGGGTTTCTCGATAGCCGTGAGAAGTGACACGGCTATAGATCGGGACGTTTGAACAACAGGCACATCTGGGCCGTTCAATGACTCGACAGAACTCGCTATTGATCCTTTAATCAGCATCAAGCTCTCGCTCTGCTCACTGTCCTTGTTCTCCGATACGGGTTCTTTGGTGTAACTTTAATGTGGAGAATAAATCAGACCTGGGAACTGGAAGCAACATCATTACTGTGTCGGGAACATCATCCCACAGGTAATGGTCAGTATGCTTTCATAAGGAAACTATTATTATGTTTATTATGGAGCTTCAACTTCAACCAGAATTTTACCTTTTCATTTAAATACTATTCATATCATATACACACAGACACTCAAAGTCTTCACCTGCCAAAATAAAAATGTGGTTTTACTTGAAGAAATGATAGCATAAGTATATGATGGCTGTACAGTAGAATAATTCTCATAGTAATATAATAATAACAGTTATAATAGTAACACTTTACAATAAAGTTTAATTAGTTAACATTATTAATATATTACCTAACATGAACTAACAATGAACAAAACATTTGTTACAGTATTTATTAATCTTTGTTAATATTAGTTAATAAAAAAACAGTCGTTCATTGTTTGTTCATGTTAGTTCACAGCGCATAACTTATGTCAACAAATACAACTTTTGATTTTAATAATGTATTAGTAAATGTTGAAATTAACATTAATTTAGTTTAATAAATGCTGTAGAAGTCTTGTTCATTCTTAATTCATGTTAACTATAAAGTAGTTAACCAATGGCAATTAATGTAAACCTTTTTGTAAAGTGTTAGCATAATAATAATAATAATATGTGTAAGGTATATCAACAATTTTCTCCATGGTTTCATTTAAACATAAACATGGAATTTTTAATGAAACAGAATTTGGGGAAAAATAAAACAGATTTTATAGGGCCCTACACTTTTGATAAATTGCTGTTACATTGTCTAAGTTTCATGATTTCAATTTATTACAAACGCTTTTTGATTACTAATATGTAATTTAACCATAAAAATTTTTTTTTTGAAAAAATAAAACTGGGAAACAGTTTCATTCCAGCAAGGCTTTACAGGGCCTCTTCCTCAACAAGCCGTACATTTAGAGGTGTCTGCAGGTTTGAATACTTTGGGTAGGGGTTTGTTCGAATATAATATGTGCACTAAGTTCTAAAAGTTGCTTGGAGTTACATGCACATCAACTCTAAAGAATGCCAGTTTGTGCATTTGTTTTCTGTGCACCGGTGCGTTTATTTTTTATTATGTTGACACTGGAGTTGAAGAGACGGCACAAGTTACACTCCAAACGATAAAAAGAACCAAACTCTCCCTCCTCACCAGCAAACAAATTTTCCACTTGAAGAACTTTCCACTCTGAGTCTTACTGAGACTTTAATCTGTGTCTTAATAACTCAAATGAGGTTAGCTGACTTTAACAAGTGCTGCACAAGCCTAAATACAGTGTGTGTGTGTGTGTGTGTGTGTGTGTGTGTGTGTGTGTGTGTGTGTGTGTGTGTGTGTGTGTGTGTGTGTGTGAGAGAGAGAAAGGAAACATGAGTGAAATGGCACATGTTGTGGTAACAGCATACGTTCTCTTGTGTAGGGCACCTGTGCACCTGTTGAGCCCTGGGGTCCAGCTTAACCTCAGATCACGTCACTGACGCTTGACAGAGATGTAGATAAAAAGAGAAGCACAAGGCAGCTGTAAGTTCTCCTGATGTCTCTGTCTACAGTGTCCCTTTGCCCTACAGTCCATCAAGGGGACGAGTGTTCAGTCACAGGAGCCTCGTATTCACAAACACAGCTGAATGCAGTGCTTTGGGTCAGATCGAGAGTGGAGTGTATGGCTATTTCTGCCATTAGCTGACACATTGGATATATATATAATGTATATTCTAAAGTCATATTTAAAAGGTGCAAGTTTATTGATTAGAGTTTACAGTAAGGTTTCATTTGATAACTACCTTAATAAACATGAATGAAAAACTGTTATAGCATTTGTATCTTAATGTTAATTTTTAAAAATTACTATAAAAATCAAAAGTTGTACCTGTTAACAATTAATGCACTGTGAACTTACATGAACAAGCAATGAAGAATTGCATTAACAATGATTAATACATGATGTACAAAATTGTTAATTCATGTTAGCTAATGCATTTATAAATGTTAACGAATGAGACCTTACTGTGAAGTGTTGCCAGTTTATTTGTACTCTCCTTTTCTTGTATACCATACATTTTTATATGCCAGTTAATCAGAGGAAATTAAACATATTTATTTTATTTTATTAATTACTAAATAATGTCATGGTTAAGTCATTATTAGTGGTGTTCGATTCTGTTTTTTGGCATTATCGATTCAATTTACTCCATTTAACAAGTCAAAACAGGGTCAGCAATAAGAATACGAGATTGCCATAATTTTTTTACACTAAATGTTAGCTCTTCTTTTTTTCCGACACAACGCCTTAATCTCCCTTTTCAAAACAACACACTTTTAGCGTGACAGGCCAAATTAGTCCAGTTTATTGATGACATTACCTTGAAATGAGTATCACCATTGTTTCCTAACTGTTGCCAATTTTCTAATTTTAAAGAAGGAAAAGTCACAAGAAAAAGAGTTATTATTTAAGAGTTAAATAAATGAGGAATGTATTCTTAAAATAATTAATCTAAACGGTTGGGTGATAAGTGCATTGACGTCTTGTAATAGTGCAAAAAGCTGTTTGGACAGGAGAGTTCAAGATACTAAAAATAATATCTAGCCTAAATACATACAATAACGTAACCTTATTAATGTTGTGTTTATTCTTGTTGGCAGTTTAAAAAAAATATGATTAGTTTAATGATTATGAACACAAATGATGATAACAATGGGAAACCAAATTAATATGTATTGTATTACTACTTAGATGAAACCACAAAGGTGGCAAGGAGCTACATAGTATTATTACATTGTAATTTACTTTTATTTTATTTTCGTTTAACCTATTTTTGTAAAATAAGCGACATGAAGCATAAAAGCATGTGACTGTGACGTTGTTTCAGTGACAGCTCCAGCTCTCTGTTGCCGAGTGAGTGAGTGATTTCAGACGCAGCAATGACAACAAGAGTCGATTGCTGTGTTGGAATCGACTCCTGCACTCGGAGTTGACTCCATCTTTCTTGGAGTCGACTCCCCATCACTAGTCACTATTGTTAATTTTGCAATGAAATTCAGCATAATATTACAATCAACCATCTGGCAATCAATCAGTTATTGGTCTGTGTTCCCATTTCAGTGTTAGCTAAATCCATTATTGCAAGGTTCCTCAAATCTTGCCCTGGAGGGCCAATGCCCTGCAGAGTTTAGCTCCAACCCTGATCAAACACACGAGCAAGCTAATCAAGGGCTGAATCCGAAATCGCCCCCTATACCCTCAAATAGGGCATTATTTGAGGGGACAACCATTTGTAGTGGTGTCCGAAACCAGAGTGGACGTTGTTGAATACACTCATTCAATCCCATATTGCACCGCAATAACAAGTGTACAGCCGATGTCCGTTCAACTCACTTGTTTTCATTCACTCCTTCAAGTGAACTGTATTATTGGACTAACGTAGGGAATAGTGATTGAGGGTTTAGGGGGTGATTTCGGATTCAGCCAAGGTCTCCAGGATCAGGGAGTTTTTACTGGCAAAACCAGCAATGCAAGTTTGAGAGGTGGCGCCATGACAAATCTGGCATGATTATGGCATGACGTCACATACATCAACAACATATGAAGCAGCCTCTATGGAAGACACTAGCACACATTTCCAACGCATTCTCATCCTTGGGCGTCATATACTGACGCTTTTGACATTTCGTCTACATCGAACGCACATGGCACCCTTTAGCGTCAATATGACACGCACAGAGCTTTGTTCGGTTATGGGTAGGTTTAGATCTGGTGTAGGGTTAGGGTTAGACCGCTAGGAGGCGCCTTCTGGCTCATATCTATCTGCGTCTCATATTGACGCTAAAGGGTGCCATGTGCGTTCGATGTCGACGAAATGTCAAAAGCGTCAGTATATGACGCCCTAGGATGAGAACGGGCTGGCATTTCAGACGTGAATCATGGCAGAGTCGACAAAGAAAACGAAGAGAGTGCTGTCGGAAGAGTGCAGAGACGGCTCTGTGCGAGTGAGATTTACGACAGTAACGTTAAGTACTCCACAGCAACTCTAGGGGTCGCTGTTTGAGAAAAAAGGAAACTGCGTAGTGTGCCTTTTAAAGGTGCTGTATGTAGTTTTTAGCGGCCTCTAGCGGTGATGTTTCAGATTGCAACCAATAAGTTTACAAGCGCGTGCTCTTACGCGTGCTCGAATTTATGAGCGAGCACTGTGGGTACCGGCCAGACTGAGACGCAACCGGACGTAACACACAAAGCATCCCACAACATGCTGGAAACTCAGGTAAACTCCCACTGCAACGTTACAATAATAGGCTACTTTTATCAGCTTGACGTTGAACTAATGCTCCATGCTCGTACCATGATAAGTATGGAACCCTATCAACCGTGCCGAATTCTGTCACTGCATGCACCACTTCACATTTTCTTCAGGAAATGTACGTTCTAGGTTTGTAGATAAGGTTTCTCCATTATTCAAATGCCCTGCCGATGTTGATCCGTGTTTTTTTACCCGAAGTTCATCCGATTCACGTCTGGCCTTACGAGCTTCAGCAGAAAGCTTTTTTTTTTTTTTTTATCAATATGTGGAGTTTGTGTTGGAGTCAGTGTTTTGCTGGGCGCAGGTCGTTTCTTAGTGTTATCAGACATGTCATAAGTTGCATAAGTCATAAGTCCATGTCATAAGTTGCAGTGTCGTCGCTGTTGAGTGTAAAGTCAGTAGGCTAGACGAGTCGAGAGGCTCGGGAGCGCGCGTGCAGGTGACGTCACTGGCAGTAAATCCGACCCGGGACCTTCACATAAAAATAAGAATACTTGCTTTCAGAGGTAATAGCAAAACCCACAAAGTGGATAATTTTAATGTGAGATTACAACCCCTTCACAAACAGGCAATAAAAAAAGGATTCGTTTTGGTAGAAAAGCTACATACAGCACCTTTAAGAGATGTTTACAGTGAAGTCCCTTGTTAGTCGGTGTCCATCTAATCAGATAGTTGTCACTGTGCTTCTATATGAAGAAAGTCATTCATTATTATCTTTCTTAATCTGCCAAACTTTAATTCTTTGAACAGTGAATCAGATCAATGAATGTTTTATGCATTTTTTATGAAGTTTTTGAGGAATTCCTAGATTAAAATATCTCATATTGATCGCAAACTCTTTCTAAGGAACAACATATTAGTGACTGTTTACATGCACCCTCAGAATGCAATTACAATGAGATTTAGGCAACATTACGATTATAATTTACCTCATGTAAACGCAAAACTTCAAAATCAAATTGATGTGATTAAGCTCATAATCGTAGTAACCATAAGCAGTAAAATATGTGGCGTATGCCGATTTAAATCGCAATAAACAGGCAAACAGGCAACGCAATGAACACCTTAATTAAGATGGATTATGACGCTATGTTCTTTGTTGCATTATTTTCCTGTTATCTCTGTAAATCTGTATTGTAAAAAGCGCTATAATACAGGTTACTTGACTTGACTTGACTTGACTTTGCTATTCACTTCTATTCCCCTCTGACTGTGTGAAAGTGCTTGTGATGAACATGGATGATGCTGTCATGTGCTTCATAAAGTGGTAAATAAGCCATCACATTTTTGGGGTGCTGAAGAAACTACGTTCATGTTCACAACGTAGTGTGACATGAATATTATCCAGTATATTGATGTTTAAAAACACTGAAATGCAGATATTAAGCATGTCACAGAAAAAAAAAAATACGTCCAGAAATGTGTTTTGATTTTGACGTCAGTGGATTAAAACGGTGGCCAGTAGCACCTACTGTATGCGAGTATATCATTTATGCTGTGCATCGGGATGTGTGAATAATGGTGATAAAAATAACCACAGCTCTTAGCGAATAATCAGAATAATGAAAATTTCATTTAAACGGGAGTGAAGAGGATTGCTTGTGTCATCGTACTGCGATTAAGTCTCTACTCTGATTATTGGAAATAATCACATTATTGGTGCATATATAAGTGCAATCTCCTCAAATTGGTCCTAAAATGACTGATTTGACCGTTCATATGTGACTCCTGAATGGTGCATGGCTTTCCCTCACAGAAACTATAGTTTAGTGGGGAAAGATGGATGAGAGCTGGTTAAACAGTGTTTCTGTGCTCCACGGGTTGATATACAACATGCTTCTATGACTATCTGTGGTTAGTTGCAGCACACGGGCCATAAAGGTTAGAGTCAAGGAAATGAGATCACTATTACCAACCATTTGTGAGTGATAGTCCAGCCGGCAACACATGCACGGCTAAAGCAGAGCATTATTATTGGCCGATCATTTTTCTCTGCCATGGCATTGATGTATGTGGCCGAGGAATAAGTAATGCATATGTAACCCATAGGCCCTTAAATATAAATTTGCCAGAACTAAACCTGGCCGTTATTCGGTCCTTATCTGCATTCGCAGGTTGGTAAGATCCATCAATGTTTATGAAGCCGGTCCATGTAATTCCAGCACATTTGTCCACAGAACACACACATGGAAGTTTTCCATTACACAATGATTATCATGTTACAACATTTTGAATATCCGTCCGGATACCATCTTGAATTATTCTAGTGGAAAATCCCAAATTTCTTTATGAGATAAGGGAGGGATCAGAGAGAGGCCTTCCCAGTACTCTGAATGAAGATAACTAGGTTTTATTAATGACCTGCCATCAGACAGGACCATAATTAAAGTTTTTTTTTTTCCCCTCCCTCTTCTCGCCAGAGGACGGTGGACAAATTTTCTTGATAATTTGATAACCAAAGGACACTAGAGGGAAAACGCTGGAAAAAAAGGGCTGAAAAAAGCGAGGCGAGCCATCGATGCTATCGCGACTCATTTGATTTGTCCAGGGAGGCCACTCCTATCGGTCCCTTTCACCTGCGAATGCTTAATTATCCGCCTGATGCATATGGGAAAGTCATTAATTAAATTTGACTATTGGTTAATTCTCTCCTTTGCATGTGTTATCTGGCTCTTGAGCCAAGCGTGAAGACTGTAGTTTCACTGCGAGGACCTTGTTAGATACACGTAAGGAGCCGCGTGAAATGGATAGCTTTTATTATGTGAGACACGCCGCCAATTGATTGAAACTACATTTGCATTTGGGTGAATAATATCTCTTATTAGAGAGAACAAGCTAATAAATAAAGAGGACTGTCTGTTAGTTAATTTGTCAGTGACTGTAATGTCTGCCTGCATCTGCATGGAAACTTATTGAACAGCGGACGTGGGCCGCATACTGATGGCTTACATTACAGTGGCTGGAAATAAACACAGTATCCAGTGAACACAACATCATCCTTAATGTGGATACTGGTGTATAAACCCATACGCTCATGACTGTAGATTTGTGTAAAACAGACCATTAGGGTGACATTATGCAGATCTAAATGATGATTATAAAAATATATGTATATATATATATATATATATATATATATATATATATATATATATATATATATATATATTTTTTTTTTTTTTTTTTTTTTTTTTTTTTTTTTTTTGACCTGTAAATGGACTGCTTGATTTATAGTTAAACTGAAGGCTGAAAATACAAGTAAATACAAATACAGTATCCAGGATTTAGGACATTTAGGAAACTGTCATGGAGGCAGCAAAGGAAGAGAAAGAGTAGGATCTATTCACAGCAGTGGTTTTAATAAACACTAAATAAAAATATCAAACACTCAGTAGTTTCACTATATAAATACGAAGCAACAAAACAACCACTGAGATGAGAACGGAACAAATGAAATTACTGAAAATGAGCTCTATATATACAAACGTAAACAAGGGGAGCTAATGAAAATCAGGTGGGGAGAATTAATCAAACAATGAATAACCATAGAAAATAATGCAAACGTAAAATCCAATGAAACAGACAGGGAAAAACAGGACACATTGAAAAACCAAGGCCACATTTACATTAAATGGTTCAAGTGACCCGATTCCGATTTTTTCATCACATCTGGCACAGATCAGATACGACCCACAAACGTGTAAGCATGAAAAAATCACATGGATTCCGATATTCTCAGATCGGTTCAGGCCTCATTCATTTGTGGAAATAAATCTGATATGAATCGATGCATTTTGTCTGCCATGTAAGCGGACAGATCGGATATTAGAAAATCAGACAATGCGAGTCATACCTCATTGAAAAAGCGACTCATTTAAATCTCCTTTGTAAAAGTTTTACGAGGCATAAATAATCCTCACTTTCGATGAGCTCACAAAAATAGTTAACTGACAAGTACTAAATGCTTTATAACTACCTGAATTAATTATGAATTGCAGTAGGAATACTTGTTAATGAAGCATTTATTAACACACTGAGTAACTATTACTATATGTCTAAAAAATAAGATGTACAAATTTAAATAGTTTATTAATCATTTACTTACACTTTCTAAGTGATCTTATGAAACACTGACAACTCCTAAATAGCTGGTTTGTAAATAATGTAATAAATAATTTAGAAATGATAAATTGATCATTAATAAAGTATGAAAATACAATTATTAAACACATTATATATATGCTTATAAATCAAGAATAAAGCATTTTTATCTGTATTTGTAAACTGCTTATTAATGTCTATTAATGCTTCATAAATTATGAATTAACTATTTACTAATGCTTAACTAATGATTCATGGCATGCAGTTATTATAAAGTTCTACCAATATGTGTTGTTTAATATTGCCAAAAGTATTTTGTTTCCATTTTGACAAATGGGTCTGATACTTACCAACCACATAAATCAGATTATTATTTCTTTATTTCTTTATTTAATTAGGGCCCGAGCACCGATGGTGAGAGGACCCTATTGGATCTGCTCCGTTTCTTCTTCTTCTTCTTCTTCTTCTTCTTCTTCTTCTTCTTCTTCTTCTTCTTCTTCTTCTTCTTCTTCTTCTTCTTCTTCTTCTTCTTCTTCTCCAAAGTGAATCGCTTTTTTGAGGGCCTAAACATGCTCGAAAACTCATGAAACTTTGCACACACTTCAGAAGTGGTAAAAATGTACATGTGATATGGGTTTCAGAATTGGATGGGGCAAAATGGCTTAATTGCCCCCCCCTACGTTATTGGCCCGGCTCTATGTTTCACGTACAGGTATAAAATTCGGTATACATGTAATTATCCAATACCTACAAAAAAGTCTCTTGGAGCGTAGCCCTAAACAGAACAGGAAGTCAGCTATTTTGAACTTCGTCTCAGATTTTGTGCAGTTTTTGCCATTTCCAGACGTTGTACTTTAAAAAACTCCTCCTACAGTTTTGATCTGATCCTCTTCAAATTTGGTGAGTGTAACCTTAATGCCTTTGAGACGTTAAATTGCGAAGATCTTGAGTTTTCGGCCTGACAAATGTAGATGTGCACACCCAATTTCAGCCTTTGGGTGATATATGCATCATCAGATAAGTTCTATATTAAAGTTGCTTGCAGTTCCGATGTTGCTAGGCAACCACAAACAGCCTGCAGTAACTCAGCTATAGACCTTATGCGCCAGAGAAATGAGGGCAGTCGACCGGGAAGATTTTAAAACGAGCCGTTCATTAATAAACACGCAAAATTGCTGTGAAAATACAGACTGGAAGTCAAAAGACAACGAACGCAGCGCTGAAAAGGGGCGGGGCTACATAAGGTCTATACAATGTCCAATCTGCCCCAAACTTCACATGTTTGATAAGTGTCCTGTCTTGAACACATGACCATCCTCATATTCAGTTATAGTAATAGCGCCACCTGCTGGTAGCAGGAAGTGTGGCAAATACAAATTACCTTAACATAGTCCTCCTATATTTACATACTACCCACCGTGCTCTGTTTTCCTAAAGGCGCCGGGTGGCGGTGGCACGGGTGCGAGGGCCCTTTTCATCGCTGCTTGCAGCTTTAATTTAATTTTGTAATACAATGCAAATGTGTATATTTAATGAAGTGGCATTTGCATATATTTAAAAGCTGACTGTGTATTTCAATATTCCAAAGTTTCATGTAGCTAAAAGAAAAGGGAAAAATATTGCCCATTCACCTGTAGTGCATTTCATCAACACCAGCTCTTTTGTAAGAGCTGCTCTTAAAAACGGCACGTAAACGGGCATGTTTTTCAATTCACGGGCCAAGGACATGATTTTCAAGGGAGAATCTGTAGGCCGTATTTACCACCATCTTATCACAGGATGGGTACAAATACAGTATGAGCATTAATGAGAACACTAGAAACACATGATACACAGAATCAGATCAGCTTTCAGTTCCATATTTAAGTGGCTTCATTTCACCAGCAGTTCTAATCGATTTGGGAAATGCTGATCTCTCTGTCTGAATCCATTTCCACTGGTGAAATATTCACCCCTTTCATTAATACATTCAGATGTAAAGCGCAGCATCTTTCCCACTGTTAACATTATGCCAGTCCATTAACTCATCAAATAAAATGGAAGTTCAATGGCGTGTGATAAACCTTACTGCCATGGAGGGATCTTAAAACGATTAAGTCTCTCAATGCCTCTCGCTTTCTCTCCCGCACTGTGCCAGTGGGTGAAACGGCTTAATGGAAACAGACGGGATAGTTATGAAGAGATCACCATCCCTGCCATACAATATTCCCTCCAAGACGTATTAACCTTTAGCGAGCTCTCGCCCCCTCTTTCCATTAGCCCAATATCCATCAGCGGGGCGCATTCGTGCTGACGGCTGGCACTAAGTGTTTAACTGTAACGTTATCCATCCCCTGTGTGTTTCAGCAGACAGCCTCCAGTCAGACCAGACCATCCAATATATACTTATCACAGCAGGATAAAAAGATTATCTGGACGGATCGAAGGGTGGCGCTTCTATCTCTCCTGCCACGCTCTCTGTGCCTTAATCTGCCGGGCTTTCGGACACTAGATTGCCTTATCAAATACTGTACCTGTGCCGTAGTCCTGCCATGAAGGTCACAGCAGATCTAGAGGGGTCGGTGAATGTTTTTGGGACAGAAATCCACCCGCAGGGTGTACGTCACTCTCAGTGCCGATGCTGGTTACAGCGACCGGCCTCATTTATCAGCGACCCGCTGCCTGTCTGCTCGCTTTGCTTCTCTCTGCCCTATAAACTGAGTTCGGGCCACCAATCAAAGAGGCTTTAGATAAAGGTCCAGAGGGAGAGGAGGTGCCAGATAACCTCTCACTGGCCTTCGTCCGATCAGAGCGGCTCTCTGCAGCCTCGGCTCAATCCGATTCTTGTCAAATGATGAAAGAGCTTGTAAGAGGTCCTGACAGAGAGAGTGTGTTTGAGTGTGTGAGTGTTGTGTTTGTGAAGCGGACCTTTACTAGTTTGATACGCTGATTGTACAGTTAATCAAAACGCAATCAATCGTCAGTAAACTAGTATAGCATCACTGGTATTTCACGCTTTTATTTGAGAAAACTATCATCAGATACACACAGAAACTCAAAGCTCTTCAGGACTGAAATAAAAATGTGTTTTAACTTGAAGAAATTACTGTATGACAGTCATATAAAATGTGCAGTAGAATGTACTTCTCAAAGTAACAATAATGCAAATTATATGAAAACAATAAAAGGATACAAAGTATTAATTTTACTTAAACTTAATTTTGAAAAATGTCAAAACATTTTCTTCTATGGTTTCAACAGTAAACTTTGCAGCACTTTGTTTGTCAAAAAATAAACGGAATTGTTACATTTAGTTTTATGCCAGTTATTTTTTTATTAAAAATTAACAAAAAAAAAAAATATATATATATTATTTTATTTATTAATCATTATGTTGTTAAAGTTTTCAATTTAATTCAATTGATTAGACTTACTTTTTGATTATCAAATTTAATTAAAGCATTAAAACAGGATTTTTTTTTTATGGAATAAAAAAAAAAACAGGGCCTTACAATTTACTTTTTGTTAAACTTTTAGCAAATTGTTGTTAATATATATATATATATATAAATTATATTTTGTTAATTAGTCAACTTGTGCATATTTTCCATTACATATTTTGTTTTCATCATACTGTTTTTCTCTGAGTAAATATGGTGACATGACCTATTTAGACAAAGTTACATGCCTTTTCTGTGCATCAGTTTATTACTATTGATTATTTATTCCATTATGACTTCTAAAATTGTATTATAAATTACATATCAAGCTTATTCTTTTTTGTGTACATTTTGGAGATTTAATTAGCATCTTGGTGTTTCAAAATATGTTGAAAATTTGGCTATAGTTAATGTCATTTTGTTAGTTATTCTGTATTAGTGACAATGAGCAATGTATTGTTAATTTCTACTTTTTTAACATTTCAAGTTTAATAAAAAAAAAAAAACATTAATGTTAATGTTTTATGAACACTGAATATACAATACAATTAAGGATCAGCAATATTATATTTATAAATGAACATTAACCTGGAATAATATAGCCTCCGAATAAACCTAACAATAGTGTTGTTGGTTTTTTTTTTCCCAAAAGAGGGGAATTGGACCGGGAATGGAGCTGGGACTCAAACTTGGGTCGCCCGAAGTGCAACTGCACCATATGTCGGAGCACTTGACCACGCGGCTATGGCTCTAAACCGAACCTTAAAGTGTTACTGTATTTTTTTTTATGTGTGTGTGTGTTTGAGGGACATAAATGTCCCCTATAATGACTCTGTGTGTGTGTGTATTTGTGTGAGTGTTTGCTGTCGGCTCTTCTGGAGTAGAGAGAGCAGAGCAGAGGATCTGGATGACGCTCGGACACAGTGTCAGGCTGCTTTCATTCCCGTCTGCCCGGGTCACGGCCGCTGTGTGTTTAAGACACGGGGGTAATGAGGCCCACAGCAAACCGTGTGTGTGTGTGTGTGTGTGTTTGTGTGCGTGGGCCTCTGTGTATTACCAGCTGTATGTGTGTGTGGACTGGCTGAGTGACAGTGTTGACCTCCTTCTACGCTGTAGCCTGAGTCCAGAACACATATCGCTTGGCCTTTCCAAAATAGGGGTCAGACGCACGAATTCCCCCTGCCTGCTGTCAGTCTGTCTGCAGCCGGCAGGGGTTACGAGAAAGATTGGATCGGCCAGAGTGGAAACACTTACGGATGATGTTAGCAGCTTCAAAACTTTGAATAATAATCTGTTATAAACAAACAAACTGAGATTAATACAAACAATGATAAAAATCATTTACTCACCTTCGTGCCTTCCCAAATGCATATGATTTTGCTTCTCCAGTGTAACAAAAAAGAAGTTATATGGCAGAAGCTTTTCTCTATAATGAAGGGGTATGGATGCTGCCAAACTCCCAAAAACAAAGCATCATGGAAGCAGTCTGTGCGACTTATGTGTTATATTCCAAGAGTTATGAAGCCAGGTTTGATGTGTCACAATGCATTTTCTTGTCCCATATTGGAATATACATGAAAAAAGCTTAAGAGCCTCTGTCCTCATTTACCTCTGATGTGTGAAATCGAGCAGTGTGAATATTTTGATAAACTCTTTTTGTGAGAGTTATACATAAAGTCATACAGGTTTGGAACAACCCCTTGTAAAAAAGTATTAAACATTAACTTGTACTTAAAATCTTAAAAGTATATACAGTATATATATATTTAAAAGTTGTAGTTGTATTACATGCAAGTAACCCTAAACCAGGGGTCGGCAACCCAAAATGTTGAAAGAGCCATTTTGGACCAAAAAAAGAATAAAAATTCCGTCTGGAGCCGCAAAAAATTAAAAGCCTTATCTAAGCCTTATTATAATGAAGGCAACACATGCTGTAAGTGTCTATATTAGCTTTATTAGCCCCCTAGTATCAAAATGATGAGTAGGCTACAATGAGCATTCATGATTAAATGTTCGTTGACAGAAATGTTGAAATTAAATATTTATTATACACGTTTTTACAACGTTGAAAAACTTTATCCCTTTCACACGTAAGTTTAAAATATTCTGGCTGACCCCCCAGCGTGAGTTTTTCAAGGCGACCGTTATTTAGAATGTGTCACTTTATGGTTTCCATGGTGACGCGTCATTGCGTGTCACGTGACACACCGCAGCAACAACAGAGCTGAATTAATGATGATCTGCTTTTATGTCATTTTTCCTTTTTTATTCAAAATATTCACAAATTTGTTAGATATGGCATGACATATCTGATATTCCGATTGTCAAATATATGCAGGTGGAAGTGTTTTGTTGTTTACACACCTTTATAACGATCGAGTTAGTTAGCTGTATGCGCGATGGGCGCCGCCATCTTAGTTTGTGCCGCAGACGCAGTTCAGAGAATCGGATCTGTTGGATTTACAACACGTGAATTCATCCACTTCTCCCAAAATACATAAAAGTAAGTGGCTGGTGAACTGGGAGAAGAATAGAGTAAACTTTAAAGTTACTTAGACAATGTGTATCTGATATGAATAAAACGTGTCTAATTATAATGGAAATGATTATTATTGCCTCTTCCTTTAACATCAGTGTGTATTTTACAAACTCTAAATGTATTGTTTTTTTTAGTACTTCTATGTCTGAAACCTAAAATAAACATTATGTGGTTGAAAACACTGAAAAGTTGTGTTATATGACAGCTCTGAGCGCGCCTGTCTCTGGCTCAGCGCCAGCCAACGCGCGAGAGCACATTTGAATTTAGCAGTTGATCACGTCATGCACTGACCGTTCTAATCACACCGCTGTGATCGCATAGATATAAACACTAGATGTCGCCTTGTATAGACCTTACCCAGATAGCAATTACATGTGGGCCACATGTGGGTATTATCTGGCACATATGGCCTAGATGTGGCATGGCTGAACAGATATGGGCCAAATCGTAGCCATATTTGTTTTGCCATAACTTTAAAATCTGCGGGAAATGCTGTCTTGGTTCACAACTGATTTTGAGGTATATGGCCCAGATTGTTACGAACACATGAGGACCATATGTGGTTGAGCTATGGCACACAGTAAGAAACACCGACTTGTGGTAAACATTTGGCTTATACGTGGAAAAACACAGGAATCCTGAAATCAAGTGCGGCAAACATCAGTCGTTCCACACCTCAGGTTGCTATGCATCTTCCCTCCTATTGGTGGAGTGAGACTACGGCGCGAGTTTGACTGCGAGTGCGACGCTGGCCAGCTGACGCCTTTTACTCTGCTTTCCTCACGACTGTGTACATTCAGGTAAGTGATGTTTGGGCATTTTAAAGTCATATAAATTAAATATGCAGCATTATGTGTCAATATTGCATGTTATTATGCGTTTAGTTATTCGTTCCATCGAGGAAGGGGTTGAACTAGCTAATATTTTCCTCAGTTTACTGCTATAACTTACAATAAAGTTTAATGTAACTTAACCGTTAACTTAGGCTATAGCAGTTCGCTGGTTTGCCGTTTTAAATTAAGATGTTTTTGTTTATAAATCAACAGCTCACTGTCGTACACAATAAAATAGTATAGTTTGTCATTGTGTAGTAGCCTATTTGTGAATTAAGGCGACGCGGTCCAATGTCGGTGTTACTGTTTGTCAGAAAACCTAAATCCTAATTTGTGTTCACAATCATTCAACTAATCATAATTATATAAAAATGCCAAGAATAAACACATTAGTACGTGTGCATTATTGTATGTATCTTTATTTAACTCTGAAATGATATTCAACCAAGACTTTTTCTCATGACCTTTCCCTCTTTAAAATTAAAGTTGTAATGTTAACGTTAGGCTATTAGTGTCAAGTCACAATACCAAAATGATGACTTTCGATACAATACCTGAACATTAACATGAACTAATAATGAACTGCACTTCTACTGCATATATTAATATGTGTTAATGTTAATTTCAACATTTACTAACACATTCAATATAAAAAATTGTACTTGTTAACTTTAGTATGCACTGTGAACTAACATGAACAAACAATGAATTGCTGTATTTCTGTTAACTATCAATTAATTGAGCAGCCATTCACTGCCATTATAAAGCTTGGAAGAGGCAGGACATTTTTATAATTACTCTAATTTCTCACGATATAGTTTATCATTTCTCACAATATAGTTTATATACCATGCTATGGTATACTGTCATACCACCCAGCCCTAATGTGTGGTATGGGTGGGGCAATGACAATAATTTCCATATTAAAAACCTAGAAAATATGGTTTCAGATGGAGTAAATAATAGTTTATAGTTCATTTTTGAATATAAAAGCACTTTCATTTTAGGGTGGTCTATTTAAATGCATATTTCAACCACTTACACAAAGTTTTTTTTTCCTATCAGATTACCTATGTGGGTTTGGTTGGTGGCTTTGACCTGGATAACACCGTGTGGAGAGTGCTGAAAGGCACTTTTACAACTGCTGTGGCACGTTATGAATTGGAGAGAAGTCAATGGGAAGATTGGTGTCCAACGCCTGGTCGTAAAGGAAGTTGTCATTGGTGAGACCTTTTTTAGAAGTCACTTTTATTTGTATTGCACTTTGCACAATTCACAACTTTTCAAAACCGCTTTACAGAACATTGTATTTTTATTTCTGTTATCTCAGTATCGAACCAAACTACTTTTTTTGTCATTACCTGATCACATCCGTGGCTCACTTAAGTGACTGCATTTTTTTATTTAGAAGTTTTATGTTTTGTTTTTAAAGAAACTTATTTTTTATATATTGTGAATCATAGTGTTTCAATCATATATTTTAAAGCTGTAATCACAATAATAGATTATCATTCTGTCAAAGTCTCATACCAGCGCATGCCTACAACTATCTGTATTTAGTTCATTATCACTGTGTATTTAAAAGGTTAGTTTACCCAAAAATGGAAATTCTGTCAATAATTACTCACCCATGTTGTTCCAACCCCCGTAAGACCTTCGTTCATCTTCGGAACACAAATTAAGATATTTATGATGAAATCTGAGAGCTGTCTCACTCCTCCATAGGCTTCTCTGTTATTGAAACTTGCCAGCCCAGAAAGTTAGTAAAGACATTGTTAAAATAGTCCAAGAATACAGTGGCTGAACCTTAAGTTTATCAAGTGTCGAAAATACTTTTTGTGCGCAAAACAAGCTAAAATAAAGACTTTATATGCTGCTAACATTATTTAAATTCTTCTTTATTGCAGGTGCAGTCAGGCAGAATCCCCTTGGATTCTGGAAAAGATCAAAACATTGCCGACCCTCATTGGAGACTTCTCTGCACATCAACACACTTCTCAACTCTTTACCTTTCAAGTTTGCTTTAACTTTCTCAATTTCTCTTTAAAGTTCTCTTTACCAACTGTGATTTATTTGTATTACTCTCATTAGACTAATAGAACATAACATTAATACACGCTTTGATCGAGTGTTTTGAACTTTGGTGTAAAAAATTAGCTTTGAATGCTATTTATATTATTAATTTGTATTCTTGAATGTTTTCAACTGAATTCTACTTAAAATAAGTACAACTGAGTAGCTGTAATTATGTTTTCTTAAATGTTTTCTTATGAATACTACTGTAATTATTAAATTCAACTCTGTTGCTGTAATTATATTTATTTTGATAAATGTTTTCAACTGAATACTGCTGTAATTAAGTACAACACTTTAGCTATAATTACTTAAATGCTTGTCAAAATAAATAGTTTTGATTACATTTGTTGTTGAGTGTTTAATTTACCTGTGAGTTAAGACTTTAAATACTGTCAGCTGCATGTGGGCCACATAAGGGCCGTTAGATTTTAACAGAACTCAACCATACTAAAGTTGCATACCAGGCCCACATATGGGCCACATGAATTTGTAGTATTTGGCTCATGCTTGGTGGAGTTATGGCAGTCCTTTGGTTCAGTTCTGGCAAAGGAGATGTGGGCCATATCTGGGCCGGCAAACACAAACTAATCTGGGCCACAGCTCAGCTGTTTATCTGGCCCACATCTGTGCCAAAGGTAATTTGCTGACTGGGTATGCACCAGAGAAACAAGGGCGCCGCCATCTTTGGAAAATTGTCTTTTAACTTCCGTTTTGCGGTCGCTCTGTATATTTATATGGCATTTCTGTCCAGGAGTAATTAGCTTTTTAAGTGGATTTACTTAATGTAAAGTTAACGAAAGTTATCATGAGGACTGTAATGTTTAAAGCAGATGACTTAACAAATGTAAATCGACCGGGAAGATTTTAAAACGAGCCGTTCATTAATAAACACGCAAAACGCTGTGAAAATACAGACCGGAAGTCAAAAGACAATGAGCGCAGCGCTGAAAAGGGGCGGAGCTACATAAGGTCTATACGGCAGTTCATTGGAACGAATGCGTCAATAGAGCCGCCATCTTGGAACAGGGGAGCCCCTCCTCTTTAATGCATCAGCGTCAATGTAGGCAAAGGTCTAACGGAAATAAAATCACCATAAATCATCATGAATGCGATTTTCTAGTTTTTATGGTTCATTCCAACGGTCAGTCATGTATTTATCATTGAGTCCAGAGGAAATTTAAGGTTTTGATATTAAGATAATTACTTCTTTTTCAAAATATAATGCATAGTGCTAGTAGGCCTACGTTTATTCACATTCTTCCACTTGAGTAAACTTAGAATAAACTATTGCTATATAATACATATATAAATGAGCAAAACTTGGCCACTAAATATTTAATATTCAATTATTTTAATGATCACAATTAAATTTTTAATTTTATTAAATTGAACAAGCAATCAAATATTCTAAAAGATGTTTTATTAAGAATAATGTTATTTCAACATAATATCTCGTTATTTCGACATAATATGTGTGCGTGCAACAAGCAAGAAGTGCATTTGTAAATCCGGTGACGCGTGCATTGATTTTTATTAATAAACTTCTGACAGTGTCGACTCGGCTGCAGAGATGAAGTTGACGATCGCCATCTCCGTAGTGAACGCGCCTAGAGATAGAAATGCACATAATGGATTACATAATCAGAGAGTAGCCTAGCTTTTTTCTTTCGTTTTAAATTATTTCGTTTAAAGACTATTTAAGCTTTGTGTATTTGATGTATTTCTCATGTCTGTGTGAGGCATAGGCTGAGTTTCGTTAAGTTAGGATGAGATGCGCTCCAGTTAACGTGCAATAAGTAGCCTAAGTGACCGCGCGGACGCCTCCATGATATATCAACAAGCAATTTGTTGATGAATAAAATTTATTAAAATTAAGATACAATTTATACAAAACGAAATTCACTTTAAAGAAAGGCTTTAAACAGTTGACATTTTCACAAATTTCAGTGTCCTTCCACACCTCCATCCCCAGTTTGCAAGGAAAAGAAACAAGCCCTTGAGCCCACTGTCCTTGTGCAAAACGCACACATACATAAGATTTGCAGAATTCTATGTATAATAATCATGGATGTACTGTTTGAAGATTGACAGGGAGAGGACCAGCATACTATTAGGACTGTACTTACAGTTTTTTTTTTTTTTTCATTAAAAGGTATGAGTACAATCGGTAAAAAATCAAAAGTTAGGATCAACACAGCACATCACAGCCAAAAAGTGGGTACTGAGGATTAACTCCTGCATATTGTACATTTTAAACACAAGAGTTATTTCAAATAATATCTAAAGAATATTCACAGTTCATTAGCTGTGCGAGAATCACAGTTCATTTTCTTCCTCCAAGCAGAGAAATGTACACTGAACTTATAAAAAAACAACTTGACTACTACCATCCACAGAGTAAATGTAATCCCATGCTGTCTGGTTTAGATTTCGTTCGTGTGAACATCCATACGCAGCACAAAAGTCCGGTATCATCCATAAAATTGAAGTATAGGCGGAGATAGCAGCGTTACCTAGCTACTTCCTATGGCAAACCCCCTGTTCAAAGATGGCGGCGGTTTTGACGCACACTGTTAGCAATTGATGTCATTTTTACAATAAATTTTACAACAACATGTTGTATTCATGTTTTTATTGTAAATGCAAATGCATGATGGGAAATTTATGGACAGTCCTGTAATTTTATTGTATCTACACTGTAGAAGCATTATTTTACAGCCGCCGCATAGCATTGTGGGATCGTTGCTGTTTGAATTTTGAAATTGCGCGGCCAACGGTACCAGAGAATCCAACATTTTTGAAAGAATAACACATCTCAGGTATGAAACGTTAACATGAAATCTATTTTATAAGTATATGGATAACGTTGATATGAGTGAGTGCTGCTGATTGTTTCGTTTGGTATATTTCAGTGACATTAGCTTAAGTGACGTTCGCCCCGAGTCGACTAAAAACAACGTGAACTGACCGCGGTGGAGTGGCGTCTTCTTTCTCAATCCATACGGAAAAGGAACCACATGCAGGTGCAAGGTACGAGATATTCACAATTTTTCGTTTGGTATATTTCAGTGACATTATCTAGAGTAACGTTAGATCCCTATAACGTTAGCTCAACTCGTCCCGACTCGACTCGCTCACTCCCGGTATAACTTAACGTACACAACCTAAACTGACCCCGGTGAAGTGGCGGCGTCTTACTCAATCCATAACGAAAAAGGTAAGTTACCACATCAGGTACAAGACACTAGATATTCACAATGGAAAAACAAACATGGTGAGTAGAATCGAGTCGAGCTGAGCTTGTAACGTAACGTTAATGGAAAACCACCACAATGACGATCGCTCAAATAACGTTATCCCAGACTGTAAACATAAGCATTAACTTAGCTAACTTAACGTGAGCCCGCCCGGTAAGCTTCCTTAGCTCAGGTTATTATTATTATTGATTACACGTGCTACCGGCTGTTGTAACGTTATTATGACTTCTGTTTTGCTGTCTTGAAATCGTGGTTTGCACACTAGCATAAAGGTAGCTTGTAGATTTTACGGTCACTGAATACTTACAGAATTAATTGAAGGTATTTTCATTTAATTCTGTAAGTTAGCTATAACTGTGATAAAAGCTGAATATAGCATCTGGTATGTTCAGATGTTATAACTTTGTGCTTGGCCAACCAAGGTGAAAGAGCAGTCATGTAACGTTAAGCTGTCTTTATATAAAATAAACTGACCAGCACCGTCATTAAATATTTTTTTCGGAGCCTGGGTTCTGTTGAAAGGCTTTCACTGCTCTCTTTGTCTTCAGAGAAGGCAGCAAATTATTAGTAGTATTAAAATCAAGTTAACCATTTTGTTTGTCTTAAATTATATGTGGCTGCTTGGCAAACTGTATGGAATATTACAATAATAATAGATTTGTAATTGGTATTTGTTGTGTAATTGGTAATACTTTTGGTAATGTTTACATTTTTTATTCCCTAGCCCTCTGCCACAGCTGCTGACATCCAGAGAGAGACTCTACCCAGCACAGCTTGCCTAACTGTACAAGGTATATTCTTCCCTTATTTTGTTAAAAGGGTAGTTCACTTTTAAATGAATATTACCCCATGATTTACTTACCTTCAAGCCATTCTAGGTGTATATGACTTTCTTCTTTCTTCTATATGACATCTGAGTTATAAAAAAATAAAAAACCTGACACTTCCAAGCTTTATAAAGGCAGTAGATCAGTTTGAAGCTCAAAAAAGTCACTTGCATTTATCCATCATAAAAGTGCTCCACGCGGCTCTGAGGGGTTAAAGGATAATTCCGGTACTTAGCACTTTGAGTCTCTTTTCTGGTTTGTTTTGGTGTCCTTAAAACAACCCTTAACGTTCGTTTTCAAAACTGTGCAACTCACTAGTGGTTAGTGGTGTTCGTTGATGATTAAAAACAAATATATCGGCGCAATGTATGATTTCAATCCGTCTGATTTGCTATAGTAGAACTATTTTTTCAGATACCTCACAACCGCGTATAAACTTCCACTCGATATTTGAGTCTGAAGCGCAGTAATATTAACGAGCAATGAGTCCTCCAACAGAAATCTGTATTTCGCTACGCTACTTGTTTTAGAACATCAACGGACATCACTAATCACTCGGTGAATTGCACAGTTTTGAAAACGACCGTTAAAGGTTGTTTTAAGGACATGTTCACTGCAACAATTGTATAAAAAATGGGAGCAAAATGGGTTTCTTAATTTGTGATTTGTAGAATAGGATTTGTGAAACTGCAATGAAGAATTTGAGAAGGTGTAACTGTTGTGTTGTGTTTGTGGGAGAGAAAAAAAAGTCTACAAGTTTGCAACTCTTAAACCATTTCTCTCTTTGACTTCAAATTTACTGATACACATGTGTGGCTTTTCTCTACAACTACAAATCACACTGTCACAGGTGTTCAGTTGATTTGAATCAAATATACCTCCATAAGCAACGACTTTATACATGAAGGGATCTTAAAGGGATAGTTTGCCCAAAAATGATATTTAACCCATGATTTACTCACCCTCAAGCCATTCGAGATGCATATGTCAATCTTTTTTCAGACGAACACATTTTCAGTTATTTTAGAAAATGTCTTAGATCTTTCAGTGGTTATAATGTCAAGCTATGGGGTCCACTTCGTTAAAGTCCCAAAATGTGCATGCATCCTTCACAAAAGTAATCCATTCAGCTCCAGGGGGATAAACGAAGGCCTTCTGAGGGTAATCCGTGCGGTTTTGTCGTAAAAATATACATATTTAAAACTTTATAAGTGAAAATAACTGGCTTCCGGTAGCGGTCGACGCGCGTTCACGGAGATGGATGCTGGTGTATGACGTAGGACGAAGCGTAGGAAGCGTCGTGGCGTAGAACGAATGTGACAGCGCAGCCAGAGAGCAGAGCAAAACAAAACTCTACGTTTGTTCGACATCACGACGCTTCCTACGCTTCGTCCTACGTCATACACCAGCATCCATCTCCGTGAACGCGCGTCGACCGCTACCGGAAGCCAGTTATTTTCGGTTATAAAGTTTTAAATATGTATATTTTTACGACAAAACCGCATTGATTACCCTCAGAAGGCCTTCGTTTATCCCCCTGGAGCCGAATGGATTACTTTTGTGAAGGATGCATGCACATTTTGGGACTTGAAGGAGGTGGACCCCATAACTTCACATTATAACCACTGAAAGATCTAAGACATTTTCTAAAATAACTGAAAATGTGTTCATCTGAAAAAAGATTGACATATGCATCTCGAACGGCTTGAGGGTGAGTAAATCATGGGTTAAATATCAGTTTTGGGCGAACTATCCCTTTAATCAATGTTTATAACTTTTCTGTAATTTACATTTTTTGTTAGAGTTAGGGATGTCATTAAGTCACCCTGGCCCACTTAATACAAAAACATATTACTTCGCATTTTGAGTGATCAGATTTTACACATTGCTTTGCAGGTATAAGAAAAAACTCAAATTATGCTATCCAATTTAGTGAGAAAGGGATCACTCAATCTCTCACAGGCACACACTCAGGGGTTAAAGTATTCCGGCGTGACACGGTTGTGAAGAAATTTTCATCAGGATAGAAATTCGGAAAAGGTTTATCATTTTTGAGTTCCCCAAAACCTATGGCAGCTCTCACTTAAAAAAAAAAAAAAAACGTGTTTAGCCAATCAGAAGCAGAGTAGGGTGGGACTTGTGTTTGCTAGCTATAACAACGTGCAGCTATCCAACAAGATGAAAGTTTTCTCGGTGTTGCAGATGCGTGATGTGCGAGTGCGTGGAAAAATAGAACTAATTTCTATTTTAAAGTACACATGCGCCGGGTCTGCGCTGTCCGTGTTCCTGGTGTAGCCAGAATCGCTGACATCAGTTGAATCTACGAGTGCGTAGAATTCAGCGTAATACGCGCGTGTAGAGGCCCGGTGTAGCTCGGGTGTTAGAATCACGGTTTAGAGATCTTTCTATTTGTAAACAATGCTCATGAATTTCGACCTGAAAATAGACCTACCCCTCCGCATCTAATAGTCTGCTTGTTTGGGAAATGGCTGAGATAATTATTAAAGTAAATTGAATGAAAATAATCATTTAAAAATATAAAGGCTTATATAAAATAGGAAATCAGATTTTACCGATGCAAAGCTTTTAAAGGGAGATGCATCATGGTTTCAGCCCAATTTCTATTCGATGCACTCCACTCCAACCGGTGCACTCGCATCGCAGACCCTTGCATCGATCGTGCCAAGCCACAGACATATACACACAGACACACACATACTCATATAGCCTACAATGACACTCAGTCTCACACACACAAGCACTCATTCATTCATAAAGATCCCTTAATGTTTCATGTCATGGTTATGACCATGTCATATCAGTCTTAAATGTTACCTGATAAGTGTGTTTTTCCCCCTGTTTTCAGAGCCTTTTGCGGCATAAATCCCCAGACGGGCAGCAAGGCAGAGAAAAAAACGAGGGCTGAACGCACCAGTTTGCACACTTTTGAGGAATTGGTGGGCAGGGGACATTAGTGGGCAGGGGACATTAGTATGTTTGACAACTCATGTTTAACCAGTTTGGTACAGTAATAGATTGTTTGTTTGTGCATTGTGCACTCTGTTTTCTCATCAGTTTTAAGAGAAAATAAAAATATTAAAAAAAAATACTAAGTGTTTTGTTTTTCTTTGCAGAAGTCTGAAAGAGGACATTTATCGAAGTTACAACATTTAATTGTAATATTTACAATATTCTGTCCTGTGAAATTACAGGAAATCCCTAAAATTACAGGAAATTCCTGGCTACTAAGTTGCCGTAAATATAAAATTTTGCTGTAATATTTACAGTATTCTATCCTGTAAAATTACAGGAAATTCTATTAAGTACAGTACCTTGTTGTATTTATTTTACAATAACAGTCCTGTATACTGTTTACAGTAAATTTACGGCAACTATTAGCCAGGAATTTCCTGTAAAATTACAAGAAATTTCTAACAGTGCATGTTTAGAACCCCAAGGCGACATCTAGTGTTTATATCTATGCTGTGATCGTACGTGCGAAAGGGTTAAGAATGTTTGTCATGTTTTTCCTCCTACAGAAATTATATTAAAACAAAAAATATTTTTTCCATTTTCATATTTTTGAAAAAGCTCCAGGGAGCCACTAGGGCGGCGCTTAAGAGCCGCATGCGGCTCTAGAGCCGCGGGTTGCCGACCCCCGCCCTAAACCAAACCCAATAGCAAATGTTGTAAATTGATATTGCTGATATTGCTTATAAATGTATAATTGCATTGTAACAAGGACACGTTAAAATAAAATGTAACATATAAAAATGTACACTTTGTTATATCAAATGAAAACATTTTTTTTTTCTTTAAAGAACATTTTAAATCATTGTTATAATAATCTTTAAAGTAGTACATTTGCTGAATAACATACTAAAGCAGATGTAAAGTTCTTGATCATAATTTTAACTGTAGTATTATTTGATATAACAATTAAAGTTATTTTAAATGTACTAAATTGCAACTTCATCGTGACAAATATGTAATTACAAATATATTTAAATGTATGATATACACGTTTAGAAATAGTATAAATACTATACATAGATACATTTCATTAAAGTATATTTCATTAAAGTATAATACATATATTAAAGTACATTTAGTTTACTAAATGCTTGTCAGTGCATTCAGCAGTACACATTAAAGGGGGGGTACAATGGTGTTTCATGTATTCAGAGTTGTTTACAGTGTTAAAGAGATGGATTCTCATGCTAAACATGGGCAAAGTTTAAAAAATATATTTTGGACGAATAACGGAGAATTTCTGTGCCGAAAATCTTACTTCCGGGTTGGTACAAGTTTCGGCTGTTTTTTTTTTTTCCGATCGTGGATCTAATGACGTAGATGAGAGTGGAACTCCTTATATGAGCATTTCTCTCGGAAAAGCTCGCCCGCGCACACATCGACCAGAGGAGAGCGAGACCGCGCACATCAACGCGCTTCAACAGGAAATCATCGGCAGCCAGCGCTGCATAGGATTTGTTCAAGAATGTCTCCAAAAAAGTGTGTTTTTGGATGTGAGGGAAAGCTTACCGTGTTCAGCTTTCCAAAGAACCCAGTGTTACAGGAACAGACAGTGGATGCAGTTTGTTTTTCCGGGGCAGCAACGGAGTGTAGGAAGTGCGGTTGTGTGTTCTGGTCATTTCAGTGCCGAATGTTTTATTAACAAGGCCCAGGTCGACGCTGGATTTGCAAATCGTTTGCTATTAAAACGTGGAGCGGTCCCAGTGATAAAAGACCCCATTCATGTAAGTACAACTGGATCAGATTTCTGTCTTTTGCTGGAAATCATGCACTACCGCTTGACTCTATAGCTCCGCCTCCAGGAGCTCGGCTTTTTCCGGAGAGAATCGGAAAGCTGTATTTTCCTTTTATAAATATAATAAAACTAAACACTTTTTGGAGATATTAAAGATGCACTACTACTCAATAGGTACTCAAGATTAACATGAGATTAGGTGAAACTGTACATGTTATGTACCCTTTAACCATATTTCAAAGACAATAAAAGTAATTATGAAATTACATATAAAGATTTACTTTAAATTATTGAAGTTGTGATTAAAACAAAGACTGTTTGAGTAAGTTTTACAAGAAAAAAGTTATGGCAAGCGGTAGAGCCGAGAGACAAACAAACCGTGTTTGAACGGTCGCCGGTTCCCGCCTCCTTCTTCCCTAATCCTTATCAACATACCTCATAACAATATAATTCCAGTCTTTCTACTTCAAAATGTCACGTTTAAGTAATTATTTGTCAATTTAACCAGTAATTTCTGAGTGAAAACTGTTTCTACTGTTTTTTTCAGGGCACTTAACTTCAGAGACATGACAATGATTAAAGAAGAAGAAGTGCACATTTGTGAGTAATTAAAAAATAGGAGTAACCTATTCCTTTAATATTGCAAAGAAGAACCCGAAATCCATGTTTGAGTCGTAGTGCAGATTATAATGCGTTGACCCAGTGCTCTTCACACAGCGGTTTGGTTTCACAGTCTGACTTGTGATTCTGATCCCTGATAAATGCAAAAAAAGGCCATAACTAATAGTGTAAAACACATCTCATCTGTGCATGTGGAACAGGTTTAAATTGCGACACGCTGTGTAACTCTAATCTATTTGCTGTGTTACTGAAGGTTCAGACAAGCAGAGCAGATGTTTCAAGTACCACAAGCAGCCGTGGATCCTAGTTTGTAGTTGTACGGGAGATGTAGGACAAGCTTGCTAAAACCATCTTGCTTGTGGTGAAGTTGTATTCCATTTGTTGGTTTCAAGACATCCTGTGGCATTCGGTGTCCTTTACCTCAGGGCTTCCAGGATGTGGAGATGAACATCAGACCTCTACGATCTTTGCATCACACACACACACACACACACACACACACACACACACACACACACACACACACACACACACACACACACACACACACACACACACACCCACACACCCCTATCCACCCCTTTGGATGTTACCTGCTTTTAAAAGATCACATCCCTGGTGCAAACCATGCGGTCGCCTCAGTAAGCACAGTGACATGCTCATACTAGGCGAGATTCGTTTTCTGTTCAGTAAAAGATAATAGGAGAGGATAATTACAGTGACAGTGTCAGATGAAATGTATTTTCTTTGTACTCAGCTAACTCCCCACAGAAAGCATTTCAATTTACTCTGTCTTGCACAGAACAATATCGTCCCTGCAGACCGTGACACGAAGGGCCATTACAAACGACAATATATATTTCATATCTCCCGAAATGTTTGCTGCAAGTTACAAATGGAGATCTATTCAAGTATTTATGCCATGCAACCAACAGAATATGTATTAGTAATACATGTGGGGTGAAGAGAAACATATTCTCTTGCTTATATCCATTTGTTGTCAAGATGCATTGGGCTCTAAGTTCGAAACTGAGATGGAGAAAGTCTCTCATTTCTGCAGCTCAAAGTTTCTATATTCCTTACAGTATGTATGTAAGAGTAATAAACACAATTTGCACTTCCTTTTTTAAATCAATATCAATAATATTAGTATTGTTTGTTGGTAACACTTTACAATAAGGTTCCATTAACATCACTTAATGCAATAACTAACAATAACAATACACAATGCATTTGTTACTGTATTTAATAATCTTCGTTAGTTAATAAAACACAACAGTTCATTGTTAGTACATGTTATAAATAATAACAGAATGGATTAGTAAATGCTGAAATTAACATTAACTAAGATCAATAGATGCTTTAGAAGTATGTTAAATTGTTAGTTCATTAACTAATGAGGTTAACTAAAGTTAACAAACGGAATCTTATAGTAAAGTGTTAAAAAATATATATATGCTTCAGTGAAAGCGTATAGTTTACGTGCTGGTCACAGTTTTCACCTTTTTTATTCACTAGTTAATTTTAAATGATTCTGCTGTGACAAATGACTTTTAAAGTGCCCCGTTTATGCTATTTTTAAAGTTTCTAATTTTGTTTTGGAGGTGTCTTACAATAGGATTACATGCACCCAAGGTCAAAAAACACTTTCATTTTCTCATACCACCTCTTTTTTTCACAGTGTCTGAAACAGCTTGATAAAGTCTCTCTAAACCCCTCCTTTCCGAGAGCTTCCCCTGCTCTGATTGGTCAGACGGCCTAGTCTGATGTGATCAACCACTTACAGCGCGTGTCAGAAAAGAAAAGTGCATTACCATATTTCAGCTAAGTATCAACGCCGTCAGTTTTTACCCTATCAATTCCAGCATGAGTCCTAATCCTTTTGATTACAAACCTACGTAAATATTGTTTAAATTAGCAAATTAGTAGCAAAATTAGCTCAAGGGAAATATTAATCTTTTATTACAGCTAGTTATAATTAATTAGAAATATGTGGATAAGTAAATAGAATTAACTTAATGTAGCAGAATTAATATTACAATCAATTAACCTGTTTGTCCAGCAAACACTGAGTGGTAATTGTTTATTAAACCAGTGTGCAAATTTTCAAGAGTTTTTGAGCATGTTAAGGGCCCCAAAAGCCCCCGAAATTCTAAGAAATTAATAACTTTCTTACTGTACCGTACTAAAGCTCCAAAGCCACGCCTCCTTCAAAACACATAAACACACTGCAGAGTCTGCAAAGCGTCAGGAGAAATGGCGTTAAATTACCTCAAAGCACATACCATTACAATAACAATGAACGTAAACAACTTACAGAGTTCTTCCTTGTACAGCCCTTTCTCTTCCCAAGGCGTCATATACTGACGCTTTTGACATTTCGTCTACACTGAACGCACATGGCACCCTTTAGCGTCAATATGAGACGCAGATAGATATGAGCCAGAAGGCGCCTCCTAGCGGTCTAACCCTAACCCTACACCAGATCTAAACCTACCCATAACCGAACAAAGCTCTGTGCGTGTCATATTGACGCTAAAGGGTGCCATATGCGTTCGATGTAGACGAAATTTCAAAAGCGTCAGTATATGACGCCCTAGGATGAGAATGCGTTGCCTTGTACCACCTGACTGCTGCAGATTCATTTCGGCGTCGATAGTGTTTTTATAGAAATGCATAAATCGTCACAGGTTGCCATCTTGTAATTATGGTTATGACATGGTGTGAACGCAGCATAAGCTCGAAAGGTAAAAGGTGTCTGCTGTTTGTTTGCAGCACTCAGTGACTGTCTGTCTACACTCCTCATGGAACGCGCTGATGACGTGTGATGTCTGCGAGAGCAGGTGCGCGGACGTATGGAGATGCATATGTTGACAGGTTAGAAAGACATCATATTGAATCCGGACCAAATGCAAACATTTTTTGGTCCTGAGACTTCCACAGAAGATAGGCCTATATATTTAGACCAACTATTTTATTTTGATTGCTGTCAAGAGAGTTTAAACCAGTATAATAAAAAGTGCTTATAAAAAATTGCATACCCTACCTTTGATATGAGCTCATAAAAGCTGCATGTATAGCCTAATTATTAAAAATATCAGGACAACATACTGTTTAAAATACATGTCAAATTCTCAAAAGGGTTTTATAGTCTATAAGCTTAGGCCAGACTTTGTTGTTGTATTACAGTAATGTGTTATTCCACTAATCAATCAAATTTCATTTTGAAAAGGACACCTCATTGAAATCTGAAGCAGGTGCCATATTAAAGCAAATAACAATGTAATGTTGATCTGTGGCAGCGTCAACTAGTCAAGCAGCCAGAGGAGAACAAAGCAGCATGTTAGTGTGACACTGAGACATGGCAGAAATAAGGTAAGCATTAATAGTTACAAAATGAAACACTGCTAGGAATGCTTGTTTACCTCTGGTTATATGCATTTTAAATGCCTGGGCTGAATTGAAAATAAAAACAATTAAATTTTCAGCATTGCAATGTGCAGGGGAGCATGCGTTAATCGCTACACGCAGGAACATAAGTTAAGAGTCTTCCAGAATTTATAGAACAAGCTCTTACGTTATTTTGGGTGTTGCTGAGTGAGGAATTTGCATTGGCATGAATAAGTAATCCAGCACAACACGAGTTTTTAGTTCTGTAGGCAGCAATCAAAATTAATTATTTCCATTGTTAATTTTTCATTGCTTTTATCCAAGACTGAGAAAATGCATTAGTCACTTAGCATTCGCTAAATTTTTCATGGCAAGCTGTTCACAAGAAAACAAAATAGCCACCTAGAAAAAGCCCCCCCACAGACACATGCTATGACTCGAGTTCGCTTAAACAAGCTTCTTCTATGGGCCTGTTTACAACTGCTTTTAAGATGAGTTTCGTTCAATCAGATCACAAGTATGTGAGGGAGACATATTCCCTTTTACACCTGGTGTTTTAATCTGTCTCTTTTTTCCACTTTCCATCATTTCTGTCGTGATTTCATCCAGGGGAGGGTCTACGGGCGGGTAAATGTATGGGGTTTTTCAGATCTTTCGATGTAATGAACAAAATAAGCTTGCCCAATTTACATATGAACGTGAAAAATGATTATTCTCCGATAGCCGCAAGACCACGCCGGACGCTGTGAGTGTGTGGTAGAAATCAGGAATGATGAAAAAGCATTGTGCTTGGTATGTTTTTCATCTTCAAAGCAAGCTTGGGTCTTCAGCCGACAAAGTTTTACGAGTTCACGCTTACAGATAATAAGAATGAGTATGCGTATTTGGCGTGCCGTCCAAGGAGAGGGCTCCGAGCTCAGTATTTTGGCCCTAAACCAGAGTACTCCTCCTGTATCCCTGGCTGTGGTAGGAACCAGAGTCGGGGTGGCGGAGGGATGCTGAAAACTGTCAAGGAATATAGGTAAGTTGGCTGCGTATACATATATATACAGTATATATAGGCCTTCTCTAATGTTGATTGGATAGATCATTTGAACGTGTTCCTCACAAACTCTGTTAATAAACCCATTTAAATCACATCTGGCTAGTGTGCTTCCCATAATGTTTACGCATAAGGTCAGTAGGCAGAAAGTAGATGGCGTTTTGTGGCTGTTTGAACACATTCGACCACATGTGCATCTAATCTGCAAAAGCAATCCGGTCGAATGCGTTTCCGACTACCTCTGAAAGTGGTCAAAAGTGGACAAGTTCAAAACGTTTTAGACCTTGTTTACACCTGTATTTAGCATCGCACAGTTGTGATCCGATCAACCAAAACGCATCTTAATACCAGGTGTAAACAGAGCCTTTGATGTAAGGAATGAGAACATTGTTCAATTATTTTCCTAAAACTCACATTCTTCCATCTGAAACTCTATCCTGCGATTCAGCAAAGTGAAACTCAAACTCTTGTGCTCATTCTTATGAGAAAAGCACTAAAAGTCATAATTTAACATTGTGCAATGACATTGACTCTGTGTGTGTCCATTAAATCTACATCCAGTATATTTATAAATAATTAATAAAAAAATAAAAAAAATGGTTCATTGTCTGTTCTAATGAAAAAAAAATGTTAAAGGATATAATCTGAAACCGTAAAGCGATTATGTGAATGTGTGCTGTATTTTGAACCCTTACAGGTAATAAATCACTACTAAAAGAAAGAAATAACCAATACGGTATGAACTAATTCTGCTCAAATGCAAAGCAAGATCCTGAGAAATCCGCTTAGTGTTCGATGATTAAAAAAGGCTTTATGTGCACAAAAACACATTAGATATGCTGTAATTAGTATTACTGTCATTTATCCTTCCCACTTCATTCCATTATAAAGACATCAGAGCCTGATGCACAATAACAAAAACCTTGAGGATTTGCTTGTTTGAGCATCACGATGGAAGCTTTGTGTGTCGCGAATGCTCAAGCTCCCAAAAATGACAAAGCAGATGTGTTTTTCTGTGACTGGGGGCTTATGGTGATATTTCCCTGCTTCGCCTGAGGCTACGTGCTTTTTACTCATCAGACCGGTGGAGACGAGGGCCTATTGATGGGCTCAAGTCTCTCAGGAGATTCATGTTTATAGTGCATGTCACTGCCCCATTTATACAGTATTCATCAGTGTCTGTGTGGGCAGATATACACTCACGTGACACGGACCGATCGAGAGGTTTCATAGTATCATTTTAAAAAATATGATGTCCGTGCCTTATGATTGACCAACAATTTACAGCAGAATATACAGAATCAGTTGTACAGTATAGTCACAGTGGGATATGATCCACCTTAAAAGGATGATTCATGTTCATGCAAACCAGTATGACTTATGGATAAAAGGATTTTTTTTTTTTTTTAAGAATATCCTGGCCGTTTTTTTTTTCTCCATATTAAAGTGAATGAGTACTGAGGCTGTACACAATAAAATGAACCATAAAACCCCTCAAAACAAAACAAAAAACATAAAGTATCTGAAGAATAGGCTGAAAGTCAGTAATCACTAAAATCATCTGTTCCTCAGATGAAACATCATATGGATTGTTATTATACCGCCCTGCATCATATTTGCTAAATTAAATCTAACAGGCTGCTTGTTTCTTACAAATTTTGAGGTGCTGATTCCAAAAAAAAAAAAAAAAACCTATAGCATGTTACACCTTCTCACAAAAAATTCCATTACACAAATAAAATATATTTTCTAATATATGAATGATCAATATATATTAAATTATTTTATGGTATATTAGAAAAATATGCAGAATAATATATTGTGTAAATATATTACAATATATTGAATAATACATAAGGAATTGCTGCTTTCATATATTGACAATTATGCGACAATATATTTACTTATATCATAATGTGTGTAATTTAATGTTCAGTAATACACTTAATAACAAATATATGTACATGTGATAATGTATGGAACTGCATGTAAATATACTGAACATTTACTTTATATATTTCTATGTGTGTATATACTGTAATGTAATATGTCTTATTTAGATGTATTCACATTATATATGTTTAATATTTTCATATAGTTAACAATAGTACAAACACACCTGCTTGTACTAAAGTATTTAGCATTGATGTTGTTGGGCCGATCTTCAACCTAACCACAGGCTACTCTTCAGCACAATGGTAACCCCAAAAACTCAGACATGCCAGAAACCCTTTTAAATTTAAAAAAATAATACAACTTAAAACACTAACAGATCTCCCCCATGTATTAATATTGAGCAAAACATATATTAACATATACTCTCCTTTAACAGTCAGAAGATGTCCATCTGTAAAATGGCGCAGTCATGTTGCACGCCAAGCCGATGCAAGCTTCAATTAACTTTGTAGATCGGGATCACATCGCCCCCGAACCCTCCTAGAAGGACCGAGGTCCCACCACCATAGTTTTAACAAAAATCCTGTAAAACACTTGTATTGCTATGCCAATGCTGCTTATAGCTTGTTTCAGGATTCATCACTCTGTAGTATAGATCAACTGTATTAATAAATGTAACATTTTTACTTATTTCATCTGTTAACTCTCACTCGTTCCTATACTCACTCATTACATGGCATTAGTGGTTTTAATGAATAGGAGTTGGTATGCATATAATTAAGGGCGTGCAAAGATGGGTGGTGTTTATGATCATATAGTGGGCCGGTCTGGGCCAAAATGCCCGGGCCGATTTTTTGTCCCAGTCCAGCCCTGGCAACAAAGTTGTTTTAAATGTGCTATATAAATAAATAAAAGTTAAAGGAGCAAAGCATGCTAGAAATCTGTTGTAATCACTGATTGTAACTCATTTCGTGAATGTGTGTACAATACATTTACATTTATTTGGGAATGGTCACAACTTACTGTGTAATATACAAAACCTAACATCTGTGTAACACTAGTGTTCCATGGTAACTCTGCAGGAACTGTCCACTTGTTAAGGTAATTGTTGTGTCGTTACATGATCATTTCTTACGAACTTCCCAATCAAATTGTGAAATGTTACATGTTAATTCCACAGGAACTGTCCACTTTAAAATAATTTAACAATTGCATGGGTGAAATTTCCAAGTAAACCTTCACTTCTCAGTAAATAAAGAAACACACACACACACACACACACACACACACACACACACAAAAAAAAAAAAATATATATATATAGCTAAACAATGTTTATTAATACACATTACACTAACCAGTGTAACAGGCCGCTGTACATGCAGTAATATACCTGCTGGTTTAATACTAGAACAGCACAAGGTCCTTTAGACTGCCTAAAATAAAAATAGAAAAACTCTGCCACTGTGAAAGTAAATCTGCTTTTAACATACTGACATGGTTGGAAATTAAATACATTTATATTCAGACTGGAAACTGCGTATTTAAGACTGCGTGTGAAAGTGGAACAACTTGTGTAAATACATATTGTTGTTACAAAATTTAGTTACATAATTCCTGTTACACATTTCGTTACATACCATTCCGTGGGTTGTTACATATGTGTAGTTATACTAATTTTACAGCTGTAGATACTATGTACCAATGTGTACTTACACTGTACTTACATACTACAGTATGTACACATAGTTACCATGTAAATTCACAGGTATTAAGGCCACTTAATATAAAGTGGGACCTATTATTTTATGCCTAATTCTTATTTCTTATTAGAATAATGGCCAGTGACAGAAGCAAATACAAACATGACCCAGATATTTTCTGCTACATATGTGGGGATATCACTACATTACTACAACAGTGACATAAAATAACATATTTTGTGAAAAAAAAAAAAAAGCTTATTTATTTATTAACTTTATTAGTTCTTTGGCATCAAATACACAATTTAATGCCAAAGCACTATATAAGTTATGCTACATTTTGAATACTTATTTTTGTTATAAAAACCAAAACAAGGGCAGTCGTGCCCTAATGGTTAAAGAGTTAGACTGGTAACCCGCAGGTTGCAGGTTCGATTCTCAATTCCGTCACTTCTGACTGCTTTGAAATTTGAAAAATCTTCATTGTTTTTTTGAGAAAAACTTGTACATGATGGAAATTTTTCATGATGAAAAACTTATGATGAGCATCATCAAATTAGATAATATCAGGCTGTTTTTGCAAATCAGCAGAATGTTTTTCAAGATGGATGGCTGTAAACAGGCTCCAAGCTCTGGATGTAATACCGAGATCCAACACAGAGCAACAGAAAACATCACAGGAGACGAAACACTCCTTCTCTGCTCCTGTTGTATTTTGCATGACCTATAATTCAGAAAAACACTGAAACATTAATCAAGCGTGACAATCTCCGCTGCATTAATCACGTCGATTTCAGTCTCGACCATTGATGATGATTTGTTTATAATATGTTCAATCAAAGGGGCATTACTCAATTTGCCGGTTATTTGCATTTTTGAAGAGCGCCACGTTCCTGAGCGCAGAGGAATCCTGTGATCAATAATATAGTTGCTAATGAGCCACACCGGCCCCCTCTGTGAAGCTTTCATCCAAAATTCATTAATATCTTGTTTTATTCATCCGGACATGGAGCTGAGATGTTGAAAACCACAGGACAGCTTCAGCCCACCCTGGAAGAAGAGACACGTGTACGAGCTGCTTTGTTTGACGAGATTAAACGACAGCGCTGCTCATTCTAAAGTTTGAGTGCTGAAGTCTGTAGAGGAAATGTGAACACGGTCGACGGACCAGGTATAAGGAATATAAATATGTGCGCTGAACTAGAACCTGATCTACCAGCAGTCTCATATCTTCGGAAATATTAGTTAAGGTGATATGAAAGGAAAAAAGTCAAATGTTTCATGCCAAACCTGTTCCAGGACAGATTAATAAGCAGGGGTGTATAATAGCTGAATAATTCTACTTGATTACTATACTTAAGTATTACTTGGGGGAATTTTTATTCACTCAAGTGCATTTTAAACTCAAAACTTGTACTCTTACCTAATTACATTTTTTTTTTTTTTTTTTTTTTTGCAGTGGTTACATTTCTTATATTCTGTCTGGAATAATTTGGATTGGATTGGTCTCTGTGCTGCATCTCACTGTTTGAGGGCTTTCAATGTGTTTTGTGTTCACTCCAATTAAAGTCAACTTAAATACTTTTATTCATCGAATGAGCAACAGGTAGTCTTTTGAACATAATAATTCTTGACAAGGCAACTGAAAAAAGCAGTTGAGCCAACTTGAAACAATGAGGTAAACTATCACACTCGACTTTTTGTTAAAGAGATGGTTCACCCAAAAATGAAAATTCTGTCATCATTTACTCACCAAGTTGGTCCAAACCTCTATGAATTTCTTTCTTCTGTCCAACACAAAATGTGATATTTTGAAGAATATGGGTAACCAAACAGTTGATGGACCTCTATGGGGGAATAACAAATACTATGGATGTCTATTGAGGGCCCATCAACTGACATTCTTCAAAATATCTTCTTTTGTGTTCAGCAGAACAAATAACTTCACAAAGGTTTGGAACAAACTGAGGGTGAGTAAATGATGACAGAATTTTCAGTTTTGGGTGAACTGTCCCTTTAACTCAACTAATTTGCTCCAGTTGAGCCAACTTAAAAAAACTTTTGTTCATCTAATGAGTAACAGGTAGTCTTTTGAATAATAATAAAAAAAAAGTACATATATATATATATATATATATATATATATATATATATATATATATATATATATATATATATATATATATATATATATATTGTCAAGGCAATTATCTAATGTTTAACCTGTTCAAGCAGCTACAATCCTTGTTTATCATCTCCATGTTTGATTTTCAAATATAACTTCTTGACATGAACATTCTTTGCCTCTTAAAACTAGAGGCTAACATTTTACCCAGGCAAATATATTTCATTAAAAGTTGCAATGAGATGCACATATCAACACACAAATCTCAAACATGGTGATGATTAACAATTGTAATTCAGTAAAAATATGAACTCTGAACCAAATGACTGCTAAATAACAGTGATAATGGGGGCAGCATAATTTAAGCCAGTAAATGCAAAGCAAGGATCATCTTTAATAATAGTTATTTTTCAAAAAATTTCAAGCTGCAAGGCATGCTGGGAACTGCACAACATTGTTCAGTGTAAAATTGAATCTATTTTATAAAGAGATTTGAGGCTCACCCCTACCACTGCACAACAATATAATGGGAAGATAAATTAATAACTTATTTATACTACCATACAAGTAGTTCCTCGTTGATTCAAACATGAGTTCATTGCATCGGCAGCTTTCCTTTAACTCAAATGGTATAGCATTTCACTATGGACACCAAGGTCATGGTGGGTTCAATCCCCTGGAAATGCATGAACTGCTGAAATATAAAGCAATTAATTTTAATGCACTTTAAGTTCCCCTTCGTTCGTCACTCTCTATGTATGTAAGAGATGCTGACGAATGGGGATCTCGCTTGAGAGCCAATCTACTTCGAGTGTAACTAAACGAGCCAATACACATTGGCATATGATAATTGCACCAGCTGCTGTGCATCACATCGCATCTTTGTCTTTCGCTTCGGAGCTAGACAGTGTAAGTGAGACGTAACCCGCCGAGTCAACCTCCTCGGGCCCCTCACTCCTCTGTAACGCCGCAAACCGCAGAGCTTCCAAGAGAGCACGCTGGCCCGTCCACGGCGGTGCCAGTCGTTTCTTTTGGGGCTACACCAGATGATCGGATGTCGGTCGCTGCATCAGAGGGCCTAAGCTCTCCGGGAGATGGTGACTGCACCTCTCACCTCTACGGGCCACGTACAACGGGCATGCAGTCTCAGGTCTGTGGTCAGGGCCTCAACTACATTGGCATATCAATTGCCTCGAGTTGCTCACAGTACGCCTTGTGCGGGGCCGCCTCAAGGGGCCGCTACATGGCAAGCATGTACTGGTCTGTACGGACAGCACTGCGACCGTTGTGCACAATGACTGACAAGGTGGTCTATGCTCCCGCCTCTACGAAGCGCCATTATGCACTGAAGTGGAACCTATTTGTTGAATGGTGTTCTTCCCACCGGGAGGACCCCGAAGATGTCCGATCAGAGCCTTGCTTTCTGTCCTGCAAGATGGGTTGGAGAGAAGGCTGTCTCCCTCCACTCTCAAAGTGTATATTGCTGCTATTGCCGCACATCACAATGCAGTTGAAGGTAAGTCATTGGGGAAGCATGACCTGATCTTCAGGTTCCTGAGGGGAGCGAGGAGACTAAATCAGCCTTGCCCCCCCTCTGTACCCTCTTGGGACTAGTCTCTGGTGCTCAGCGCACTGCAGAGACCTCCCTTTGAACCACTGCAGTCAGCAGAGTTAAAGATTCTGTCACTGAAGACAGTGCTCCTGACTGCTCTGGCTTCCATCAAGAGGGTAGGGGACCTTCAAGAATTTCAGTTGACGAATCGTACCTAGAATTCGGGCTGGCCAACTGTCACGTTGTCCTGAGACCACGGCCTGGAAATGTGCCCAAGGTTCCTACCACTCCCCTCAGGAATCAGGTAGTGAACCTGCAAGCGCTAACTTCGGAGGAGCCAGACCCAGCCCTGGCTTTTCTCTTGCCCGAGTCAGACCCAGAGCTCACGGCTATGCTTTCCCGGGCTGCCGCAAGTGTCGGGCTCGAGTAGAACCCTCCAAGGTTTCCCGAACCTTTGCGGCTGGACGATTGTTATCTCGGGGCGGCCCGTTGCTGGTTCTCAGTAGGCGGCCGGCCGCAAGAGGGGCACCCAGCCTGTCCAGGCCCTGCTAAATCAGGCGGCAAGCGTAAGGGCAAGCGACCCTGAGACGGGCAACCCAGCGATGGAGGAAGTTGCTCTCCAGGAGATGGTGACCGCACCTCTCCCTCCCCCGGAGGAGGGCCGGGTGAAGAATCCTTTGTTTCAGTTTGTTTCTGTTCCACCGCTGGCTCTTTGGGGTACAGCGGTACCCACATTTTAAATAAAAGAGCAATTTCCTCCATCTCTGGGTCACAAGAGGGCATGGATGGCAGTGAGTGATGCCTCCATGTCTTGCCACTCAGGCCTACACTTGTATGCATTGTGGAACCTGTGCTGGGCTGGGTGTCCATATGTAGCGGCCCCTACGGCGACCCCATATTTGTATTCTTCCATGATCAGCTCCTCTGCGGACGAGCCCGTGTCTTTCCCTCGACAGAGTCAACTCTGTCGTCTCTGCTGGTGTTCTCTCCCCCACTATAACTAGGCTGGAACCACCCCAGAGACTGCCATATGTTGCACTACCCTGCTCCCTCCGGGGTAGGTTTTGGTTTCAGCAGCGCCCCCTTCTCCAAGGGCATGCTTTCCCAGCGTTATCCAATAAGTCACACTAAGTGGGTCTTGCGGAACAGCAGTGACTGACCTTCTCTGCTTAGAGCTCCTACTTTCTGCCCAACACTGCAGTCAGGCCAGGAGACTCAAGCGGAGCTCTGGAAGGGCCAGCAGCAGTGGCGTGTTGGTAGATATCCCCATTCGTCATTATCTCTTATGCACGTAGAGAGTGACTGATGAAGGGGGACGTCTCGGTTACGTATGGTAACCCTCGTTCCCCGAGGAGGAAACAGAGATGTACGTCCCGTCGCCACAGTTGCTGAACTTCCGCTGTACACAAGTCCGGCTCCTCAGTGGAAAAACAAATATGCGACGCACCTTCTGCTCATTATATGCTTGCGCCACGATGCACAGCTGCTGGTGCAGTTATTGCATGCTAATGTGCATTGGCTCGTTTAGTTACACTCGAAGTAGATTGGCTCTCAAGCGAGATCCCCTATTCATCAGCATCTTTAACGTACGTCCCTGTTCCCTCCTCGGGGAACGAGGGTTACCATACGTAACCGAGATGTTACTTTAGATAAAATAATTTGTAATAATTTTGAGCTTTGTGGAAGCAATGGACCAAAAATGTTATTATTCAGTGAAAGAAAGTGTTTATGATAGAAACAATGTCTTAATGCAAAAAAAATAAAAATAAATTCTATTGAGTGAATGTGTTGATCCAGTCTTATTTTTCCTTTTTTTTGTTTCATTTGACATAGAACATTGACTCAAGTTTAGGGCTCAGGAGGATTTGCAGTGAAAAGTGACTTAAAATTTGGTCTGTGGCTCACAAAATTGGTCTTGGCTATCAAGAAGACTTGGAATCTAGCGCATATGACATATAGAGTCTGGTTACAATACATTTAGCATGCTTCTTTTTGAAGCTTCAGTTTCCATTCTTTGTAACTGCATGGAAAAGGTGGACAAATGTTCATGATTTGGGTGAGCTGATCCTTTTGAAGGCATTCATCTGACTACAAAGCCATTCAGTTTGTCAAGAATTTGCAGTAAATCAAAAGTATTCACAGTGAATCACAAAGGGAGAAGTGAATCAGTCTTTCATTTAGCGTTATAGCTTTGAACCCAAAAGCGGCACATGACGACCTATTACACTTGTGCTTAGATAAAGGACCGTATCATTTTCAAAATGCTCCCAGTCTGAATAATTCAACAGCTGGAAATTGTCTCTCAAATCAGGGGAGGCTGAAATATATTCCGCTAAATTTTTTCCGCAAAAAGAAGCAAGGAGATGTGTCCACCATGTAGCGCTGCCTGGTTCCTTGGTATTAACTCTCACCTTTGAATATTTCATTTTTGGCAATGCTTCACAGAAGAATGGCTCACCCTTCAAGTACATTTACATTAATTTTTGAATTTCTTGGATGAGGCCCTGGAGGTCACTGCAATTCATGTTGAACTGACAGGCCTTTTTAAGGTGCTTGTCAGTCGAGACGGCCGAGCGGAAAGCTCCCATCCAAACTCAGTGAGACAGGCCCTCCTTGGCAGCCTTGATTGGTGCCTTGATGTCTGTTAGTGTAACCTGGGAGGTTAGTGCAGATGTCACTCAAACCACACGCTCTGACTTGCTTGAAAAAAGCTACCAAAAATCGTGAGTGCAGGCGCCTGTCCAATGTTCGGTCGTGAGTGCTTGCGCGCCACCCTCTGCGCAGTGACTGTCAAGTCGATTTCATCGGCTCTGTTAAAAACCGGAGACAGCATGGCTATCAAATATTTGTCCTGCGTCTGTAGAGTCAGTGTGTCTGTCTGTGCGAATCTCTCACATTCAGAGCTCAAACTTTCCCCTCGATTTCCCATTTACAACCTCTCAGTGGGCGACTCTAATTTGCCTTCCCTCTGCTGTAGTGTGACAGAGGCTTGTCACCGCTCGGCTGATGAGGGGAATATGTTGTCTGTTCTGGATGGATGTTTCTGGAAGTTTGAAGAGAGGCAGATGGTGGAAGAGGGAAGAGGCGCGTACACTGTCCTCGCGCTCTGCCTTCCTCACCTCACCTGTTTCATTTGCATTCTGTTTCATCAGCGGCCCGCTCTCCTGTCTGCACCGTATTATATTTCTCAACGCTATTCTGAATTCCGGATCAGGCAAACACACATCTTTTTATATTGTCAGAGCCGGAGACGCAGTTGAGGAAACTGCAGCCAACGAGAAAATCGCTCAAGTTTACTTTTACAGATCGATGAGATGCGGTGCTCTTTAGAGCTGAAATGCCTCTTTTTTTAGCTTAAAATAAAACGTCATTTTAGAAAGATGCATTTATCATGATTGTTTAGGCAACACACTCCAGGTGAATAGGATAAAAAAAATTTAGCTAATAGATATCAACATACTTCCCCAGTTTATTGATTACATTAAGAATTGCAAATATTTTTTTTGTATTACTTTTATGTTTAAACATGCAAATGGAGGCATTATCTAATTAAATATGCACTAATCTGCAAACATTTCCAGAACACAATTCTGAACATTGCATAAAGCCAGGTTTAAAATTCTTGTTTGATTTTGTTGACATATTAGAGTTAATTTTTTGGGGGGATATCTCTTCTTATCACTCCATAAATCAGAAAATACTGTCAACAGACAGAAACAAATATGTATTTTTAGGAATAAAATGTTGCATAAATCACGCGAATGATATATAATCAAACATTCGGAATATAGAAAGGACTAAAATGGTAAAGTTTGGTGCATGTTTGAGGTGAAAATTTCTGACTTTAAATACAGTATATGTATTGTTATTGAAGCCTACAGATGCAAATAGATGAAGAGCAATAAAATATATCTCAAAATCGAATGGGGCATCAAAAGAAAAAGAAAAAATCCAACAATTTGCCTGCAGAGTCTTACCTTAAATGAATAGATTTATTATTTTATATATATATATATATATATATATATATATATATATATATATATATATATATATATATATATATATATATATATATATATATATATATATATATATTCACAATTATGCTCTATATGAAAATCCCGACATCTTGTTGTGAGCATAACCATGTAAATCATGACCTAGATAGTGCTGCTCCTGACAGCTCAAATAAATAGGCCAGCTGCTAGAGCATGACACCAGCAACACCAAGATCATGGGTTTGATTCCCAGGGAATACACATGCTGATAACATACAGGCTATGACTATAAGACACTGTAATAGTTGAGATGAGTTGAGAATACATATAATGTAAAGATTGTGCTGTAGATGTGGATGTAAGACCCTGCTGAGACTGATCTGAAATGATCTTGGCTGTACTGATTAAATCTCTGTTTTTCTACATACTGGATTTAGGGACAGTGGTCAGTAACCTTTAGTGCCGTGTCAGTATGAGTTATCACTGACTGCAGATGTCAGTAATTATTTCAGCGGGAATGTTTGCTACTGTATCTCACCTTTTTATACAGTAGGAAGAAAAATAAGTTTGAAATACCTTCGCAGCAATTTACAGTTAGGGAACATCCCAAAGGTGCCCGCATTTAGATAAAAAAAAAATATATATATATAAATAAATAAATAAATAAATAAGTATGAAGTACAGTATGAAGAGTTCATATGCAAAAGCCTCTAAGTGTCATCTGAAATTTTCTTCTAGAATGATCATTTTTATAAAGCTTGTATGTTTAAATTAAGTAATTTCGGTTAAATGACAATTAATAGTTAATTTGCTGTCACGTTCACCGTCTGTCTCTGCACTACATTACCCAGGATCCTCTTTGGCGCACCTGCACTCACTCTCTCCGGATTACTAATCACCTGCACCTGTTCCCAATCAGCACAGTCATCAGCCAACTTATAAAACTCTCACTGTGATTTCAGTCTTTGTTAAGCCTCCAACAGGAACTGACCGTTCTTCCCGTATCCTGATATCTCTGAGAGGCCTGATAATTCTGTCTACTTACCTGACTTAAACTAACCTTTGTGATATTGTTCTGCTGTCTCCAGATCTACCATCCGATTCCTGAGATCCTGTTCTCTCATGAGATTCCATGTCCGCGATTTGATCCAGTTGCCCCGATCATACCTAAAAGAGAGAAGAGAAAAGATAAGCGAACTGAGACTGAGTGATTACCCTACTCTTGAAATTATCTGGATTACCTGTTGTCAACCATGCACCGAGTGATCTTCACAGTATCTGCACCTGAAATCACCGTATACTCATCTTGCACTATTTCCACCTGAAATAAAGCTGTATTTGAATCATTTACCTCCGAACTCCTTGCCAGAATCCTGACATTTGCATTGCCATTTAAGTGAAATTATTGAACTTAAATATACAGGCTTGATAAAAATGATCATTCTAGAAGAAAATTTCAGATGGCACTTAGAGGCTTTTGCATCTGAACTCTTCACACACACACACACACACACACACACACACACACACACACACACACACACACACACACACACACACACACACACACACACACACACACACACACACACACACACACACACACACACACACACACACACACACACACACACACACACACACACACACACACACACACACACACACACACACACACACACACACACACACACACACACACACACACACACACACACACACACACACACACACACACACACACACACACACACACACACACACACACACACACACACACACACACACACACACACACACACACACACACACACACACACACACACACACACACACACACACACACACACACACACACACACACACACACACACACACACACACACACACACACACACACACACACACACACACACACACACACACACACACACACACACACACACACACACACACACACACACACACACACACACACACACACACACACACACACACACACACACACACACACACACACACACACACACACACACACACACACACACACACACACACACACACACACACACACACACACACACACACACACACACACACACACACACACACACACACACACACACACACACACACACACACACACACACACACACCCCTAAACACACACACACACACACACACACCTAAACACACACACACCTAAACATATACATATATACACATATACACATATACTAGGGCTGTCACTTTTGTGAAAAAATCCTGTTCCATTTTTGTGACATAATTGTTCATTGAATCGATTGTAAAATCGATTTTCCATGTCCATAAACGCCAAATATGGGCAAATCCACGGACAACTAACAGGCATTAGGACGAACATAAAGAGGGTGCTTGAGACGCGCACAAGTCAGCAAATATTCCTGATGATTTATTGGCGTGAAGTTTTGTGCACAATGACAAACAGGAGTGCAACATTCTCGAAAAACAATAAGCAGAGTGGACTGCCATAGCATAAATGAAAAACATTATTGCAGTCTTCAACATGGCTGTGTTTACGATTAGAAATCTCAAACAAATTTCGCCTACGTAGGCGATTGTAGACCGTAGCCCGAATCTGTATCTGTACGCATGAGATTGTCTGCATACCGGCAGAATTCTCAGTTTTGTTGTAAAAAGAGACACAATATGCAGAAGTATAATTTGCTGTTATGCGTGTTTGTCAGAGCCTGCGGTTGCTGTGTGACGCGCGTTCGCTGCGGGCATATCATGACGAGCTGGACACGCTCCGAGACGAGATCGATTCCCTATTTTCGTTTTCGAAACTTGCGTTGGTTGGTCCGATCGATTGTGCTATCGATTTTCGAACGTAAAGTGACAGCCCTAACATATACATATACATATACACTCACCTAAAGGGTTATTAGGAACACCATATTAATACTGTGTTTGACCCCCTTTCGCCTTCAGAACTGCGTGTTGTGGCTTCACAAATGCTTTGCTGCATACCTTGGTTGTAACGAGTGGTTATTTCAGTCAAAGTTGCTCTTCTATCAGCTTGAATCAGTTGGCCCATTCTCCTCTGACCTCTAGCATCAACAAGGCATTTTCGCCCTCAGGACTGCCGCATACTGGATGTTTTTCCCTTTTCACACCATTCTTTGTAAACCCTAGAAATGGTTGTGCGTGAAAATCCCAGTAACTGAGCAGATTGTGAAATACTCAGACCGGCCCGTCTGACACCAACAACCATGCCACGCTCAAAATTGCTTAAATCACCTTTCACGAGTTCACACTTACATATAATTTGAATGGGTAAGTTTAATGCGTATATGGCGTGCTGTCCGGAGGGAGGGCTCCGAGCTCGAAGTTCAGCCGAACCCAGAGTACTCCCCCCGTATGTAAGTGTTTAGTACTAGAAGTGTGGAGAAGGGGTGGTGGAGGGATGCTGCAAAAACTGTCAATGGAATGAGGTGAGACTGCTGAGTATATATACCTCTCACCATTGATTGCTGAGTGCTCTCCACTTGTGTTAATTATCTGAACGTGCTCCTCCCGAACCTTGTTAATAAAACATTATTTCTTTCCCATTCTGACATTCAGTTTGCAGTTCAGGAGATTGTCTTGACCAGGACCACACCCCTAAATGCATTGAAGCAACTGCCATGTGATTGGTTGATTAGATAATTGCATTAATGAGAAATTGAACAGGTGTTCCTAATAATCCTTTAGGTGAGTGTATATACATATATATATATATATATATATATACACACATATATACATATAGTATATATGCGCTGCTTACTTTCATCTCAATAAGAAAATTAACGCACAACAAAAATTACAGTGGTGAGAATACAGCAGTTAAGGAAGCATCTGATCATAGCCTTCAATGTGGAAATGTTTTCATGAGCTCTGCAATTCATTCTAGCCATGTCAAGTTTATTTATATAACACTTAATACAATATACTTCAGTATGTTCATGTTTTTACTTGCGTCTGACCTCAACGTACGGAGCCCGGGAAGTCACCTGTGGGAGAAAAAAAATAATCTGTGGCGACAGTTTTGCAATCCATCCGCTCAGTTTATAAACCGTACTCACGAATTCTCAAACTGTTCCCTCGGTTTAACAAATCGTGCCCACAGATTAATAAACCGTACCCACGAGTTTCTAATCCGCGCTCTCAGATTTGTAAACCGTGCCTTCAGTTTTTGCAGTCTGTACCCACAAATTCATAAACCGTGCCCACGCTTTCACAATCCGTTCCCACGGGTTTGTAAACTGTACTCACGGATTTGTGGCTCGCCCTCATTTTAGAAGAACACGTTGTTAACGAATCTTATTGTAAATTGTTTTATTGAATATTAAATGGAAAACATCAAATTGTCTTAACTGCGTCTGCATGCTTAAAGTGATTCTCAATTTTCTCAATAGAAAATAATAATAAATTGCTAAGATTATCACAAATAAACAAAAGATTTTGATGCACGTCATTCATATTAAATCGTATATCCCACCCATACCCGCTACAATTGAGAATCACTTTAAACATGGATGGTTTGTGCCTGGTTTGGAAAACAGTTTTTGTAAGCTGTTGCCAGGAGCTGGCCTATGTCACTATTTTTAAGTATTATTTAAGTTTGAGTCAAAGTATTGAACAACTGCACTATATACATGGTGTTGAACCTTTTTAACTTGCTATCAACTTCCTACCATCTAAGCCTATTCATGTGATTGTTTTAGAGTTTGTTTCTGAGATGTCAATAAATGAGGACTTGAAAAGACAACTGGGTTGGAGAATCTTAATGTGCACCATTGATTAGCTTTACAATATCGCAGCCTTTAAAGGGATAGTTCTTCCAAAAATTATATTTCTGTCATCATTTACATGTTGTTCTGAACCTGTTTGACTTTTGTTTGTGTGATGCATGAGAACCAGACTTGTTCTTGCGTGTCAAGCACATTTGAACTTCTGGGGACTTTGTGGGCTCCTTAATAGCACTGGGCCCCTTGTACTCAGTCCCACCTTTCCTTGAATCAGAATAAATTCTCGAATCATGTTGTACTTTAAATCTTGAATTAATGATATCTGCAATACATTCATGTTGGTTCTGGTTATTTTTGCTCTCCCTGCTCTTATCCATGCTAGGCTGCATGGATGCGCAGGGAGTTCTTGCCCAGAACAGAACCATACCGCCGATACAAACTGTATGCTAATTGTCAGTCGTATTTAACGATAGTGGTCCTGACATAAATCAATTATTGCATGCAGTTAAGGTTTTGGTTCTAAGGTTCTAAGGTTTCAAGTATAATATTAAATAAACCAATTGTTCACAGAAAATTATTTAATGTCACAGTCATTACAGTATGCATTTTAGCAGTCGTGAATCAAATTATTACCTGCTTTTTTATCTGATTAATTTGTTAACGCAATTGTCATTTCCAAAATGACTTTCAGGATTACTATTAGTAGGCCTATATTATTTTATGGGGAGCAAATTCATCAATTTGCATTGACAGCACCCTGTATTTTGTACACGAATGGAGGGGTATCCCAAATTACATACTAACTAACATGCAACAATGTTGTAAGTAAGAAAGGAGGAATCTTCAGTAGACCACGTTAGTAGATCAGGTGCTGTCAAGTTTGCACATTTTGATGCATTCAAACCTTTAGTAAATCAGGGCTTTGAGGAGATGGGAAAATAACTCAGATATTTTAGCTTTAAAATGCTCATTGCTCAGACATTCTAAATTTAGTACAAGTTATTTCTATTTACACTTTGGGTGAGAAGCACCTATCACTATTTGCACTTACGGAATTTGTGTAAACAAGATGCCTTATGTTGCTATTTATACTTGGTGCAAACAGAATCCACTGCTATTTACACTGTTTTTTTTTTTTTTACACATAGTGCAAATAACCTCCTCCCCCACCATTTGTGGCACAAACATTAACAATACAGAGTCTTTTGACTTGGCTCAGTCAGCAAACACCCCAGCAATGCTTTGCCAATCACTCAGAACACATTATCAATTGCATAGCAATTGGCATCCACCTACATCACATTGAGGTATTGTGGCGGTGAGTTTTGCACAGTCAAGCACCGCTCAAATTTTCTTCAGAAATGGACACAGTTATTCATGGCTCACCTGTCCTCTCCCCTCACAAGTCATCAAGTCTCATCTATTCAATAATCCTGTTGAGTTTCACATCTACCCTCATTATGTCACAGACAGCAGCTGTTCTACACCCGTCTGAGCCCGAGGCGGCTCACTCCAAATATCACATGGACCAATTAAACATGGTCTCTGTCCCTCGTGTGGGCTGATGTGCCGGGATTGAGAAGGGTTAATGAGTGGGCTCGGGAACCGCGGGTCTCGTCCCTGCCTTATGCTTGTGTCATGTCACCCGCTCCCTTAAAGCTCAGCCATGTATTGAGACGCGGCCAGCGCTGAGCAGGTCATTACAATATTCATGAGGGCTGATCAGGAAGATCTGGCCGTTCTCCGCCTGTTGACGTGTAACCCACAGTACGAATGTGAAAGGTCACGGACCCGGCGCATGTCTGTCTCGAGAGCGTGTGATCCCGTGATGGTTATTACGGCTGCCTTATTGAAGTCGTATGAGCCATCTCTCTCACTAACACCTTTAAATTTTTTAAACTATAATGTCCAAACCAATTAAATTCCAGTTGATCATTCTGCAGAAGCACATGGAGCATGAAATATGCATTGTGTTTCTTAGGAACTTTTTTTCCTTGTCGTGTTTGGAAAAAAATTATCTGATTTGCATATTAATGAGAGGCTTTGCAGATTGGCATGTTGGAGAGTGTCACAGTGGTTGAACCCGATGAAGCCAGAGGCCTGTGTACAGACAGGTTTACACTGCATTCTCTTATATAGCAACCACTGCACTTCATGCACACTGTGTATATAATATTACCAGGCTGAAACATGGTTAATATGATGAATGCTTGTGCTCAATTCTTTTCTTATATTCAGGCATGTGATTTTTCTATATTTTCTTACCTGAGAAGTGTGACCAACATTAATCACTAAATGACCTCAAACAATTTTGAAGCATACTACAAAATGCTGTGTTTATGAATACTTATATTTCATGCATGGATTTCTTCTGACACCACAGCACGAGCTAACTGTTCCATCTAGCTGCTGTATGCAAGACAACTTTAGAACCTCAGCCAAGGTCCAAAATTAAAGTCGACATCAAACGGAAGTGACTTTCTTCCCTATTGTGATGTACATCTGAGTGAAACTTGATTTTGCAATTTAGTAATCTCTGCAGAGCAAATTACATCCAGTTCCCCCTCTCTGTACGCAATGGGTCCATTGTCCATTGACGTAGTCCAGCTCCACCTCTGTAGACCTAATGGGTGGAGTTATGGGCTCATTTAAGTTAAGGGGCTGCTTTACCACTTGTGAGTGGGTGAGCGATCGAAGGGCTTCGTCCTCTGGGCAGGTCACATCCCTGGTACGTGGCAGACCACTGCTCTGAGGCAGGGGGCTACTCATGCCATGTGAAGAGTGGTAGACTGGAGGTTTTCCATGCTCCAAACACAGCAGACCACTGCTTTGAGACAGAGGGCTGCATAGTCGGCTTGAGCTCATCACCAGAGTCCATAACGTCCACCGCTGTTATTGAGGACAGACGGACTCATGCAGCACTGCTTTTGAGTGAGGATGCCCAGGCAGAAACTATTTGACAGATCCTAGTGATGACATATGATGTTTTATTTACAAAGTTCAGGAGGAGCACGTTCAGATAATTAACCTAATTAACATGAGATGAGCTCATCCATTTAATCAACTCAATTAAAAGGGAACCTCAGAGGGGGGGTACACTGGGTTCGGGCCAAATTCCGAGCTTGGAGACCTCCCCTCGGACAGCACGCCAAATATGCATAACCTTTTCTCTATTTAATTATATCTAAGTGATAAATATGGAGAAGATAAGTGGCACCCCAGTATTTAGATGTTGCCACTTAGACAACTCACCCTACCATGACACCCTAAATGACCTACCTGAGAGGTAAGACTTGAACCATTGGAGTGCGGTTTTTGGGATGCCTTTCATCTTGAGGGTTGACCGGAGGACTGTATCGAAAGCAGTAGACACATCTAGCAAGTTGAGTACTGGGGATTTGGAAGTTGCTCTTGCCAGTCTCAGAGCTTCAATTACCGAGAGCAGGGCAGTCTCAGTTGAGTCGCCACTTTTGAAACCAAACTGGTTGTTGTCCAGGAGGTTGTTCTGTGTAAGAAAGGTAGAGAGTTGGTCGAACACGACTCATTTAAAAATGGAAAAATGTGGCTTTACAGATACTAGAAATGAGGTTTTCAAATGAAAGATTGGAATCAAAGAGCACACACAGGTTCCTAACTGACGACAAAGACTTGACTGAGCAGCCATCAAGTAGAGGTCTTCACGGGTCCAAAAATTCGTGCCCGAACCCGAAAGAGACCCGTAATGTGCTAAACCGAACCGACCCGGACCCGTCTATTATTTCAAAAGCTGGACCCGGACCCGTGCAGATCCGAGAAATGCCTAACTGGACCCGACCCGGACCAGTCTATTATTTGAAAGCTGGACCCGAAACCGACGGGAAGACACAGACCCGACTGGACCCGATTGTCACATATTCCACCTTAAACTGCTATTACAAGTCAATAAACCTGTTGCGAAAAATACAACTTTTTGTCTTACCTAATTTAAGCCGTGGTAGCTTAGTAGTCTCCTCTCCTTTCCTTGTAACGTTACCTGACTGGCTGTGATCATGCATTACAATCCTCCGACAAGAAAGTTATTCATGTTATTAATCCTCTCGTTATTCCAAGTCCAAGCTTAATCCACTCATTATTTCAGCTTCAAAAGTCCACTTGATGTCACGGTGACGGATGACAAATGCAACTTTGCACATGTAACGTTAACTTACATTCTGACTCGAGTTAACTCGCATAATAACTTTGACTGTTTGCCCTTTTTAACTAAGGTTATAATAACGATTGCTCGTTCAGTGCCATGGCCGCTGACGTTATTTATTTGCTATCATCTCTGTGCTCTCTGCTCTGCATCGAGTCCTAATCTGACCACTAAAACTTTAAGATTAAACAAGACGGTTAATTTATATTGTAAAATCTAAAGCGCGGTTTGGCGGTCCCTCACTGAAGCTCTGGTAACTGGTTGCCATAGAAACATGACACGCACTTGAGACTGCACATGCACGCTAGCTGGATCAACCTAAAATATGCTTTTTAACGCAATTTATTTTGAGTGTCCTAATTTTACAAGTTGCAAGTTACAAAAAAAACATAAGCAGTGTCTAATCACGACCGGGTTTTCTCCGAGTCTGATCTAATGACTCCGATCGCACGGGTATTACACACAATGTTAAACAGACCCGGGACCCGAAGTAATAAATTCGGACCCGACCCGGACCCGGCTGATCATTTAAAATATAGACCCGAACCCGTACGGGTCCCGGGTCGGGTCCCGGGTCAACGGGTCTCGGGTTCACTGTGTAGACCTCTACCATCAAGTGTTAGACAATATTCTAGATTACTACATGCAGAGGTTTTTGGTCCAATAATTTAAACCTCTGTTTTTTTTTTTTTTTTTTTTTTTTTTTTTTTCAGAATTAAGTAGTAGGAATCCATTTTTTTTATATCAACTATGCATTCCATTCCATTTTTTTTTATTTATTTTTTGCAGCCTTGGCTAAATAGAGTATACACAAGAGTAGAGAATGATCTGAGATGTCATCGCTCTGCTGCAGAATTTCGACACCATCAACATTGATTCATGATTATTCATTGATTCATTAGATCTAAAGTATGATCACGACCTTGAGAGGGTCCTGAAATGTGTTGTCTAATTCCAGCAGAGTATAGAATTGTCTATAAATGCCAATCCCAGTGTGTTTTTTCAGTACCTACATGGATATTAAAATCACCCAAAAAGTAAGACTTTATCTGCAACCAGTAGGCTACTAACTCCGATAGAAAAACAGCAAATTCTTTGATAAAGTCTGAATGGTACCCTGGTTGCCTGTATACAGTAGCCAGTACAAATGATCAAACTAGATGTATCACTTACACTAGATACAGTAGTATTACATAAAGCACCATCACTTCAGAAGAATATACTTGAAACTAGATATGTCCTGCATACTTAACCAGAAAGAAGTTTGTCGTTTCATGGAAGATCCAGTTATACCATTCTGATTAAACATTACAAGCTCACCTCCTTTCTTTTTGTCCCGTTTCTTTTTGCCAGGTCCTTGTTTATTTACTCATTTATTTAACAATTTTGTAATACTACAAATATTGTCACACCCGTAAACAGAAAGAACCAAAACGCAGAGTGCAATTAAAGAGTTTATTTAGTCAAGTCAAGTCAAGTCACCTTCATTTATATAGCACTTTAAACAATATGGATTGTTTCAAAGCAGCTTTACAGAGATACTGTAATAGGAAATTACCGTAACAGATTGTTCCGTTGCGAAGATCATTAGTTATTAACTTAGGGGCTAACACAAAACTGTTCCAACAGAAAAATCCTTAACGCGCTCCGGCTTCCCATCCGCCCAAAACAGTGCCTGGTGTCTAGAGAACACATATCCCAAAATAGGTTTGAAGGTGCAAATGATTATCCGTTATCTCTGTGCAAAACTCAAAAACGCAAACCCGCGGAAACGCAGACATCACATACATGCGCATTACATGTTCAGCCCAAAGGTATGCGCGTTTGAATATAGTCTAGTCCTTCTTTACAAATCAACCCTCAATAAACTACTTGTCTGGCCTTAAAAATAATACAGACATTTTTGTCACGTATGCGTTGCCACGTGAACCGGAATTATCCGACAACATTTTATCTGTACTGAGGTAAAGGGAAGGGAAGGGGGCCTTCACAAGGGAGAGACTGGTTGACACTTCAGGACTGTGTTGTCATCGTGTCCAGGCGCAGGTCCTTCATCAGATATGGATACGGCCGCATTCTCATCCTAGGGCGTCATATACTGACGCTTTTGACATTTCGTCTACATCCAACGCACATGGCACCCTTTAGCGTCAATATGACACGCAGATAGCTTTGTTCGGTTATGGGTAGGTTTAGATCTAGTGTAGGGTTAGGGTTAGACCGCTAGGAGGCGCCTTCTGGCCCATATCTATCTGCATCTCATATTGACGCTAAAGGGTGCCATGTGCATTGGATGTAGACGAAATGTCAAAAGCCTCAGTATATGACGCCTTGGGATGAGAACGGGCTGCAACGGCCTAGTCCACAGAGAAATATTCAGCCCGTTCTCATCCTAGGGCGTCATATATTGACGCTTTTGACATTTCGTCGACATCGAACGCACATGGCACCCTTTCGCGTCAATATGAGACGCAGATAGAAATGGGCCAGAAGGCGCCTCCTAGCGGTCTAACCTTAACCCTACACTAGACCTAAACCTACCCATAACTGAACAAAGCTCTGTGCGTCTCATATTGACGCTAAAGGGTGCCATGTGTGTTCGATGTCGACGAAATGTCAAAAGCGTCAGTATATGACGCCCAAGGATGAGCATGCGTTGCAATATTTCACAAAGGCATGGAGGATGAAGAATTATCCAAATGACAGATGAACTTGAGCAGGGAGAAATCAGTCAGACAGTCCAATCTGTATAATCCAGGCAGGTAAAAAGATGGGAACAATTAATATAAACTTTAGATGAGAAAAACAGCAAGGTGAGACAAGAACAACAATCTGAGAATGAATGAATGCAAACACTTAGGGCGGGCGTACACGGTGCGAGTTCGGACACTCGGGAGGTCGTGAGATATTGCACACGTTGCGAGTCAGTTTAACTAATAATCACGTCAAAGCAGCTGGTACACGGTACGAATGTCCTGCACGAATTTTATCCCGAGCCGGCAGCAATCACGTGAGCTTTCGCTAAACACAGAAACCATCATGTTGCATGCGGGCAAAGCTTCAGATAGAAAAATGACAGAAATGTGTGTGCAAACAAATGATTTGTTGAAAAGCAGAAAACAGAAGCCATTCCTTTCAACATAAAAACTTGAGAGAAAGAGAGAGAAGAAGAAGAAGAAGAAGTGTGTGTGTGTGTGTGTGTGTGTGTGTGTGTGTGTGTGCGTGTGTGTGTGTGACAGTGTATGCGCACGCTGTATGGTTTCTGCCACTGAGGTATAGCCCCATCGACTTGGTTGTGTATGATTTGGCAATAGGGGACAGCTGGAGGAAATCGGACCGACTCCCCGAATTTTTTAAAAATGTTTAAAAATTATCGGGAGGTGCTCATAACGTGCTCGGCTCGGCTCGTAATTCACACATGCTGCGAGCCGCGACCATGCGAGCATCACCGATTCCACTCGATTTCTCGCGAGGCGGGCGTACACGGTGCGATTTTTGCTGTTTTTACGAGCTCGCAGGTGATTTTTTTCACTCGGGAGAAATCGAGTGGAATCGGCGGGCGGGCGATAAAGGCGGGCGTAAAGCTTTAAAGGGATCCAAATGCTAGGAAAGTAGTTATTAATTTTCAACTATGTGAATGCCTCAGCAGAGTATTATATGTTTGTTCGGTACATTTCACTGTGATTATTTGGTAAATCAGTCGCAGTTTTGATTTGCAAACAGACTTTTACTTAAAGACATGGACCTGGCAGTAATGACACAACATGTAAGTAACCGTGTTACTTCTAATGTCTAATCTGTGATCAGTGATTTCTGACATGTTCTTTGTTTCAAAATCATTTATTACTGATTATGCGTCAATGAATCAAACCACTGAAATAGTCAACTTCACATTGTTTCTCTTAGTTTAATTCTGTAAATGTGAACAAAAGGCCTGGTCCTGATAATATCTGTGGCCGGTTAATGTTCAAAAGACTTAAGTCATGTATTTTATGATATAATAAGTCATTACAGACACAACATGTACCTAACCTCTGGAAAGATGGTGTGGTTGTCCCTGTTCCAAATGTAGTGGTCCTAAAACTATTAAGGATTTCAGGCTGGTCGCTTTGACTTCAGTTTTAATGAAGATTTTCGAGAAACTGGTGATCTTGAGGCAGTCTGAACAGGCACTGGACCCCTTGCAGTTTGCATGTAGACCACATAGAGGAGTGGAGGATGCTACAGTAACATTGCTTAATTTGCTTTTTAGACATTAGGATGGAAATGGCTGGGACACATACCAGACTTCTATTTATAGACATTTCATCTGCTTTTAATACAATTCAACCCCACATTTTAACCAGAAGGCTCTTAGAACAGTTTGAGTTTAGTAGTAATCTGGTGGGTTGGATTATTGACTTTTTAACCAATAGGACACAGAGGGTGAGGGTCAATGGTATTTTATTTTATGACCGAAAAGCTCTTCTACAGGGTCTCCTCAAGGATGTGTTTTGTCACCTTTATTATGTATTCTTTACACAAATATGCATTTGTGTCAGAGCAGTTATGACAATAGAACCATCATAAAATATGCAGATTATTTGATTATTCAAATTGATTATTGTTATTGCTTCAGGAGAATGAGATCAGAATATATATATTGATGAGTATATATATATATTACACATTTTGTAGGGTTTGACTCAAGGATTCAGACGAATTTTGTTTCTAGCCCTAGGGTTCCAAAGTTATGACCCAAAACGCAAAATGCCTTATAGTGCCTAGTAGTGTCTGTGTACATGAGTAGTGGTGCATGATTTTGACCATCCTGCCGAATTTGGGGTCTCTACAATTTACGGTCTCTGACTCCCATATACTTTTAAGGCAGACAAATGAAGAAGTAAAAGAAAAAAATCAGTACAAACACAATAGGGTTCTAGCAACTTTTGTGCTTGGGCCCCTAATTACAATGTCAGAGATACACAAACACGTAAAGGAAATATTGTGTAGCATCATCAGCGTTACAGTAGAGAGAATACAACCTTAAAACATGGAGCAATTATAAACACCACTAGAAATATCAAAACCTATTTTTGAGTGATTATTTCACTCAATCCATGATATGTTAATGATCTTCAGATGCCCCCTAATAAGACTGTGATGTGCACACTAAAGCTTTTCCGTGTCTTCAGATGCACATTTATCTCATTATCATCTCGTTTTTACAACATGTGTGTCACTCTATTGCCAACCACAGATAAGATGCCCATCCACAACAAACCAGCTCTTTCTCTCTCTATTTCTCTGAGAACTGAAGCAGAGGACCAGCGGGCAGCGAAGACTCAAAAAGCCTGAGCATGGCAAACAGCAGTGGCCGTGTTATCGCTCTCCCGCACACTCTCTGTGCAAAGTTTAAGCTGATCCATTGACAAGCTGCATGCTGTTGGGCTGTTCTAATCTGGCAGGGAGCGTGTGTTAATTTGACAGAGAAACGACGCTAGCAACTGCACAATTAAAAAAGCTACTGCTGTGTTTACACTTGCTGGCCTGTGTAACCGCTGAATGAGAAACATAAACAGCTTAACTGTCGGGAGAGCACGGATCTGATGGCGGTTCGGGTTACATGCCGTCACAAACTCCCACTGATGGAATCCCAGAATCTGCATATTGTTCCGAACACAAAACCGAGCTTCTTTTCGCGGCTCGTTGTTTGAGGCGAACAAAGGCAAGGAGAGGTTTGGGTAATAAATACGATCTGGTCGTAGCTCCCGTGATTGCAAATGTAAATCCATCCATCATTTTTTACACTTGGAGAGGAAAATCCTCACAAAGCATCATATGAATGCGTTGGCATGTTCTAGTATCAGGTGGCATCAGTAATCTCAATAATCTCCAGGACTGTGAGGAAAGCGTCCAGCTTTTCCAGTTTCACATTCAGGCACAATATTAACAGTGCCGTTTATCTGGAGTCGCAATACGGCCGTGTCACTGCGATTGTGATTAAAGTGCCCGGAGAGGTCACATTCTCCCGTATGCGATTCATTGTTCGTATCTGTTTTGCTCCTCGAGTGTGGAGAACACTCACAGTTTCATCGCCGTCCAGAAAGCCAGATGAGAGGCGTTCACACTGTGAGCCGTGTTTGGATGTCTGATCTGGCAGCGATGAGTATATTTTGCTACTGGTAAACTGATAAACAAATCATCAGGGCCAAGTGTAAAAATGCTCTCAATGCTTTTTTCTAACATCAGGAATTTAGATTTAGCCATGTTTTGTTCTCTAAAACAGCTTTTGAACGTGCTGTTGTGTGTGTGTGTGTGTGTGTGTGTGTGTGTGTGTGTGTGTGCGTGCGTGCATGTGTGTGTGTCTGTTTTCTGATGCTAGATCACACAGCATGTTTTATTAACAAAGTTCGGGTGGAGCACGTTCAGATAATTAACACGAGTGGAAAGCACTCAGCAATCAACGATAAGAGGTGTATAGGCCTATATATTCAGCAGTGTCACCTCAATTTGTTGACAGTTTAGCAGCGTCCCTCCACCACCCTTTCTCCACACTTTAAGTCCTAACGATTTACATACTCTGGGTTCGGGCCCACTTCCTGTTACCTAGAACTATGTGACAAATTTGCATAATGCCAGCCTTTGGTATTCATTGGCTGCCCGCAACCAATGTTTTCTTTGACCCGGCCTCAAACACTGTAGTTGTATCTGAGGCCTGGGAGAGTTTGGTTCGTGTTTTCGATATGTCGAGAAGAAGCTGGTTTCTGCAATGCGAATTCACTTTGCATGCACTTCCACATAAGGACTCCGGCTCAAAATTATACGGAAAAACCGACGCCATCGTTACTGTTCGTATCACAATGTATATCAGCGCAGAGGAAGCGTCCAGAGCTGAAATTCAGCATTTTGTTTTCAACATGGCTGTAAGCAGTAGACCAGTCACAACAGACTGGGCCGTCTGAACAATTAGATCAGGAAGGAGGGGTTTAGACAGACTGAATCTTCGAACAAATCCATTTAATTTCAACCACCATTTTTAAAAGTCTTTTTGCGGTGCACGCAGTAAGAGTTGTTTGCTATTCGAATCAACAGTGGAGTTTAAAAAATACAACCAATGGACCGACGACGAGGTTTAGGCTTTATTACGATCGCGCGCAGTCCTACGTCACCGGACTAATTTGCCCAATCTTCACAGTACTTTAGAACGCGATGGAAACGCTGACAGCAACAGGTCTGGGGGAAAAAGTTCCTTAGAAAAAAGATCCTGGGACAAACTGTTTCGGGTAATTTCGGTGGAAACGCAGCTATATATTTGTTTTCTATAAGCACACTCGCATGCTGAATCATGTTTGTTTGTTTTTTGCATGTAATACTTGGTGTGGAAAAGAACAATTATGCAAACTTCTGGAAGTCACACACACAGCAATCAAAAACATCTCAACATTTTGTCCCTGCAGTGTCTATATTCTGCATTATTAAGAGTTTGAGTTTTTCATGAATTTCAGACACATGATAAAAAAAAAAAACATTTAGGTTTTTACAATGTTAAAACATCAGCACAGCTGTATTGTGTGTTCAGTCTTGGTATGATTCAATGATTCATTGTTCAATAAATAGTAAATATTTTTTTATAAACATTTTTTAGTAAATGTTAAATTGTAATCATAAATATAAACAATTCCTCTGCCATAATTATATTATGCAGCACTGCAAATTGACCCATTAATTTAGAATGCGGGATGTGCATTTATATATAGTCAGATCTTTTAGATATTGCAAATTTGTCAGCTGCACATCCATGATGCGAATCTCCCTTTCTACCACATCCCAAAGGTGCTCTACTGGATTGAGATCTGGTGACTGTGGAGGCCATTTGACTATAGTGAACTCATTTTCATGTTTAAGAAACCAGTTTGAAATGACTTAAGCTTGGTGACATTGTACAAAATCCTGCTGGATGTAGCCATCAGAAGATGGATGCACTGTAGTCATAAAGGGATGGGCGTGGACAGCAACAACACTCAGGTAGGCTTTGGTGTTTAAACTATATCTTCAATTGGTACTAAGAAGCCCAAAGCCCAATTGGGAAAGCAGTTTTAAAACAGCCTGAACCGTTGATACAAGGCAGGGTGGATCCATGCTTTCATGTTATTTACGTCAAATTCTGACCCTACCATCTAAATGTCGCAGTAGAAATTGAGACTCCTCAGCCCAGCTAGCATTCTTCCAGTCTTCTGCTCACCAGTGAGCCTGTGTGAATTGAAGCCTCAGTTTCCTGTTCTCAGCTGGCAGGAGAGGCATCCGGTATGGTCTTCTGTTGCTGTAGCCCGTCTGCTTCAAGGTTCGATGTGTTGTGCGTTCAGAGATGCTCTTTTGCATAACCTACCTTGGTTGTAACGAGTGGTTATTTGAGTTACTGTTGCCTTTTTATTAGCTTGAACCAGTCAAGCCTGCATTTCTCAAAAGCATCGTAAGCCTAAGTAGGTCGTAGAACCATTGGCACCAATGGTCTTTAAGATTAGCTCACAATGCTATTGAGAAACGCAGCCATGGCCATTTTCCTCTGACCTCTGGCACCAACAAGGTATTTTTGCCTATAGAACTGCCGCTCACTTTTTCAGAACATTCTTTGTAAACTCTATGGTTGTGTGTGAGAAAAAAATCCAAGTATAACAGCAGTTTCTGAAATACTCAGACCTGACCATCTGGCACCAACAAACAAGTCACTTAAATGCTCAGATTGAACTTCAGCAGATCATCTTGACCATGGCTGCATCAGAAATAGCATACTTCCCAATAGTAGGCAAATCATAAACCCAGTATGTGACAAAATAAGTATTCACAGTACTCATAAAAGAGTAGATGAGATTCTGAAGTGTGCATATGATGAACACTTTACTATTCCATGAGGCCACTGGAGAGGATTTATGAATGGCAGTGAAGCGACATAACTGACGCTGGTCGGTCACATGATAATGACAACATGGCGAGGGTAGTACGTCCGTATTACATTCATACTGCAAACATTCATACTATATAGAAAATACCTTTTCAAATTCAAAATAAATACACAGCCCTACTCAATAAAGTATGCGATTTTCTGACATATGCCCTCAAGTTGCTTCCATGTGATTGGCTGATTAGATATTTGCAATAATGAACAGTTGAACAGGTGTACCTAATAAAGTGTCTGGAGTGTCTGTGTATATGTATACAGTATATAGTATTATATATAACAGTTCTCAACAATGAAAGTTGTACATGTACTTGAAAACAAAAAGAAAAACTTACAGCTATGTCCAAACAGCCGAAGCCTTCAACTGAAAGTGTAGTTCAGGTACGATTTTTTCTCAACCCCTTCTCAGCATGTCAGAGACCCTCGGCTGGCCTCACAACACTTTCGTTTGATGTCTGTGACAGCGAGATGTTTTCATTCATAGGAACAGAGAGAAAAAAGCCCACAACAACTCAACAACAAATATAAACACGCTGAAGTACATCGGAGTGCAGTGCGACTATAGTTCGTGACATGCTGTCAGAAGCCTTGGTGTGAAACCATCCCTCCTCCCTCTATCCCGAGGCCGTCGGGGGAAACCTCTGCCTCCAGGACGGAAATGATCAGCTCTGACAGGCCTCACCCCGTCCCGCTCCGCTCTTATTAAAGGGGCCCCACAGGTGCTCTAATCTGCTCACCTGAGTTTGAGCTTGTGTCTTGTAATGTTCAGTCAGAGGTCTGGCACTCGCTCACCCGGTGCGGTCACAGTCAACGGCGCCCACAACTCAAAAATGACTGCCCGGCAGTTAGAGAGTCGCTGACATGTGCTGTCCGTCCACTTGAGCAGACTCAAAATATGATGAGGGAAGAGCTGAACAAACTTTAAATGCTCTTTAATTACAGACTAATGTTTATTAAAGCTATAATTCATTTGTTACAATGCTTTTACCACAGGTAAGGGGTGTTCTTACAACACAGTGCCTAAAACTCCCGTAACATTACTGTAACGCACAGCCTTGAGTAGCCAATTGCTTTTAAAAAGCAATGTATAAAATGTCTTTTTTTTTACATTTATAAATAAACATATGATAATAAATTGGAACAATATCTCTGGCATATTATAATTTTATACCATTTAGAGGTGAATGCTGTTGACAGTTAAATTTAGACACAAACAAGAGATACATTTATACTCTGAATCCAATTGATCACTGTAATATTTTTGAGTATAGAGACCAACATATACCTGTATACCTTGTACAATATTTTTTTTTTCTAAACTGTATGTAGCAAAAATAGCATAAAAGTGTCACATTCGTGTGTTTCCTCACTGTGAATAATCATTATATTGCATGAGCTTCTTGTGCTTCAAGTCCAACTGAAATTTCCAAGCAGCCTGTTATTCCAGCTCTGAAAGAAAGAGGTCACTGTTGATTTACTTTAGAGTGTTAATGCTGTGTCTTTGACGCATTATCTCCTTCACCACAACTTACCTAATTCTACTCATAGTTTTGAAGAATTTGCCTCTTTAATGTTGTTAAAAGCAGGAAGATACATCACATGTGCCTGTATTCTGAATACAAACAGCTGAAGCCTTGCTGAACTGTGTTTAGGGACGGTGTGGTTCTGCCTTTATTAAGTGTTATGCACAATAAGGCCAATGTTATCAGAGTGTTGTTGGGATGTTCTTTTGGGTCGCCCACCCAACACTTTAGTTGGAGTTAATTATGTTTTTCTGTGAATGGCGATGCAGATGTAGGCCTAATGCTGACTTGAACACGCTGCGGTGTCAGCCTGTCATCACAGCATTCCCCTCAGTCCCTCTTTTTCCCGATCGAAACACTGTGAGTTTGACTGAAAACAGGAGCAGGAGGATTATGAACGGTTGTAATTAGTTGGTTCAGGACAGGAGGAATGAGGAGAACTCGAGGTGAAGTGGCACGTCATTAAGGGCTGGTGCTGCTCCTCTCACCGCGGGTTTTAACTCATTTTGGCGTGTAATTACTAAAAAACGTTATATGAGAGATGGGAGAGTGAAGTCTCTCTCTCTCTCTCTCTCTCTCTCTCTCTCTCTCTCTCTCTCTCTCTCTCTCTCTCTCTCTCTCTCTCTCTCTCTCTCACACACACACACACACACACACACACACACGCACGCACTCTTTCTTTCTGTTCCTTTCACCTTCTTTCCAACACTCATCCATGTGCTCTCATGTCATTACCACTTACTAACTTAGCTAACTAAATCTATAAAGCATCAGTTTATTTCTTCATGTTTTATAATTTAAACTCAAACGACCATTGACTTTTTAGATATTTTGTTGTTGTTGTTATGCCTTCATGTTATAGTGATAGCAAATGATGGTCAATGACCGATATAACCAATTGTAATCTTACAGCTGATGAGCAGCTTTGTTTTGGATGTGCGGCTCACAGAATTTAAAAAAGTTTTCTTTTCTTTTCTGGCACTTTTCTTTAATGATTTTTAAATTATCCGCAATATATAGTCTATTATTATTATTATTATTGTCTGTTATCTATTGTTGCATAAGCATATTGTCACTCTGTGGCATGTATTTGCAATAAACGTTGAATTTTTTTTTTTTTTTTTTTTTTTTTGGTCTGGGGCTAGTTGTCACACATGGAACTTAATGTTACATTAGAATAATCTTAGTAAAATCTGTCCTCCAGAATCAACTTCTAATATTTTTTTATTTTTCTGTTTCTAGAGAAAATTCATATATAATGAAGGTATAACATTATTTTCCTTAAATGTTAGGTGAAGTCACAATTTTACAGAGGTAAGTAGACACATGTATTTTAGTTATATGCAGTTTATAAAGTGCAAGTACTGTTGTCCAAAACAATTGTTTCAGTTGTTACTCTACCGAGTACTCTACTCTACTCTGAGTTTTGGGTCAATACGTTTTTTTTTTTTTTTTCTTAATATATTTATTCAGCAAGGATGCATTCAGTTGATCAAAGGTTACAGTACACATATTTCTATGCCGAAAAATCAGCTTTGCGTCAAAGGAATATATTTTTTTATATTTTAATATTTCAATAGTAAATAGTTATTTTAAATTGTAATAATACTTTAAAAAAGTATAATTATTCTATCATTGTAATCAAATTAATGTAGCCTTATGAGACTTCTTTCAAACAATTCAAATTTGACCAACTTCAAACTTTTGGAAAGTAGTGAGGTACCATTTATGTTTTCTGCTATTTCATGAATTTTGTTTCATAAGTGCATACTGTTTAAATTGATCTGAAAAGCTGATAATACATTGTCAAGGGCAAGTTCCCATTGTGACTTCTTACCCCATATAGTGTGCTATTGGTAAACAATCAATGTGTGTTTGTGAAATGTAAGTATTCACTAGAGTAACATGAGAGCCGACTGGCCCTAACATAATCTCAGACAGAATAAAGTCTAAATCACACAATGAATAGTCCCTCATTGTCTTATTTTTGTCTTTTTTTTAAAAAAGACACTATTGATTTGTGGCTGGTAATTTATATAGGATCTTTGTTGGACATCTTTTAAATGGCAAACTGATCTAAAGTCTCTGCAGTAATATTTTGTGTCTATATCTCTTTTAGCAGAAGTGAATGTGTGTCCCAGACTTGAAGTTCTGCCAACACAGCGGGACACCGCACAGCCACAGACAGGAAGAACAAATTTGAATTGGGTGTGAACAGCCAAATCTGATAAGTCAATACAAATGTTATTTTGGTTTTAGGAATCAGCAAATATATTGACAGACTCACAGTGTTTTCTGTCTATTATCTGGAGCATTCAAACACAATCTAGGATAAATAGACTCTGGATTATTATAGAGCCTACTGTCACTTTCAAGCTCTTGTCTGTCAGTTTGTTCCTTTAGGACAGGGACAGGGCGGACTATTATCCACTATAAACCACAAATGCCATCTTGCTAGTATCAAAGATTTTTCAGAAGACAACCAAACAGATCCTTGAAGATCAGGAGAAAAAAATCCCCATTTAAGAATTCAGCGACTAGTGCTAACAGAGGGACAAGCGTCATTTTTATTTCATAGATGAAATTCTCCATAGAGCTGGTGATCCAGTCAGATGTGTAGTGATGCACGTCCCGATTCCAGCGGTTCCACATGGAAGTTTCTGGGAAAAGGCCCATCGGCTCGATTTAATTGCTGTTGGTGACACAACAAAGAGCCCGTCTAATGACTACAAACATTCATGTGCTCAATGCCGCCGGAATATAATTGAACGGGGAAAAAGATCAATATCATTCAATGAAAACTAATTGTGTCGGAGAGAGGAATGTTAGTTTGCACATTATATCTGTGTGCCACGGTGCCGGCCGGCTCCATGTCTTCAGCTCCATTTTTTAGTGAAACTGAGCGTGACAAAATGGATGCATAAAACACACTCCTCTTCTATTATTTAAGAATGGAAACAGTGTGGAACAATGAGAATGACATGGGGCTGTGGAGCGTACTGAGAAAACCAACAGAGATGAAAAATAGAAGTTGGACTCTGAAATCATCAGTGTTTAAGGCGATTCCTTTCATTGGTCTGTTCAAGCACAACCGTCGAAAATATTATATGTGTACAGGAACTGATCGATCATTGTTTGCATTTTCACCATTTCTTTGGTTATATGGGTTGATTCCTATATATATATATATATATATATATATATATATATATATATATATATATATATATATATTTATTTATTTATTTATTTTAATTTTTTTTTCTGGTCCTTTGGTCATGTTTATTGATTGTGAAATTGAAGAGAGCAGGGATAGCCTACAAACTCATCAGGGTTTCGATTTTTTTTTTTTAAATATTGATTCTAGCATGAGGGTATAGGGGAAACCCCATTCAATACTATATATTGGCTACAGTAGCTATTTTTAGTTTAAAAAATAATTTCACTTGTTTCAGGCCTTATTCAAACTTTTTTTATGGAACCTTGTCAATACATGACTTATTATAATAATAATAATAATAATAATAATACATTTATTCAACAGTAAAATTACAATAATAATATTTGTAGAGCTTTTATTTTGTAAGAGCTTTTATTTAGAAAACCACAAGGAGATATTAACGTCAACATGAGACGGAAGTTGCAGTATAGTCTTTTTTTCCTATTGTGACGTATAACCCTGAAGCGTCTTCTCGATCAAGAAAAAATATAGGGAGGGACTTTGTCCATGGTGAACAACTGATGGTTGGATTGTTGTCTTTTGCTATTGGTCGATCTCATGTGAGTGACAGGTTGCCCCGCCCTCATCATCAGAGAAGAGAAGAGATGTTGCTGCAAGAAGGAGTGAAAGTTATTTTGATTAAATATTACGAGGGCACATACATTTTTAAAAATGATGTGCATGGATAAATAATTTATAATAAACACTGCAATATTTCATAAAAAAATATTTCATAGTGACTTTAAAGCTTCTCAACAGATTTAATAAACAATTCTCATTACAAGTTACAAGCGACCCAAACTTAGAGCAGATACAGAGGTTGATATTGTGTGCAGCAAGATAATGCTCTAAAAAAAAAAAAAAAAAAAAAAAAAACTGAAAAAAACTGAAAGCAGTTTTTACGGTTGAGGGGGCTTCTGTGTATTTCTTTAGGGGCCGTATACACAACACTGTTTTCAACTAAAAACTGAAATTTGTTGATGTGTTTTGTCCGTTCATTTACAAGACAATGGCGTTTTGGGGGCCTGAAAATGCAAACTTTTAACAACAGGTTTCAAAGTTTTTGAAAACGATACCGCTTGCGTATTACGTGTTCAGATCATTTTGCAGATGTTCCTATTAGTTTCTGAAAACTTTATTTCTGAATGTTCTCTGGATGTTCTAAACATCAATTTTTTGTGTAAAAAAATAATAATAATAATTTATAACACTTTCTGTGAAGACCATGCTTAAAATGAATTATAGCTCCATTTATACTTATTTATAAGAATTACTATTTTATAAATATTTTTTATAAAAACTCATTATAGAAGAGTTATAGTCACGTTTATATTATTTTTATAATTACTTATTAGTTATGCAATTGATTTCTCAATACGTTTGCTATTCCATTATACACTGATTTATTAATATTAATTAGTCTAATAAAGATGCAACATGCATTGCTATAATGTTATTATATTATAGTTACAATAACTTGTTAGTAATTCAGATTTATTTCTGTCAAATAAGTGAATATTGTTTTTAATAACTGTTGTGTTCTTATAAATACTTATTGTGAATGATAATATGGTTACTAACCTCTATAAATGCATAATTGATGGCTTTAAGTAAAGTGAAAAAATAGGATGCAATCTTCCTAAAGCAATTGTTAATTATACATTTTAAGTTGTTTCATTGTAAATGTAACTATGAACAATAATTCCTGCAGAAATCATTAAACCAAATAGTTGAAAAAAAAAATATAATGTTACATACTAGCAAAACACTGCAACAATATATTTTTTTAAAGTATAATTCCAAACTGCTATAAGCAATCCCATGCATATGGCTGAGGAGATATATATTTTAACAAATCAAAATGACCATTTATGACCTCTAATGCAAACATTAGCCATTTGTCACATGATGTTTGCAAGCAGACATATTAATAAAGTTCCCAACGAACTTTAATAACAAGTATACTCAGAAACAGAAAAACAGAGAAACAGGCGTTAACAAATACAAATAACGTGATCATGACCAGACAAACAGTGAATATAGGGATACAATTATATGGCGAACTAAACATGGTTAATAGAACACAGCTGGTACAAATTTACTAATGACCATGGTAACTAAAGAGTGGTGGGAAATCAAACAAAGGAGAGCATGAACTGAAAAAAATACAAACTAAAAGTCCTTTAACTGAATAAAACTGAACATAATGGTGACACCATTAAAGACATAATTGATAACTAATTTGTACAGCAAACAAGTGTCTCTGGAACTATTTTATATTTGAACATTTATAAATCAGTGTAATGGATTATGAGCATGCACATTGAAAAAGGCATGACTTATAAGTAATTATAAAAATAATACAAATGTAACTATAACTGTTCTTATAATGCAGTATCTTAATTACAGATTACAGATTTGAGTCTTTATACATATTTATAAGTAAGTATTACTATTCTATAAGTATAAGTAAAACTGGGACTATAATTCATTATAAGCATGGTCTTCATAGAACGTGCTACCACAAATTATTTTGGTTATGCAAATGTTAAGGGAACATTCAGTTTGATCAATTTGCAAACAGACAAGCATCCAACTAAAAAGTTCCAGAAAAAAAAAAAGTTCCATGAACAATGTATGCCTATAAATAAAAATTTTGTGCTAATGTTTTGAGAACATTATTATAGACATACGGCCAGATGCATAAACTTAGCCACAATGTAAAGACTGTCTTAAGAACTAGTTTTGCCAACTAGCAGTTAGATAAGAGGTAATCAGTTTTTCTTTTTTAGATCATAATTAGACCGTTCTACCTTTTTATGTAACTGACTTAAAAAAGTTAGGACCAGCCTTGAAGAAGAAATTTAGAGGACTAGTCTAACCAGTCTATGCAACTGTTCACAACTTTGAGAGAGCCTTGCCAAAACGTTAGCCAAAGTTCTGAGAGTGTTAGCTGGGTTAGGGTTAGTCCTGGAACCAGGAACATGTTCTACTTGACAAAATCATGTTGTGCACGAGTCTCAACACCACTGAAATTAGACCTATCAGTTAGACCACACCTGCAACACATTCATTACCAGAAACACCAGGGATCAGCTAATGGAATTTAAACTCAAATTCAGAGGCAACAATGCTAACTGTTTTATGTGTTTCATTAAAAACGCCCTGCACACCTTGAATGACACATTTGACTCAGTTTGTTTGGTTGTTTGATTATATGTTCAAACGTACAGACTGCACAAGTTAAGCTCACTAATCTGGTTTGTAAAAGCATCCGTGGCTTTTGAGGGACGAGCTGCCAGAGCATCACACAGACAGAGGAACAGGGCTCTCTGTATAATAATTGATTCTGACTGGTCTGTTGCTGCAGTTTGTGACCAATACATTTTTATTTTTATTTATTTTTTTTGTATGATGCTAAAATGTATAAATTACATTCTCTCAATAAAATATAAGCAGGATCATGCACGGCCAGTCGATCATTAGTCTATAATCTATTTTCAAATGGAGCTTGAGGTGAGTAGTTTTACGTTTTAGCGCCATGTTAAGTACACCATTTCATGTTGCATTTTTATTGGCTGCAGTAGACGTAGGTCGTAGCAGCAAACGCTATGAGATGATCATGCTAAAGTCCACATTAACATAACACTGAAAACTATCACAGGTTATCTTTGGTCGCAAGACCGTGACAACGGCTGTCTTTGAAGCTCTCTCACTGCACGACGTAGGACCACCGTTTAGGAGTTACGACCACAGAAATCGTCATGATTGGTCATCTTTCGTCTGGGAAAGCCCAAAATCGTACAATGTGTACCAGGCATAACAGATTTAACAGATTTGTTTCTAAAGTCATCGACTTTCTTTACTTATTTATGGGGTGTAGCCTACTTTCAGCATTTCACGATTGACAGATGTCTCGTCCAATCAGTGGTGAGTATTCCATTCACAAAATATAGAGTACCGACATTTTCCATTTTGTCTGACTTTTTGTTGTGTCTTTTGACTTGCTATTTTTTTTTTTTCGTATTTGTCGATTTTGTTTTCTGACTTGTTATTTTGCTTTTAGACTTGCCTGTCACGTGTGGCTGTAGTAAGAAGTGCACAAAGACGAATGGCTCAAAAGGAAACAGTCTTTAATATCATACTCAGGAAAACTCAGAAGATTCATGGAAATACAACCACGGAATATAGATGATACAGGACAAGGAACTATAAGGATAATTCGGGGCTTATAAACACAAGAGGTAATCAGAGTAGTAACAGAACAGGGCTGCATTCAGCCCCGACAAAACGTTGCATAATGTTTTTTAAACAGAAACGGTGATGCGTTGAACACACTGTTCTGATGACGCAAGAGTTGCAACTATGGTAGCTGAGAAGACCATTCTTTGTGTTCTTTGTGAAGAATTTTCGAAAGTCGGTCTAAATATGTGTTTGATACTACAAAACATTCCCGATGTTACAGTTACTGCACTTGCCGCCCAGAACAAAAGAGAACATCCCAATCGAGTGAAGGGATTGCTGAAACTGAAATGGAAGCACACATCTTACCTAATTCAGACTAAAACACATCTATTTAGCCTCACATACTGACTTTATTTGTAGTTCATACTGTTTTAATACCCTGTATTTTCTTTCTCATTTTTAGGAAAAGCAATTGTTTATTTCTATAGCCTACCAAATGTCATACACTTGCAATGAAGCTAAAAATATAAACAACTGCATCATTATGTTGATATCCTATATTTTTACAATAAAACTTACGACAAACATGTCTTCTAATATCTTCAGTTGTTGCGTATACCGAGCTGCGTCGAACACATTTGTAAATTACTTTCCTTGAACCCATTGTGCGAGTTCACTTTAATACCGCGTGCTTTATATACATGTTGCTGCTGATTGGACTGCAGTTCTGACACACCCACCAAACAAGAGAAAACGTATCTCAAACCCCGTTGCACACCGGTGCACGCCGTTTCCAGGACCTGGAAACCGCAGCAAAACGTTGCACACCGTTTTGAACTTGAACGTGCCCCAGGTGTGCAGAACTAATTAACAACCAACGAGATTAATTAGAGAAATAAGACAAACGAAATTGCATAAACTGAGCATACGTGTTGCCATTGTGTTTAACTTTTTGTTTTTAGATTTATTATTGTGTTTTCATAATTCTGATTTGTTTTGCACTTCTCGGCCACCGTACATGTCACCTCTGAGCTGTATTAAACAGTCTGTGTAAATACATATTTTTGTTGATACTGATTACATTTGATTTTTAGCTGCCTTATAGTTTCTTGTTACTCTAATTGAATTTGTTGATTTTTTTTAATACATAAAACGATTAAATTTACTAAGATACATTTAATGAGGTTAGAAAAAAATACCTTATAAAACACTGTATGAAATCCATTCATAATTTGAATAATAATTATTATTATTATTATTTTTAAATCACATTTCAAAATAGTTGTGCATTTAACAAATCAGTCTTGGCTATTTTTTTGTAGATTTAGTAAGCCTCAGTTAGATACTAAAAATAATATTACTGGTAATTGTTTCTTTTTTTTCTTTTTCTTACTGACTGTACTTGACTTTTTCCAAGCAATGCTTACTTTATTGAAAAAAATATTTGAAAGCCACATGCTAATGTTCTGATGTATTTTCTTTTAATCATTATTGGTATTAATGATTTATGTAATGTTTATATAGTTAAAAGAAGTGTGTTAATATAGTGAATAATTTTATATGATATATTTATATATTATTATATATTTATATTATGTTATATTTATATTATAATTAATATTGTGTAATTTTACCAGTATTGGTACTGACCACTGAAATTTTGGCATTGTAACAACAATACACTAGACGGGAAGAAAGCAACTAAACCACCCATAACACCCTAGTTGCTTATTAATAATGCACTAAAATAGTTAGCAAGGCATTTCCCTCCTCGTTATGCAACAAATGGAAATAAAACTATTTTATGGAAAATAAAAAATAAAAATAAACAGAGTTATTTTTAGTTAAGATTTAATGTAGACAAGTCTTAGTCTGTATGAGTGTCTATGTGTCCTATAGTGGTTGTTCCCTAAAGGAGCAGCGTTGTGGAGGCAGGGCAGGAGTTTGTAAATAATGTAAAGGCTTTAAAGTGTTTTATCATGCCTGTAGCTCAATCCTGACCCAATTAAATTAGCCCTTCATTTCTGCACTCTCTCCTTTAATGCAACGTGTGCGCAAAAAAATTGACTTTGATTAAAAGCGCTTTGATTTGAAGCAGGTTTTTCTAAGCAAATCAGATTATAAGGTGGCACACTGTCAGACTATCCCAACTTTCGGCCCTCTCAGATCAGACAGCCAGGAACTCCAAAACATTTAATTGCCCGCCAAAATGTTCCACATCCATCACATTATCTTGCCACAATCCGCCAAAGGTATCACATCCGCCCGTCTCCAATTACCTGCGTTTTCTCTGCATTAAGTCCCCTGCATTGCAAATGTGACCTTTTGCGTAAGTGCTGATTGCTTGTTCAGGGGTGAGTGTTGCTGAGGGAGGGGAATGTGTGTGTGTTTCTGAAGACAGTCGTTGTGTGATGTGTGAAATGGCTCTTGTGTGTGTGTGTGTGTGTGTGTGTGTGTGTGTGTGTGTGTGTGTGTCAGACGGAGGCCCCTCTATGACGCTCCACCCTTTGTGAATGTTAACTCACTCTGATAGCCATAACACAAATCAGTAGACTTGACATCATAAAGGAGGCTCGAGTGCCCTGACGCGGATGCTTTAACGAGGGCTGGGCAGCCAGCCGGACGCCCCTGTAGTCCAGACTCATGCATAAGAAGCAGACTTCACCGATTCCCCATCCTTAAACAGGGCAGAAACCCCTCGTCCCCTCTTCTCTCCTCACCAGCTCAACCAGGCCAGGCATGTAAAACAGGACCGCTCGCATGGACGCTTCAGCCCAAATGTGTGTGTGTGTGTGTGTGTGTGTATGTGCAGTAGGTGCATCTTTCTCTCTGAGTTCATGCTGTGTGAAACTGAACCAGGCAGGCCTAGTTAAAGCTGGCCGTCACGGCAACACAATCTGATCTCAAGAAGCAAGCAAAGAAACTGACATTTATCCAAGGGCAGCACATTTGGTGTTGATTTGTATTTACTAAAGCCTCATTTTGTTCAATACATGCATTTTGCCCACCATCTACATGACAATTTGCACAATAAGCAGTGTTCACAAAAGTATATTATTGCACATCAAGTCAAGTCACCTTTATTTGATTTATACAATACATATGGTTTCAAAGCAGCTTTACTGTGATAAACAGGAAAATTATGATTCAGTGATGCAAACACAATTCCATTCTGCTGTGAAGTGGAAATGGTAAACAGTCTTATTCAGCTGAAATCAGTTCAGTGTTGATTCAGTTTGGTTCAATACCTGTGTAAAGTTCATAACTTATGGAATGAGTTCAATTCATCTTTATAGCATCTCTGGAGAAAATAGTGATGTCATCATTCAGCTCAGTTCTCATCCAATAGTGTCATTGCATTCAAGTCAATAATATAGATGAATATTAAGTGTCCACAACTAAGAATGCCCAAAGGCGACACTCACAAGGGACCCAAACTCCATCAGGTGACGGAAAATGGAGATAAAAACCTTGGGAGAAACCAGGCTCTGTCTGGGAATCAATTCTCCTCTGGTCAGATGAATGAACATGGTGTGATTTAATTACAGGCTATATCATTAATCAGATTGTGGTTTGATATCATTCAAAATATTTCAGCCAGTTCCTTCTGCTTGAAGATTGGGATATGTCACAGGTCGGGGTGGGCCAAGCCAGACTGCACCCACCCCTGGGGGACCGGGCACCACCTCGAGGAGCGTGTCAAGGAGCCATACAGAAGCAGAGGATAAAGAGAGAAATCAGAGGATGGACGCACACCACTCAGGTAAGCCACTAGGTAAGTACTCTTTACAAGGCTCTCAAGGACGTCTTGGCTACACGGACCCCATTCAGACTAGAACCAGGTAGGTATTCGCAGTGGGGATGGAATGAATGCCAGAGGCTGCCCAGAGGTAAGTGCCCAGAGGACGGGGATCCTCGACTCGGACGGATCACAAGGATGCAGGTGGCGAGCGGGCCGGGCCAGGAGGGGACCATGAACAGCAGAACAACACTTTAATCGAGACACGTGCCGTAGTTACTCTCCTTCCTTCTGAACAGTAGCAATGCTTTGCAGCACGGGCACAGAGGGCCACCCGGCAAGAGAACACTTCACTTTGGCTGTGCCCTGCAACGATACGACAGGGTTCAATGGTTCAACAAGATGCGACGTTCAACAGTGATACCTTCTCTCCTTCTGAACAGACGGAGGCTTCCAGGGGGGACAGGTGGGGACCACCAGGCGGAGAAGATGCTTTGAGGGAGACACTCCACTTGACTGCACACTGTATCCAGGTAACAGGATTTAACTTCCCAACAGCATATGGAACGTTCAATTGAACTACCTTCTCTCTTCTGAACAGGGCGGAGACCTTCACTAGAGCATGCGGAGACCACCAAGCGGAGAGGACACTTGAGCGGGACACTCCACTTCGGCTGTGCACTGTAGCCAGGTAACAGGGTTTAACCATTTAACAGCGTATCAAACGTTCATTTCAAATACCTTTTCCTTTTCCGAACAGGACAGCGGCTTTCGATGGAGCATGTGGAGACCACCGAACGGGAAGGATGCTCTAAGCAAAATGCTCTAATTCAGCTATGCGCTGTAATAATGCAACAGGATTCGACCATTCAACAGTAAATGAAACATTCAACGGCAATACCTTCTCTCGTTCGAACCAGGGCAGTGGCTGTTGATAGGGACGTGTGGGGACCACCAGGCAGGAAGGATGCTCAAGCAAGACGCTCCAGTTCAGCTGTCCGCTGCAACAATGTAACAGGAATCAATGGATCAACAGCATTAACCAGAGCGAGGCTGTCTCGAATGGTAAGTTGGGCGCTTAATGTGACAAACCCTATTCAGGAACAGCGGGTGAAAGACTATAGAGGAGAGTGCACAGCAGACTATTAATATTTCTCCACACGATAAACTTCACTCCATAACACCAACCGTGTGAATCGTCACTTCAGGCACTGCATCCCACTCGACCACCGTGCATTCGGGCCAGCACTCACCCACCGGTCTTTCTCCCACCGGATCGACTCTCGTCTCTCACACGGCTCAACTTCTCCAGAGACAGCCAGAACGGATGTAGCAATCGTCACATTCAGTGAAGGGAGCACAAAGGTTGAAGACAGATCATTAATTCACTCGGTGTAATAATCCACTCGTGCCACATGCTTTCCAAACGCTCCACACCACTTCAATGTCAGTGCATATAAACCACGGATCAAATACTCATCACTTTGCGTCTCTTCCACAGCTGACGATATCCCTTAGATTTTCGTTGACAAAACTTCACTCTCTCCTTTCCATTCCTCGGCTTCAATCTTCGCCCCGCTGCACAGTCCAGCTTCAAATATAAGCAACCCGCCGACAAACACAGTATCTCATGGGAGGAGAACCACCCTCACGGGAGGAGAACCACACTCACGGGAGGAGAACCACACCGACCGTCTGTTTCCTCTCTTTTTTAAAGCCCCATCTTATCTCACAACACTCTCTGTAATTCTCCTCACCTGCTGTCAATCAGGCAATTGGCCTCGCTGCCATGGCAACAGATTTCGCGGTGTGATGAGACGACCATCCACAAGAGGTCTCCAAATAATACTGCCTTCACGAGGATTTTACTCTCTCTCCTTATCTGGCTTTTGTCACACCGTGACAGATACATCATGTCGGCATATGAAGGGAGGTGAAGTTGAAGCTGGCCATAGGGTCTGTGTAGAGGACTTGTCTGGTTCTCGTTGTCTAATGTCCGTCTAGTCAACACAGGGGTCTTCACAGGGGATCTGTGTCATGATCACCAGCTGGAGTGCCCTTGATAGCCACCAGAGGGCACTCTACCCCAGACTAATGTCACTCAATCAAGGACTACATTTCCCATAACTCACTGCCTGGTCTCATCATCCATGATTGTCTTCAACTGTGTCTCATTATCCATGTTACAGTAGCTCACCCTATATAAGCCTGGTTTACTCAGTCACTCTTTGCGAAGTCTTGCCTAGTGTCGCAATGCAATTCTCAGCATTCTCCTGCTTTTCCTGGATCTTGGTTTTTTGATCTTCTGCTTGCTATTCTTGGATTTCTTTGTTTTTGCCTGTGCCCCTTTGACCGTGTTTTATGTTCGAATGGTTTGCCTGTGTTCTTGACCTATTGCCAGTTATTGGATTACGATTCTGGATTACCCTCCAATAAAAGCTGTGTTTGGATCCTCAACCAAAGTCTCGGATCAGTTTTGTGAAAATATGTCTCTAGTGCTCATCTAGTTGTCATGGTTTCCACTGACATTCAGGGCTGTTGTGGACTTCTCTAGGTGCAGGTCCACCATCTGGCTTGGATACGGACCAGATCCGGCTGACTAAGGTTAACCTTGGGTTAGAAATTAAACAGACAGACTAATAATTGTGCTGAATTGCATTGTTTGCATGCTTTATGTAATACAAATCAATGTTATCAGAATATTTGTAAAAGCTAAAGCCATTTGCTATTAAACTGCAAATAAACGTATGTGTCACGTAACGGTGGCTGCAGTAAGCACACACCAAAGGAATATCTTTTTATCACAATATCATAGCCTGTGGAAGACACCATGGAGACAAAGACCAGAGGAACCAGTGAGGAGATGAAGGTGGGAGGAGGCATGGCGCGGACAGGAGGATAATCCAAAGCCCAGGCGGAGGGAAGGCGGAGCATGATGGAGCTGAATTAGTGGAGGGACTAAGTGCAGCTGAAGGCCCGGAAGTTTGTGGCGCAGGCAGAGCAGCGTCTGACCAAGGTAGATCCAGAGAAACGAGGGAGCCCGGTGTAGCCATAAGGACGATGGTTCCAGTTGTAGCCAAAGGAGGGAGGAGCCAAGATGGAGCTTACTTTTTGACTACCTGAAGGGGAGTGATGGGCTCGGTGGCTGGAGGTGGAGCCAGGGGATCCTCTTGCCAAGGCAGAGCTGGAGACTGGAAGACCCGAAGCAGATCCATGCATCAGAGTGGATTCAACAGAGGAGGAGCCGAGGGACTGACAGGAAACAGCGGAGACGGGGCAGAGGAACTTGTTGTTACAGGCTGAGGAGGTGGGAAAGGGAGGCTAGGCGGGATCTTTGGAAACACAGGAGACTTGGAGCTGGACGGAACCAGCAAGGATGGGAGACTCAGGGAAACATCCTCCCCCAAATCCTCATAACAATATGCAAAAGCCAACTGCAGCTCATCTTCAGGGAGTGTGTGCGGGGCTGCATTCCATCCCCTCAAACTTCACGAGTACACTCACTGGCACAGATTATATTGCCGGCTCGCACACCTGGTCAGACCTCTCGTCAGGCTCGGGCTTACAGGCTTGTTCATTGCAACAGGCTCAGGCTCCACATATGCGGTGGGCTCTGCCATTAGTTTTGTGCAGGGTGGGGGCTGGGCTCTGGGTTTGAAGTGTGGCTGGCGATGTCCTCATCCATGAGACCAACGGTCGTGTGCGAGTTTTTTGTTGGCCAGCACCCACTCCACGAACGTAACGAACACACACAGGGAGCGGTCAGGGAAGGGATAAGGCATGCCAGGTTTAAGAGTCATTGGTGTGGTCTTCGAGATTACGCCGTTCTTGCTCCAAACAGAGCAGGCGGACGGCTGGTAAATCCATTTTATTTATAGGTTTTGTGTTCTGTCATGTTATGGTGGCTGCAGTAAGCGCACAACGAAGGAGCATCACCAAAAAAGTATTTAATCACAAATCAAACCAGGAACATGAAGGAGATAACAAGAATAATAATCATAGAAACACAACCATGTTAACATTAGCCACATTTCCACTGTCATGCCAAAAGGAAACTAATAAACAAAGGGAACAGAGGCAAACCAGAACAGAGAGAGAAAAAAAAAAAAAAAAAAAACCCTGCTGGTGGAATGATCTGCCTATCTCAACCAGAGCAGCCGAGTCCGTAGCCATTTTCAAGAAATCTTTTTCGACAATACTTGATCCATTAATACTAACACTTTCTCTTCTATTCTATATAAAAAAAAGAAAAAAAAGTACTGCGTTATATTAAACTGGGAAAGGTCATAGCACTTGCATATTGTTGTCCTATTGTTAGTTTAACTACGTCTATTGTTCTCATTTGTAAATCGCTTTGGATGCTAAATGAATAAATGTAAATGTAACCATTACAGTATGGCACTTTAAGTGTATTTGAATAATTGAAAAGACTCTCCTACTGTACTTCACCAGTTGTCAATGCACACGGTGCATTCATTGTAAAGTCTTCACTGATATTTATTTTTCGGATAATTATTTTTAGGTTTTAAATGTAAAAAAAATTAACCAGTTAACTTGCACAGTTTCTGTGTGTGTTTGATTGCAGTCAAAGGGTTGGGAAAATCAACATCTCAAACTTCTGTAAGCATCACTCTGGCCTTTTTTTGTCACCTTGGTAATTGAGAAAGGTCAGGCAGCATTGTGTGGAGCTCTCAGATTTATGTACATCATTTTAGGATGGATCAATAGTATATGCTGTTTTCATTCGTCAATGAAAGGCATAAGAGAGTTAAGCTTGACCTTTGCCTCCATATCCAATTGTGTTGCAAAAGATCAGCAGTACATACAAATAAGAGCGGCATGTGTGTTTCTGTAAAACGAAAGATGAAAACAAGAGGTCGGGCACGAGGGGAATAAGAACACTGATGCAGTACAATGTAAGGAAATATTACTAAGTTCCTCTGACAAATCAAAAGATGTGTTTGAATCGGTCTTGTTGGACCTTGTTGAGATGTGCCTGGCATGAAGATCTCAGGTACTATATACCATCAATGATCTTGTGCTGATTTAATTGTATTTTATCTCATGTAATCCATCGTTTTAAACGCTTGGATTTTAAACTAGATGTCCCGCTTTGCGGTACAAAATATGACCGCCGCTCAGGCCTGCACTGGCTTTCCACAAAAATAAATGACGTAGAGTAATTTGGCTGTATTGCGTGTTTATGTATATACCTAAAAAAAGTAGTAGTATGTGCATGTCTGTCTGTGTGTGTGTGTGTGTGTGTGTGTGTGTGTATGTATGTGTTTGTGTGTTTGTGTATGTGTGTGTCTGTGTGTGTGTGTGTGTGTGTGTGTGTGTGTGTGTGTCTGTGCGTGTATGTATGTGTGCGTACATGTGTGCGCGTGTGTGTTTGTGTGTGTGTGTCTGTGCATGTGGATTTGTATGTGTGTGTATGGGTGTGTGTCTGTGCGTGGATGTCAGTGTGTGTGCATGCTTGCGTTTGTTTGTATTCCTGCATGTATGTGTGTGACAGTATCATCCTAAACCAGCAACCCTTCGCTCAACAGCACCATCTACAGGCCGATGAGTGTACAGTCACTAAATGTGCACATAAATGAATTTATTTTATACCCCCCCCATGGATGAAATTCTACGAAACTTAGCAGAGGATACCCCCAGAGGATGTCAAGTTAATCATACACATGAAATATGGTGCAGTTCTGAACATCTCCACTGAAGATAGGGGCGATTAAAGCAGAATAATATTGCATTTTCATTTTTTATGGGAGGGGCGCAAATCACAAATGAGTGATTATGGCCTAGGTTGATGTGGGCCCTTAAGAGCAACATACCATAAAAAATTACCAAAAAAGAAAAATTTACGGGGGCCCCAGCGCAGGGGGGGAAGTGGCCCCCGGGAAACAAACAAAATTTTTCCGTAAAAGTCTAGTAGACCAACATACCATAAAAATTTCTTCATCCTCGGTGCCACGGTTCAGGTAGTTATTTAGGAAAAACTGCATTTTTTGGGGTTTGGGGGGGCCCAGCGCGGGGGGGAGTGGCCCCCGGGGACCAAACGAAATTTTTCCGTAGAAGTGTAGTGGGGCTACATGCCCACCAAATTTCATGTTCCCCGGTGCTTCGGTGTCCCTGGTATCGTTGACGAAAAATTTACGGGGGCCCCAGCGCGGGGGGGGGGGAAGTGGCCCCCGGGGACCAAACGAAATTTTTCCGTAAAAGTCTAGTAGACCAACATACCATAAAAATTTCTTCATCCTCGGTGCCACGGTTCAGGTAGTTATTTAGGAAAAACTGCTTTTTTTTGGGTTTGGGGGGGCCCAGCGCGGGGGGGGAGTGGCCCCCGGGGACCAAACGAAATTTTTCCGTAGAAGTCTAGTGGGGCTACATGCCCACCAAATTTCATGTTCCCCGGTGCTTCGGTGTCTCTGGTATCGTTGACGAAAAATTTACGGGGGCCCCAGCGCGGGGGGGGGGAGTGGCCCCCGGGGACCAAACGAAAATTTTCCGTAAAAGTCTAGTAGACCAACATACCATAAAAATTTCTTCATCCTCGGTGCCACGGTTCAGGTAGTTATTTAGGAAAAACTGCATTTTTTGGGGTTTGGGGGGGCCCAGCGCGGGGGGTTAGTGGCCCCCGGGGACCAAACGAAATTTTTCCTTAGAAGTCTAATGGGGCTACATGCCCACCAAATTTCATGTTCCCCGGTGCTTCGGTGTCTCTGGTATCGTTGACGAAAAATTTACGGGGGCCCCAGCGCGGGGGGGGGGGGGGGTGGCCCCCGGGGACCAAACGAAATTTTTCCGTAAAAGTCTAGTAGACCAACATACCATAAAAATTTCTTCATCCTCGGTGCCACGGTTCAGGTAGTTATTTAGGAAAAACTGCATTTTTTTGGGTTTGGGGGGGCCCAGCGCGGGGGGGGAGTGGCCCCCGGGGACCAAACGAAATTTTTCCTTAGAAGTCTAGTGGGGCTACATGCCCACCAAATTTCATGTTCCCCGGTGCTTCGGTGTCCCTGGTATCGTTGACGAAAAATTCAGTTAGGTGACGAAAAAAAAAAAAAAAAAAACTTTGACAATCCCTATATGACCGCTTTCGCTAGCTACGCTAGCGGCGGTCATAATAATTAAAAAATCAATTCTGGATACTTTAATAGCTAGATGCATATGACGACTTCTGGTAAAGACGAGTAACCTTTTGATTAGTGCACAGACGTAGTCGTGCAGGATTTCTGTCTTGAGCTCGTGGAGAAGCTCTTCTAATGCTCTGACTGGCAGACTCGTTCACGGCACACTTCACACGATTCACGAGAGCTCACAACTCTACATCACAATCTTGCACTCCTTTCTCATCCTGTAGACATCAATCTATGCTATCCTCTTCTATTTCCTTTTCATAATCAGGACTTTTGTTGTTTTTATCTTATTTTAAAGGCATATTCCAGATTCACAATGAGTTGAGCCCAGTCTACAGTGTAAGGGACCCAGTCAAAGTTACAGTCTGGTTCAGATACCCAAAACCAGATATGAGGAATGAAGACCCAGAGTCAGAATTATAATAAATGAAAGAAAAGTTTTACTGAAGATTAGATAGTTTGCAGTTAAATTAGGCTGAAGTCAGCTTCAAGACTTACAAGGAGTTCGTGAGCCACTCACAGATCACAGCACTTATACCCTTCACCAAGGTCTAAGCTACATCCTTGCTTCAGGTTGAGTGATTTTCATTGGCTAAGAAATAGATAAACATAGTAATTGTCCACACATATACAGATAGACTGAATCATATCTCCATCGATTATGCAGCTGACACTAAGTTAGCCATGTCATGACCTTCCAGGTTGCAGATTTGGGTTGCTGGGCGCCAGCCTGTCCAGAACAACAACATAATGCCAGTGGTTTCCTTAACCTGTAATCAAAAAGACTAACACACACACACACACACACACACTGACACACAGCTTTTTCAAGGTTGGATTTGGCCAGGCTCTAACTATAAACAGGAGAGTCTTCAAAACATCAAGATAATACGTTCCTTCTCTCAAGGAGAGGACACTTTAATCTAAAGTAAGGCTTTAACAAAGAAAGGATCCCTTAAACTATAGACTTCCATGACCCCTGTGACCATAGTTGTCAGAGTACCCTAGAAAAACAGATGTATGTATTGACAAATGTTGAACCATTTCTCAAACAAAACATCTTTCCATATTTCATTTCTGGAAGCCGGGCTAAATGAGCAAGCACTGTTACTGCAAATACAGACATTAGAGAATACATGAAAAGAACATTTCAGTAAGCACACTGGTAACTTCTATAAGAAAGTAAAATCTCATAAGCCCAGAGAAGTCATTCAACTCATGTGATTTTTAGAAGGAAAAATATTGATTAATACCTTGATTATAATCACTCATTACATATACATGTCATTGACACAGCAGTGGATTCCAGAATTCACCCCTTTAACAGTGCTTGTGGCATTATGTTGATTACACACATTTCAGTTTATCCCCCCTTTCCTGGGTTACTTAGAACGGAAGCGAATGGGGCCAATCTGTTAACATTACTCACTGTAACAATAATCTTTCGTTATTCTTTCGGGGAAAGCATTACAGAGTAAAAAGGGAGTGCTCAAAGAATATACGTACATAACATAAACCTAAACAAATTTAAATATCTACTCAAACATTTATGCTTTTAGTGTCACATTTATATTATGGCTCTTACTCTGTTTGTTAAGCATAAACACAAGTTAAAATGATTATCCTTTGAAAAAAGAAAAAAAAAGACACTTTTTAACAGAAGAATTTAGGCAAAATGATAAAAACTACAACAAAAAAATACAACATTTCTGCATTTAACCTATTTGTGCCCAAATTTCCCTGAATGGTTTCATGCATATAGTCGTGTTAATAGTGTATAAATGCATGTTCTGCATTTATTTTCTCCAAGTTTTTTTTTTTTTTTTTCTTGAAAAGCACATTTTGAATGGGCGGCAACAATAGTTGCCGGTGGGCAAATATGTTGTATGCACCCCTTCAATGTCAAAATATGAATAGGAGGAGAACATTTGCCATCTATCTCAAAATAACTGCTTTCAGCAGATCAATCCTTATTCATAAACAAATTTATTATGTATAAAAGTCGAAGAACATTTGATGCGAACCCAAAAAAGCTGCACCTAGCTTATAATCTCTTGAATATAAAAACACAACAAACAACAAATCCATTTGTCTTATCCCTTGTGTGCTGTTCAGGGTCTTTTTGACCCACATTTCTAACTTTCATTCATGTGGATAACACGCATAATTTGACATGGTTTAGTGTAAGATTTTTGCTCATCTTTTGGAAAATGCAGTTTTAAAAGTAACAAATTATCACTTTAACCAGTAGATGGCCGCAGAGCACCACTATTTGCTATTTGCTATTTGACAAACTGAAAGACACCTTTTCACAAGTTTGTCCAGTTGTATTCATATCTACATATTATAAAATCAAAGTTTAGGCCTTTTTTGTACTGGAAAAAAAATCTGTTTTTCAATAATTATGATTAGAATCAAATGAATTTTGTCAATGGACAAAATTCATCCTCAAAATCAGAAACAACACAGAACACACATAGACAGAAATGAAGTGGCACACTTTAAATTAAATTTGTAGAATTATATGAAAAACAGATGCTTGAAATAAGTGATAAACTCTAAAGACTCCAACTTTTCTCTTTGTCACACCCTGATCAATGCAACGCATTCTCATCCTTGGGCGTCATATACTGACGCTTTTGACATTTCGTCTACATCGAACACACATTGCACCCTTTAAGCCCAATTTATACTTCTGCGTCGAACTTAAGCCCAATTTATACTTCTGCGTCGAACTTACGCCGTAGCTACGTCGTAGGCTGTGTGTAGCGCGCGTACCCTGACGTGCACCTCTTCAAAAATGTAACAACGCGTCAACTCTACGCGGACGCAAGCGCTGTGATTGGTCTGCTAGGACCGGTCCCTCAGGTTTTACACGCTCCCTATGCGCGCGTCAACGCGGACAACGACGCAGAAGTAAAACCAACGCGTTGCCTACAGCGTAGAGGCTCCGGCGTAGGTCCGACGCAGAAGTATAAATCAGCCTTTAGCGTCAATATGAGACGCACAGAGCTTTGTTCGGTTATGGGTAGGTTTAGGTCTGGGGTAGGGTTAGGGTTAGACCGCTAGGAGGCGCCTTCTGGCCCATTTCTATCTGTGTCTCATATTGACGCTAAAGGGTGCCATGTGCGTTCGATGTCGACGAAATGTCAAAAGCGTCAATATATGACGCCCTAGGATGATTTTAACTTTTAGTACTTTTAGAGCTCTGCAGCCATCTACTACATCTATTTTGTTTTTCCTAAATATGGGCAAAAAATCTTACACTAAACCATGTCAAATTATCCATGTTATCCACATTAATAAAATTTAGAAATGTGGATCTTTTATAAGGTGAATTTTTTTTTATTATTTTTTTTTATAAAAACCTATTTAGAAAATAATAATAATAATAATTTATTCATATACATTTTGTGGAGTAAAAATGTCCATATGTAGAGTAAAAACATAAATAAACTGAGTAAAATTACATTTGTTTAAAAATATATATATTTTTTTTGTTACAAAATGACATTTTGTTGCCTGGGGTCTCTGAGATATGTACTTACAAGGCATTTGCCCACCGGCCATTTGGACTTTTGACTAAGTATACAAAAAAAAAAAACTAAAGATCTCTTGTAAGATTTGTTTCGTTTGGATGATTCTAGAGACCTTCATGATTATGTAGATATATATATGTCAACAAAAAATACTTATTAGTAACATGAAAATTACATTTCTTTGGGAGGGTTTGCCTTCGCCATGCTTCCTGGAAGTAGGGGTAGGAAGTTGACAGCCTCATGTGACAGGAAGGAAGTGAATACCTTTTTTTTTTTTTTTTGAAATCCTTTATTTGGTTGTTTGCTTGCATGTCATTTAGACATAAAACATGGATAACATCTAGAAAAATACTTACGAAAGGAAAATAACTATACAGGCCTATTTGAATAATTCTTTTATTTTATATAATTCTTTTTATTATCATTATGAATTTATGTGGTAATCAACATTATGCCACAACTTATTTCAATGGAGTATCAAACATGAAATAGTTATTTTCTGTACAAAGCACAACAATATTATTTTTCAACAATACTTTTTAAAGCCTCATGCTTTTTTTGTATTCATTTTGCTTTGGAGTGTGAATTCTATCTCATCTCATTCTATCTCATAGTTCTGTTAACTCATATGGGCCCTGGACAATGAGCCCTTTTTTTTTAGCCTTGATATATGTAGGTATAGTCTGTGTGATATTTCAGGTCCGATAATCTGGCAAAGTGACAGTGAATTCCTTCAGTCACATGAGCACATAACACTGGCTAACACTCAATCCAGCCTCTTCAAAGCTCAGAGAGGCTCTTACAGGCCAGTCAGAGAGTGCAAATCACACCAGCAATGGCAGCTATGTGACCTCTGGAGTGACTTTAGAGTTGTGTGAGCTGGTCTATGAAGGCCGACGGGAAGTTTGTGACACCTGTGAGTGAGGACAAGCATATCAAACAGACCACCTCAAATCTGCCCTCCAGACCCAGTCTTTTACCCGCAGTGACTAACTGAAGAAAGCAGCCGATAAGCTCTCTGCGACTGCATCGATGCCTATTACACTAGCCGATCTAGTGAACTTTAATGACATTTAAATGCAATTTTAAAGCCGCAGGAAAAACAAATGGCTTTTGCATGTGCTATTTTATGTGTGATTAATATTGACTGATAGAACAGTTGTGACACTGAATGCAAGATTAAACATATTTAGTTTGCCCACTTTGTCATTATACACAAATATTAGAAAAAGGGGAAAATAAATAATGTGAAACACTTTAAAAAGGCATATTTGTATTTGAATGAGATGTCGGCACAAAACCATTAGATGGGAAAAACAACGGTAATGTATATTCACAATTTGACCTATTGTGGGGAATGCAACATGGTAAAATCTTACACAGTTTTTGGTTGTTTGTCATTTCAGTTTTTGGTTACACTTTATTTTACAGTGTCCTTATTACATATGTTACACGTTTACTGTATAGTAATAACACAAAATGCATAATTGCACGCAACTAACCCCAAACCAAAAGACTTTATTCCTAACTCTAACCCTATAATACGTCATTAATACTCAATACTTAAATGTGTAACAAGGACACAATACAATTTAACCTAATTGTATTTTTATTTGTAAAATGTAATACTAATTCGAATTAGAATTGCATGGCTTGAGTAGCATGTGTAACTGTGTTAGATCTGCAGTTTAGAGCCAACCTTCAAGCTGTATTCTGTGTCAGCATTTCACTCTCCAGACCTCGGTTGAGGCCAGTAAAACTATACAGTAATTGCTTTTTATTAATTAGCTTCCTGCCAGATTAATTAAGACCAAATGTTACTGATGATACAGCCAGGACAGAAAACACACAGGCGTGGGCCAGTGTTAGAGAGCTACTAATGATGTGCAAATATATTTACCGTGTCCTTTGCTCCCAGGGGTGCGCGTGTGTCACTCTTATTTAAAGGTCTGCAGTTTGGGGTCCAGAGGGAAATGTGGACAAACGTGTCTGATAAACAAGCGTCTGTTCTGTTAAGAGCTGTGAAATCTGATGTCCAACATGCTTTATTTTTGTTCTTGAAGTGGGCCTGTTTGATCCATGTGTTATCTCCTCCCATCACGTAGGATTACGCTTCATATTTATCACTAGTTGCTGTGAATGCTGTGAATTGTATTGTATTTTCAACAACACCAATGTTCAGTGCATTATATAGTACTAATAGGCATAATAATACAATAATAACATACAGTAGCTTTTATTTATTGTGTTAATGTTTCGTAAATCGTGTAACGCGAAACTTTTTGTGTGGTTGTTAGAAACACAAGAAAAAATATAATCGAAAAGAAAACAGTAGATACAATCTGATGGATGACAGAGCCTGTGAACAAATAAAACACACTAATTGGTCAGTGAAAGATCTAAATCTTTTCGCCTTTTTCTCCTCCTTATTCAGTTAATATGTTCTGTTAAAGTCTATTACCACCGCTGGACGTCCCCGTCCCTTAAGACGAAACATAAATATATAAATAAAGGGGAAAAAAACGGAGCCATCAGCAGAGGTTTGCGCAGGTCGATAAAGCTTTTAGATTTGGAGATGTTTTCTATTTCCTGGGGCTAAGAGTTGTTAATGGAGCTTAAGGAATTATCTTATGGTTCTGTGTTTTGAGAGCAGTTTATTTCAGGGGTCCCTGTGTCCCCTGTCGAGTCTGAATATGCTGCTGTCAAAGGCGCTTAATGAAAAGTAACGCGTCGCTGATTACAGTTTGATTCGGTTTCTATGTAAAAGCGCCGTTAATTCAGCATCATCTCTCTCTCTCTCTCTCTCTCTCTCTCTCTCTCTCTCTCTCTCTCTCTCTCTCTCTCTCTCTCTCTCTCTCTCTCTCTCTCTCTCTCTCTCTCTCTCTCTCTCTCTCTCTCTCTGTGTTTGACACGCCTGAATGAGTTAGTCAAACCATCACACCTCCTCCGCCCCCTCTCTCTCTCCCTCTCCAAACCCTGCTTTACGATAGGAAAGTTTCTTGAAACAATATTCGTATACAATATTATTCGATGTGCTATGATAGTATTATATTCTGTTCCCCATTTTTCTTTGATATTTTGCGTTCTGCTCTGTATATATATATATATATATATATATATATATATATATATATATATATATATATATATATATATATATATATATTTTTTTTTTTTATCTTAATATATTATTATTATTATTATTATTATTATTAATATAAAATATATATTTTATGAGTCAATTATTAAGTATTAATAAATCTGGCATTTTATATATATTTTTTTTGTGTGTGAGTGAAAAATAATGCTCTTTATTTGGAGACAACACCATCACCACCGTTTGTTGTGCATTGCGTTGTAGACAAAACACGTTTTTTTCAAATGTCTTTGTCCAGGGAGAAGATCTCAATCGTTTGGCTTTCACATTGAAATTCATCACTGAAGCCCCTCTCAACGGACCCCAGTCCTCCAGGGGCCACACTTTCACCATCACTGTCAACTCCTGCCTTTGACTGCGTGTTTTTGCCCTTTTATCTCGACCAACTAATTCTCTTGCCCTTTTCACTTAGAGACGCGCCCCGGTGAAAAAGCCTCAGAGTACAGAGAACCTCCACAAATTGAGGGGTCTGTGTCAAGATGAACATTTCGAATGATCTCGCCTTCTAACCAAATAAACGGCCTGTCTGGATAACTCAGGCCATCTCAAGTGTTGGGTCAGGGTAAAGGATTTGGTGCTTCGATAATATTATCAGAGGGAGAGAGAGTAGAAATCAATAGAGTGAAGTGAATGATGACTGAAAACATCCCAATTACAGGCTGGTTATGGCGGGTTAATGGAGCTCATCCAGCGCTGTCTTATGGCTCCTGAGGGCCTCATCTCTCCCATCAGAGGACGAGAGGGAATGATAAAGAGTTATTGAGGAATTATTACAAAGCCAAACACAGTAAACACGAAACAATCACTGTGGAGAACATCATATGCATTATTTAGAGTGGACAGTCGGGCCATTTGTATTATTGTTATGTCATTACTTTGACATAATAAAATGACTTAAAAAAAAAAAATCTGTATAGGTAATGAAATTACGGCAGGATAAAAATCCTCCCATGCTGTGACTTCAACCCTTTAGTGACAAATACAAATAAAGCTTAAATCACTAAATTTAACCAAGCAGGTGAATTTAATCGGGAATAATGCTGCGTATGTTCAGAACCAGGGACAGCGACTCTGATCGATACACAGAACAAAAGCTTCGGAAAATTGACCGTTTATTGTAGTGAGCAGATTTGAACATTCCCCAGTTTCGAGGAGATCTGTGCATTTGTGCGATACTTTCTTAACAGTGACACTTGTGAGCCGTTGTAACAAGGTCTGAGTTCGTCTAAAAGAATAATCATTAAAAACTAGCAACATATGCATGCCAAAGAAACAATAAAAGCCGAAACCAAACTAGGCTGTAAACTTTTTTTTTCTTTTTTTTTTCAATCTTTCAGAACATAAACCTCAGTTGTTAATTTACATAATCTGAACGTGCGTCAACCTAACCAATAAATATATATAAACCAATCCCTTTTGTTGGACCATCGCCAGTGATGTGTAAACACAGCAATAAATACATACATTTTCCCATGACAGCGCAATAATTTTATGTAACAAAACGTATTTGGGCCCATCGATTCACAGTCTGACATTTGTTATCTGTTGCGTAAACTGAAAATCGTAAACGGCTATTCCAAACAGTCCTCCTCGCTTTTGAGGGTCATTTGGTGTGCTAGGAACAGAATATTTTATTCACCCCCTTTGGAAAAGTCATACTGTCCTTACTGGTCTCTTGCTGCTGTGTTTTTATCACGTTGCTGTTCCCTACGGAGCGTCCAAGGGCTCCAGTCTCTAAGATTGAGCCTTTGGTCGTGTTGGTCCAAGAAACTGTAGTGTTCGTCTGTGCTTGGTTTAAGGAGCTGTGTCTGAACAAGGGGTCGTGAAAAACTCCATCTACCCAGTTTCTGAGAGTCGTAACAGGTGAATCCTGCTGTCTTTCCAGGCCGTTTACAGGTGAGGAGGCGGAGGGTGATGGCTGACATCTAAGCATACATGAGGAGTACTCTGTGGGGTTCAACGAGGTCGCGGTCTGGGCCAGAGACCAGATGCGGGGTTTGCTGTCCAGTAATGGATGGCCCTGCTGCTGGAAACACGTTTTGACGTGTCGAAGGTCGTGTTCGCAGTCTTCGGATGTGGATTTCAAGCAGCTTTTGGTGAGATCGCGCTCAGCTTCGAGCAGACCGGGAATGGAGAGTTTTGGCGATGGTTCTTTGATGCGATCATCGGTGGTCGCCATGTGCGCGTTCATGTGAAAGCGGTGTTTGAGTTCACACTCTGAGCTCTCAGACTCGATGGTGTCAAAGTCGTCCAAGTCACTCAACTGAAGTTCTTTGTCTTCTCGACTTTTGCTCTCTGTTAAAAAATAGTGATGGGAAGTAAATGTAGAGCGACAGAGAGAACAATAAACAAGCTTATAAATTGCTAAAAATATTTGAAAAACACACACCCGAAACAACAGGCTATGCTTTGATTAATATCATTCATGAAATAGGTTTTACATATTACGCTTAACAAATAGTACGTTCTCTTACAATAAAATAGTAAGAATGTGATATGTATTAAAGAAGTAATTAAATAAAGTATTGATGTGAAGACCATTTTAATAGAAAAAAGTTTTCCAATGTAATGAACTTTTTTTTTTTTTTTTTTTTTAGCCTACAGTGATGTCTCTCGCCAGACTTTTAAAAGTTTGTGCTGGCGCTTTTCCAGACAGCTCAAGGCAGAAAAGTTTAACTTTAAAAATTAAGATAGCAATAAAAAAAGGGCCCATTGATTTTTGTGAAGAATATAATGGGACTGACCGTCATCATTGGTTTCACTTTTGATTTGATCTTCTTGTGACCCATCCTCATCATCATCATCGTATTTCTTATCGTCTGACCCCTTGTTTCTTGGTGGCCATGTCATCTTGTTCTCTTTCTTGAGTCTTCTTCTGGCGTTGGCGAACCAGGTGGACACTTGCGTGAGGGTCATCTTGGTGATGATGGCCAGCATGATCTTCTCTCCTTTGGTGGGATAGGGGTTTTTCCTGTGCTCCTGGAGCCAGGCTTTCAACGTGCTCGTCGTCTCGCGTGTGGCGTTCTTTCTTCTAGTTCCTCCTTCCATAGATCCGTATCTGTGATATGAAATAAATAAACGTATGTTGTTGTGGTAAAAGTTGATGCAAATGTGTTTGCAGTGCTTAGAAATACAAGGACTTTATGTTTTATGCTGTTTCCTTAATCCATGCATCGCGTTTATTTTAGAAGCATAACAGAGCGCACAAATTGCTTGATCGAGTGCACACAGAGTGCACCGGCCAAGTATCTGGCCATTAAAGCACTTCAGGGGAAACCCTGAAGGGCAAACTGTCAAGAGCATGATATAACATAAAATATGCATCAAAGAAAGTGACCTGAAATTGGTTTATTGAAAAAGATACATTAAATGCTTTTGTAAGTTTATAGGGCGATTGCGCTAATTATTCCATCAATATGTTGAACGCGGCCTATGAAATTGATCCAAATGAACTGAGTCCTGCACTTGTTAATTGGCAATCAGAAGACTCTAATGAAGGCCGCTATTCAATACCTGTCATACTGGTACTGTCCCAGGGAGGGATCATATGGGTAATATGCGGCAGCCTGTGTAATTCCCGCATGCGCAGACGCACTTCCATCTTTGGCATCAAATGTTCCCTGGAAATAAACACAAGACCTGTCAGTAATGACATTCGTGCGATTCAACTTTACATTTATGATGCTTGTCATGATAATAGGTTCTTGCTAACATGCAATATATTATGCTAATTATTATGCCATTATCCTATGCCATTATCCTAAAGTCAAACTTGGACTTAATATAATATAAAATGCATCAAATGCTTAGTACAAATGCATCAGTTCTGTAATCATTTATTCAGTAGGTACTAAAGAAATATAAGGTTAATTTGCTGATATTTGAACATCATTTTATAAACGTTCCTTTTTCTCAGATGTAGAAACACATTCGTTATACAGAATTGCGGGGATCTTAACATCATGATGCATTGCTAGAATGCATGCTATTATTATAATGTATAACTGGATATGTTTTAAACTCACCAAAGAGTAGAAAGCGGAGGCGTCAGCTCCATAGGTAACATAATTCCCATAGCCCTGACTGCTCGTGTACGGGTTCCCGTAGACTCCCAGCGCAGCGGCGGAGCTCAGCTCGTGCCTGGCGGTGGCCAACAGTCTACTCTCATACACGGGACAGTACACGGGCGTCTGCGCGGACGAATCCGAGATGGACCTGGTGCTCGACTCGCAGCAAGATGTCAAAGAGTTGGTGGTCATGAGGAACTGGAATGATTTGGAAATGTCACAGGATAAATAAAACACCAACCTGCATACCTCGGAAAAATGTGTGTTTCCTGTGAAAGTTCTTTTATTTTTTATTTTTTTGGCAGTGCCCACAGTCAGCCCCCACAGGACAATGCATTTTATGGATCATGGCCAAAAACAACTGTTGTCCTCCTTCCCCCTGTCATCACATCTGCACTTTTGCATGTGTCTGTGACTCGAACGCGTGTTAGTAGATTTGTAAAATGATAAGCGCAGAGGGAAGCCCTGAATTGCATCGCAGAAATCCCATTAAACCTTTATCTTTTCGTCTTTATCGCTCGCATTTAACCCCGCAGCGCACGTGAGCGCGTTTCCCCTTTAAAGTTCACATTTGAAAAAATCTGAATCAATGCAACAATAAGTGCGCGATAACGACTCTTACCTGAGGTGCAGAAGAGTAAGGATATCCGAATTGAGGATAGGACATTGTAGAGTGATCCCCGTTTCCCCGAAAGCAGGCGAGACTGCAGGTCTGCTGTGTTTCACTGTACCGATTGATTGGTAAAGCATAAAGCTGCCGGACGCTTATAGGGCGAAGCGCAATACTACCATGTTTAATTTGCTTAAACGCCTTCCTGAGGATGTTCAATAGATGCCCAGTTTGGATGCTCTCTCCTATCGCTCTATTAAACTTCTACAACACTGCCGCGCACATCGTAAAGCATTTGGCGAATTTCCGCCTTTGATGTCAGAAATACATATTTTGCGTTATAAAAACTAGTATTAAACACGTCAGCCCAGATGCGGGTTGTTTTAAACGCCGGTGGCTCTGACGTCAGAAGAAACCCAGTCAAAATGACCAGACTCTAACTTTAATATGCATTTCTCTGGATAAAAATCCCAACGAGTGACAGGGAGGTGGGGGTGGAATTTTAAGGCACAATGGGCTTGTAATTGAGCTTATCAATTAGACTGAGCTTTGAAAAGAGATATGCAATACTAAAATGTGCCAATATATCGGTTTATCAAGCGCCTTTTCATCTCAATTTATCAGAATTTCAATACATAATTCGGTGGTTTGCCTACATTAATAAACACTTACACTTTTTATTTACCTGTTCTAAAAAAACCCAGAAAATTCGAAAACTCATAGTTCAGATATTATTAGACGTATTTTACCTTCTCGTGGATTGAAATTGTATTGTGAGCAGTTTATTCAAACTAACGCGCCCCAAATGAGATATTGATATTAATATGACTTTATTTTAGTACATAGGACCCTGGAAGTGCAATACTTATATAAAAGTGCACTATTTGATTTTTGTACGTCTGTAGAGTTCAATATTTTATCACTGAAATAATAGAAATAAACATGTTTTGCGAGGTTTAATAAAAGTGTTCTATCTATCTATCTATCTATCTATCTATCTATCTATCTATCTATCTATCTATCTATCTATCTATCTATCTATCTATCTATCTATCTATCTATCTATCTATCTATCTATCTATCTATCTATCTATCTATCTAAAGTCTGTGCATATGTCTGTTCATGTAAAGGTCTTCATTTCACCATTGAGAGTGATGAAAGTGTAGGTGCACCATGGTGTGTTGCTGACTCGCTTAGAGAAGCCCAGGTTCAGACATGTGAGAAGCCCCGGGGTCACAGTCAAATTAATGATGATGTACTTCTCTTTTCCCCAGCTGGAAAACTGCCTGCAAGAAACGAATCTGCCCGCAGTGACAGCTCGATTGCGGGTGATTGATGACTATCTTGAGACCGGCCAACATAATATAATATGGGCCGCATAATTGCTTTCATTTACAGATGAAGGTACTTGTCGTTAAATTGAGTTAGACTTTTATCAGGCAAGTTTTTTCACCCTTTCCTTCTCCTTTGCCATGCACTTGAGTTTGGAAAATAAGTGTTCTGTGAAATTAAATTAGTCAGACAATAAGCGAGCAAATGTCGGCGTGTGTGTGTTAATAGACGTGAGGTCAAGTGACTGACCCAATCTGGCTCAGCATTGAATTTTCATTCATTTACTAAGTGACGATTTGAGTGTTTTTTTTTTTTTTTTTTTTTCTTATGGAAAAAAGTTGTTAATCTAAGCAAAAGCTATTCATCTAAGTAAATAATTACCTACATTATCTGAGAGGACACACACACACACACACATGGGCATATATATATATATATATATATACACACACACACACACACACACACACACACATAGGCTAGTTCATATTATATCATGCTCAAAAGCGCGCGCACTTGGAGCTAAATAAGTCCTTTTCTTTCTCCCTGAAAATAACCCGTGACATTTTATCTCAAGTAACATCAACTCTATGATTGATTCCTCCTCACACACACTAGACTGCAGTGAAAACAGGTAATGCATCCGTGAAGTTTGATGGGCAAGTCTACAATAGCTTTCCGTATACATTTACATTACTTTTTTTTTTTTTTTTTTTTTTTGATGGTGTTATTTGGGTCCCTATTAAATATTAAGACGCACTAGTATAAGCTTTTAGAGGATAATGAAGTCTGCGCAAGAATTCCTGCTCTTGTTTTTCGTTAAAGATTTAAACGAAGCTCGGCTCGTTTGGACAGATGGATAAGATATGACGGGGTGTATTTAATATGCAAATACGTTCAAAACGAAAGCAATGCTTGCAGAGATGCAGTCTGAGACATTTAAACATGATTTAAGAATAGCTTTGAACAATGAGACAAGTTTTGCCAAATCCAAATATCTGATCGGATAAGCAGGATACTTGAATGCATAAATCTAGCACTAACGTCTCATCAGAATTATAAGCTGGGTGAATTACACCTTGAAAGGACATGGCATCCTTTTGTTGTCTCCGACAAAACCAAGCGCAAATCAATCACCGGACGGCATGTTTCAACACCTCCTCCTCTTTCTCCTCCTCCTCCTCCTCCTTCCCCAGCTCAGAGAAATCTGGCTATACAGGTCTATACATCTCACAGGTACACAAATAAGTCATGTATCCTCTCCAGCGGACGACGCCCATTACGCAACCATTGCAAATTGATTTAATTAGGGCAAATCAAATGCAATTACCGAAGAAAATGATACAGTTTGATATAAGGATCAACAATGAGAGGCCCTGTATGATTAACACATGATGCTGAAGTATCAGTTGCACATGAAATCTGTATCTCTTAAGAAAATGTTCCTCAAAAAAAAAAAAAAAAAAACCTGAAACGTAGAAAAAGGATGCTTGGATGTGGATGATTGTGATTACATGTGATAAGATGAATTGATGATTGCTTTTCAAAATGTACCTGTACAAATTGTTTTTGAATGCTTATCTGACTCCTTAACATTATGGAAGACTTGCCTGTTTTCATCACATGCATTTTTTTTTTTTATGAAGATGGTTATTATTCATGACATTATTAAAATAAAGCACTGTAGAAATAAATAAAACACATCAACTTGAACAACAGCCAGGAGTATGTTACTTCAGTTTAGACAATGTTAAAACTAATTGCATTTCTTCATATTTTATTTTATTTATCATACTTTTTTTTTTTTTTTTACAGACAATATTTAAAGTGTGTTAGCTATTTTTTATTTAATTTACAATCAGTTCTCATATATGGAAAAGTATTTTTCCAAGCTAACATAAGGGCATTGAGTCTTTCAGACCCCAAACAGAACATGAGAGTTAAATAATCCAATAATATTGAGAAGATTTGCGTAAGGCAGAAGTATACAACACTGGTCTGTGTAAATTTTCTACCATCTGAGGAAGTGTGAGGAGAGGATTTGTGTTGCAATCTGAGGCAGTCTCCACATTCTCCTGTAAGTGCCTTGACAAGTTCATACACTTCTATTTTAAGTCTCTTCGTGGTGAAGCAGATTAGAGCCCTTCTGTTCCGAGCGCAGACATTCAGCTTCATCTAATGCACCAGTTCACCGAAGGTTCCCAATGAAATTTAGTCTCGCAAGCGAGGATATTCGTCTTTACTTTCACGAGTTGTATCATGAAAAATAATCAGTCACTGAAATTACAACATTTCCCTTGGCCCAATTTTTAATTGCATGCTTTGTTTTTCTGTCCAATATTGGTCAACCGTAAATAATAGCCGGTTTGCAGACAACACTTCAAAGTTGTATTCAGTCTAGGATGAGACAGGTGCAGCTGATGATCCAGGAATGACATCATGCCGCGAGCAGCTCCCAGGCTGTCTGCAGATAAAGTTCCTGTGCAAGAGAATCGGCTTCTACAGTACATGCATATCTTAACCTGCCTCTTCTGACTCTATCCAGAGCCAGGCATGCATTAACTGATTTATGATTTAACTGACGATAAATGCGTTTGCTGTAATCGCTGGACTGTATTATTGACACAGTGCATGGTTGTGTTATTCTCTGAAGAACAGCTGGAGTTGTGTTCTGAAAGTTTTTCGTTTTTTCCCTTCTATGGGTGACAAATTAGAGAAAACACTATAATAACTGCTGCAAAGAAGTGAGGCCAGTGACTACAGGGAGTGGAAAATAAATCAAGCAAAATAATTGCGGTACGCCGTGTTCTGGCACGCAAATAAACCCCAAATGTGTATGAAATTACAATCGATGAGCATTTTCAAGCTTAAACCACACACACACACAAAAAAAGCACTGCATTTATTTGAGCTTTTTTATGAATAGATTAGTAGGGGTGGGTTAAAGGTCAGGGGCTGTTTAGTTTGCCCTGGATTTAAGGTAAACACTGTAAATTGCTTACTGTTACAATTTATAAAGATACTGGGTAACACTTTATTTCAGTGGTCCACTTTAGATATTCTACTATCTATAATTAACTTTGCACTTACATGTCAACTAACTCTCATTAGAGTATTAGTTCACTGTCTGCTTAATATCTGCCAACTCTTTATTGTGATGCTCCCCAACAGTAATTGGTAACTGCATTTGTAACTTTGTAAATTTGTAACTTTTTCTATTTACCCGAACCCTTACAGTCATAATGAAAGACACACTTTTGATTATTACACTTGAACAGTCAAGAAGTTTCATTTTTTAAATTCCCGTCTCAGTTATCTGTGGCAGTTACATAGATATTTAGGCAACTAAATAAAGAATGTGGAAAACCTCAGGCAATCTCAGTTCAAGGATCTACTTGTTTACTACGAACAGTCTACTACTCTACTAATGCTCTGATGTGAGTTAGTAGACATGTAGTTGACAAATTACTTATAGTTAGTAGAATGTCTAGGGTTGGCCATCAAAATAAAGTGTTACCAGATATTAGGTTACACTTTAGTTTAAGGTGTCCGTATTACAGTGTAATTAGATAGGTACTCTTATACTTACTATAGGGTTAGGGTTAGGGTTTGATTGAGGGTTAGTTGCATGTAATTATGCATCATTTACAGTTATTACTATTTAGTAACTACATGTATCTGTAACAAGCACACTGTAAAATAAAGTGTTCAAAATATTGCCGTTTCAGCCTTCAGCTGTGTGTGATGAATTACAGCCTCTAGAATGTGGGTCAAAAGAAAGTGTCAATTGTTTCATCATGTCTATCTTGGACAATCAAAGGCTCTGTGATGCTCCACACGGAGAGCCGCGGTTATGAGGAGCTGGAAGAAGCTTTTCTCCTCTCCTCCGCTGCAGTGGCTAAGAGGTTTAGCATGTTGCTGTTCACTCTCCATGCATTATTGATCAGAAGGGTCAGTACGCTCACTCTTTGCTCAGTTAAGCCCGAGTAGGTGTTCCTCAAACAGCTAGTTAGAGATGCAAACACTCAGCTGAGAGCATCTGAGGATTTGTTTAATGGGCATTTTAAATGATCCTATACCCCTTTTTTATAGTGCACAGATACAAAGATTTTGCACAAGTAAATTCATCATCGGTTGATTATCATCACCAGTAGACAGACACGCACACTACTTTCTAATTGTGCAATTGTATGTTGAACATGCAGATAAAATCAAGAATTTGGGCTTAAATATATATGGTTTTATTAGAGTCTGTTTTTAGGTGTTTTTCCCCCACTTTTTTACATTTGTCTTTTTATTTGTCTTCACCAATGCTGCAAATATTCTGTGTAGTTTATCAGTTAATAAAAAAAAGCTGCATGCATATTACACATGCAAGAAAATACTCTTAAAATATTTAGATGGTTAGATGGAGTCTAGCATGTCACACCACAGATTATATGAACTTCGTAAAAGAATATACTCTGTTTCCCAAGTGTGTGTGTGTGGGTGGCCCTGGTAAACGTTGTGGGGATATTTTGGCAAAAAGATGGAAATATCTAAAATCCTTGTCCTTGAAGGGACATTTGTTGGTCCCCATGAGGAAAATAACTAATAAATCATATTAAGTGATGTTTTTTGAAGATAAAAAATGCAGAAAGTTTTCTGTGATGGGTGGCTTTAGGGGTAGGGGATAGAATATACACTTTATACAGTATAAAAATCAATGTTAAAAAGATCAAATTTACTCCAAACCATGAAAGACACAAATTTGACTATTACACTTGAACAGTTTAAACTCCCCTCTCAGGTTTGTCTGTGTTTCTGCGGTGGTTGAATAGATATTTAGGCAGCTAAATAAAGAATGTGAAAACCCTCAGGCAATCTCAGTTCAAGGATCTACTTGTTTACCAGCGAGCAGAGAAAAAAAGACAAAGGGAAGCAGAAATTCACAAGTCAGTGACTCAGTTGTACGGCGGGAGCAGAGCAGAATAGATCCGAAAAAAAGTTCCCTGGTGGAAAGACCATGTCCTGCTCATAACTGCCAAGATGATTCCTGCTTTACCTGTCCGTTTTCCAGCTAAACAGCCAAAGCATGCTGCTAAAAAAGCAACTACATGTTAAATAGCTATTAAAATTGTATAATTTTAATACTTCCAGGTAAAAATATTCAAACGCATCCCTGTTTCCCGTTCCATGATTGAAAGGACTTGTGATTGAATTTCCACATTGTGCTCCCGTCTGCGCCCCAAGAGCCTATTCGCTTTGATATTAACATGGCTCTGTCATTAGAACGCATCCCATTTGGCCGATTTATGGGGTTTATGGGTAAAATAAGATGCCGAATGAGACAATACAATGCATTTGTGTTCCGAAGCAGTATGATGAATTAATAATTGTGAGTGCCCATTTTCCAGATTATCGTAGCCTCACACACTCTAATGTTCCACACAGGCCTAAAAATGAGGCAGACTATTGTAAAAGTCATGAATAATGTCTTTTTGGTGTTTTGTGCGTTTTCATCCACTCAGAGAAAAATGGGCCAAGATGGAGAAAAAACGCGCTAAAAAAGCATTTTTCTTCCTGACTGTCCATCCTACTCTTTCTGATGTATTTGTGTTCTTTGCTGATTATTCATTCATTTTCTTGATGAGCTGAAGCGGGTTGCGGATTGTGCGAAGGTGGTCTTGGAGGGTCCCGTGTGGCCTCGGCCGTGTTCGGCTTCATGCTTGGCAGGGATCTGAGCTGGACCGGACTGGACTGATTGGTCGGCTGGACATCTGCAGCCGGAGGGTGATCAGTGTCATTCCACCTCTCTGACACATGGCCATGGGACACAGAGACCAGAGAGATGGCTTTGATTGACAAGAGGCTTTGTTAGACCATGTGCTTCCTTTCACACACACACACACATACACAGTACACTGAATCTTATTGACATTAATGAGAATGTTTAATGGATTGCTCACTCCAGGTATTATATACCTCTTTGGTCTAGGTGGAGGTTGGAAGATTGTAATAAAGAAGTCACAGTGGTTAAAATTTGTATTCATATTTGAAAAACTTGACAAAGTCAGAGTGGTATAACCAGTGTGCAGGAAACCATTTAGTTACCATATGACATTTAAACAATGTAACAGGAAATGACATCACCTATTCCTGTAGACTATCATGCCTGTGTCAAGTTCAGGACATGGTAAGATTAGTTCAGTTTCAGAGGTCAAATGGTGTAACTCAAAGAAAACATCATGCATGTTTTTTTTTTTTTTTTTTTTTTAGCGTTGACATACAGGCCTAAAGTTATATTTTTATTTTTACATTATTTTGTATATATATTTTTATTATTACTATAGTGCAAGAACTGTTACACATCTTGCACTACAGTAATAACAGTAAATTATGCATAATTACAAGCAACTAAACCTAAACCAAACCCTATATTTTTTTTTATTATGTCTATAAAGTTTTTATTACTTATTTAATTTTTTTTAATTATTTCAAGTTAAAGTAAACAAAAATGAGAATATATATTTAAATAAAACACTAAATCACTCTCTCTCTCAAACACACACACACTGTCACGGTGCGATTGATGAGGATGTAGGCGCAAGTGCAAAGTAAAAGAGAGTTTATTATAAACAGGTAAACACACAACACAGGAAGGAGGAATGATGTAATGTCCAGATAGCAACAATGATGATCAAAGGATAACGGTGGTGGAGAGTGCTGGATGATTGGTAGTGGCGTTGGTGGAAGATGATCAATGGTGAAAACCAGGAACAGACCGGAACATCCACACGGAGACGACACGAAGAACAATAATCCAAACACGAGACAACACGGTAATCCAAATGAATATAGTAAATACATAAAACTACAACACCATTAACACAGAAACTGAAACTCAGACAATGAACCAGCAACTGACACAACACAAGACAGAGTATATATACACATGACCTAAATGAGTGGCAGCTGGAACAATGGAAGCAAGGAACAGGTGTAATCAGAGTTAATGAGTCCAGGTGAACACAATCAACACAGAACCAAACACAGAAAACACAGAACACAGTATATACTGTGACACACACACACACACACACATGTATATATATTCTGAATCTGCCATATTTATTTTCCTTTTTCTCCTTTTATTCGTCTCAATTCCAGTTCAGACAATTACAATTATGTGGAATTTAAGATTGTCGTTATTACAGATTACCATGTAAATCACATACAAATGATCAGTGTAAAAGTAATTTTGAATATATATATATATATATAATACATTCAAAGCTAAATTAGTGCAGAGACATTCCAATGTCCTTTGAAATGCTTTGCAGTGGGTTGTAACTGACTATTTCATAGAAAGGTTGCTTAAACTGCGCTCAGCCGATGCACTATACTGCACTACATTGACCATTTCTAATGTAATTTTCCATTCTTGCTGTTGAATGTTATTGCCATAGTGTTTTTGAGTGTGTTAAACAAAACTATATAAATAAACCGAGGTCCAATTAATAAAAGAACTCCCACAAAAGGTCAGTTTGAAGAATAAACTTCTGGCTGCTGAAGGGGAGGATGGTGAAATGACATTATCCGGTGGATTTTGGAGGACAGTGTGCTTCTCCCTCACTGCCTTGTTTATTTTCCACCTGAATAAGCACATTTGAATTGATTTGAGAGGAGTGCTGATGTTTACATTAGCATGCATTACTGTGTCACGCTGCCTACACACTCACAACAATGAAGACTGGCCATCATCAACTTCCCTTTTTTCTTTAATACTGCTCCAAATAATATTCATAAGTTTGCTGCGAAACACTCCCACCCCGTTAGGCTCTTCTGATCACTGTCTTTAAGATGTGTGTGTGTGTGTGTGTGTGTGTGTGTGTGTTATGAGTGGCCTCTGTCTAGGATTGTTTTATTTTTTTTAATCTCCTACTTTTTCTTCCACTCAATAAACAACAGTGGGGAATGCGGTTTTCTTGGTGTGAATCCATTTGTAATTGGATCTGTCCTCACTTTTGCTTTTTGTTGAACTTGACACAAAGTTCAATGGAAATTTACCTAAATCTGCCAGTCTGCCCTAGAAATGCAAAGCCTGATAGAATGTTTAAATTGAATTCAGTGTTTTGATCACTGTCTTGGCCGAATTGGTGGAACAAGTCCAAGTTTAGATAGAAGAAAAAAGAAGACGATTTCATTTTCATTCAAGACGAACTGTGTAAAATGCACAGATTTAGATTTTGTATTTTATTTAAATATTTTTAAAGTGGCTTGACATTTTTTTCCTCCTGAATTATTTATTGTTAAAACACTATCTTTCAATTTTTCCTTTTTTTTTTTAAATAGTCAGGTATTGCGGGATGTCATTAGCATTGTACTGTATTTGAAAATCCCCATAAGTACAATGCGCATCATCAATATATTTGGTTAATTTAATGTAAGAGAAAAACAAAAAACGTTTATCTGCTAAAATCCAAATGCATTTCTCTGCTTAAATTGAAATATATTTATCTGATAAAAACGTAATGTTTATCTGATGAAATTTAAAAATTTACATGATACGATTTAGATATATAACTAAAACAATTTAGACAATTTCTAGTATGTACCAAAAAACACAAAATTAATTTTATATATATATTTCTGTCAAAAAAAAAAAACATACAGCAACCGTTCTGGTCTAGTCCAACATGATCTCACGACCAATTCGTACGAATTCGTACGAGTGATAAAAAGGTGGCTAATTCGTATGAATTCGTACGACCTCACTCGTACGAATTTGTACGAATTGTCTAAACCCACGTGATGGGTAGGTTTAGGGGCGGGGTCAGGGGTAGGTCATTCGTATGAATTCATACGAATTGGGCAATTCGTAAAATATGTACGATTTAGCAAAAATCGTACTAATTCGTACGAGTGAGGTCGTATGAATTCCTACGAATTAGCCACCTCATAGAATTTGTACGAATTGCCGTGAGATCAGGCTGTCTAGTCATGTCAAAAAAATTTATGCCGTTATCGTCAGGTTTATGTTCTGTTTTATGGACTTGTTTTTCAATTGTTTCCATGTGCTCTGTTCCTGCTTCCTTTGTTCCCCATTTTCCCGCTTCTTTTCCATTTCCTAGGTTACTGATTATGCCCTTGTTTGTTTCCATGGTTACTGATTGCACCTGTTTCTTGTTCAGTTTGTTTTCTCCTGTGTATTTAAGTCCTCAGTTAAGTTCTGCTGATTGCCTGAAATTGTCTTTATGTTAGTGAAGTTGTTATGTTGTTTCCTGCCTTCCAGAGGGCTGTTTACACAACACCATTTTCAACAAAAAACTGAGAATATTTGATGTATTTTGGCCTTCCATTTACATGACAATGCCGTTTTAGGGGCCTGAAAATGGGTTTCAAAGTATTTGAAAATTATACCATTATTGTCTCAAATAAAGTGAATTTGTGAAAATGGTGACATCGTGTTCATTCTATTAGAGAAGTGTTTACAAAAGTGACATTACCAACTACTGGTCTGGCAGCAGAATACAGCTTTTAAGTCGTTTTCGATGATCTGTGAACAGGGATCATTTTGACAATGTTGTTGTTGTACCTGAAAGACGCAAAGGACAGACTTTTCCATTTTTAGTACGTCGTTGTCGTGTAACCGTACCCTAAAGCCTGTTTTATACTTCTGCGTTGAACTCACGCCATAGCTACGTCGTAGGCTGTGTGTAGCGCGCGTACCCCATGGCGTACCCTGACGTGCACCTCTCCAAAAATGTAACAACGCGTCAACTCTACGCGGACACAAGCGCTGTGATTGGTCTGCTAGGACCGCTCCCTCGGGTTTCACACGCTCCCTCTGCATGCGCGTCAACGCGGACAACGACGCAGAAGTATAAATGAAAACCAACGCGTTGCCTACAGCGTAGAGGCTTCGGTGTAGGTCCGACGCATAAGTATAAAACAGGCTTAAGTCTTGTTTTTTTAATTTTTTTATTTTTTTTATTTTTTTTAGAAACACTGTTGCAATTGAGATCCTCTAATCCTCTTCCCTTGCCTGGGTCATGACAATAATGATGTCACATTCACAGTTGCTGTGTTTTTGCAGTCTCTTGGGTTTTTCTTTTCAACATTATTAATTATAGTTATTATATGAATTAATTATATTGAAATAAAAGATTATTATGAAATATTCAGTACTGCTGTTGTGATGCAGTTGATTCATCAACTATTTTTTTTTTACTCGTTTCTAGTCACGCAACTATTGCTTTCTTCCCCAGTCTTCAGGAGTGAGCGCTCCCAAATGTTCTCCCCTGGTTGGAAACTCTTGATGGGTGCTGTCTAATGGACCATAGAGAGATGTTGAAACCTCTTTTCAAGGTTAATGCGTTTAGAGTGGAGACACGCTGTAATATCCTCATAGATCAAAGGTTTGGCCAATATCTACTCAGTCCACAGGATTCACCTGAACATTTCTCCACAAGCCCCACATTCTTAGTGTTAGAGACTGATAGCACTGTGTCAAAGCATCAATACACTGTTTAGTTAGACATCACGTGTCATTTTGTTTGTTGTTGAATAGTTTTTTAAACAACCAAGTTCTCTTTGGAAATATCTAAATGTAGGTAGTTTCCACTCTGACTACTGACCTGTAATTCAGCCTGAATCATATTCATACACTGTTCATGTGTTGGGCAGATGAGAACTGGTCATTGACTGAGCCTGGTTTCTCCCATGTTTTTTTTTTTTTTTTTTTTCTCCATTCCAGTGGTTCCTTGCCACTGTCGCTTTTTTTCGCCTTTGGCTTTTGGCTTGCTTAGTTGGTGACACTTAACATTCAACAATATCACTGATCTGCTTGCATTGACTCCATTATGAGAACTGAACTGGACGATGACATCACGGTTTTCTCCAAATATAAATGAACTAAATTAACAACTTTTTTATAACAAAACTGAACTATCACTGAACTTGCTTAAGCTGGACTATGACACTATTTTCCTCTAGATCTGCTGTAAAAGCAGAAACAAACTTTGTTGCATTATTTTCCTGTTATCACTGTGAAGCTGCTTTGAAACATAAAAACAGTCATAATTTGAGCCTAATGTTTCCCCACTTATGATGTAAAGACATGCTCTTGGATTAACCTGCGTACACCTTCATGTGCTCCTTTTCCTGAGAATAAATTCAAAAACATGTGAAAAGTGAAAATATGCAGAGCTAATAACCCACAAAAAGGACTTTGTTGATCTACTGCAAAATAATAATAATTATATTTCAAATAATATTTTTTGATTTGAATAAAACCAGTTAAATTAGAAGCACACTTGTTTGACATAAAGTGAAATTCTCTTTTTGTGCCAGTCATGTCCTTCATTATATAAAGGTTACTAAAAGAAGTGCATCAGGAGTTGTAGCTGCTCCTACTTCTTTCTGGAGGCCGATTAATGGAATGGAGTGGAGGTGAGACAGCCAGGACTGATGGAGGTGTGTTCCTCTGGGCTTTACACACCTTTCCTACCTCCACCTCTCAGCACAGAGTGACATTACACAAAAATGCCCCATATCCATGAAAGAGACCTCGCGAACACACACACACACGACCTCCCTAAGCCCCAAACCATTATTCCTCCATTCCTTCTGTAGCGTTGAGCTTTAAATCCAAACTGTGCCCTCTCTCAGCTCAGAGGAAAGCAAGATAAAAAAAAAAGAAAACAATGAGAGGAAAGTAGTATGAACTTTTTGTATTGAAAAATATTAGATATGTTATATTAACTATTATTAGACTTTTTTTTGCCAATTGCCATACCTTTTTATCATGCCTCAAATGTCTTGACCTTCTTGGTATAAATGCTCAAAATATTATTTAATAAGACATTAGTTTCCACCAACAAAAGTCATCTGTAAGGGTCAGATTAAGCAGAAATAGAGATTTAAAGCATGTTCAGTTGTGTGTTACCACTTTGTACAACAATGCCACAATATCAATATAATCTTTTGATATACAAATGTGACACAGGATAGGACCATTTCTATATTTCTATAGCATGGCATGAGGATCATCTTATCTCAGTTTTTACAGTGTTGACTACATTCCTCCAGCTCAGCCATACTTATATTACCTAAGTTTTTGTACGGAAAAAAAGTTTTCTCCTTGAAGTTTAAAATACAGTAAAATACAGTAAAAACAGCAATATTGTGAAATATTATTACAGTCTAAAATGTTTTCTATGTGATTTTAGAAAGATGAAAAGCTATATTTTCAGCATCATTACTCTAGTCTTCAGTGTCACATTTGACACATTTGCTGCTCAAGTAACATTACTATATTAATGTTGAAAACAGCCGTGCTGTTTCAGATTTTTGTAGAAACCATGATTTTTTGTAAAAGACGCAAAAAGAAAAGCATTTGTTTTGAAATAAAAATATATCTTTTGTATACCTTACTGTCACTTTTGACAGTATTTAATGCATGTTTGCTGAATAAAAATATTTAAAAAAGCATTTATTTGAATCTTTTCTATTGCTACAAACTAAAATCACACAGATGTGTTTTTTTTATACTGTATTTAGAAATATTTTAGTTTTGGTAACAGGACTGTAAAAGTTGCAAATCTCATATGAGACAACTATAAAACACCTCATGCATTATTTAGTTTGACCTCCTCGGGCTGACGATCAGCATCTTCTGAAGGTCAAGCACCTTCTTTAACTGACCGTTTGTTAAAAAAAAGAAAAAAATCACATTATCTTCTTAAGAGTTTCAAGCCGTATTTGGTTTCCTATTTGTGGAAAGCGGAAATATAAAGGACAAAAGAAATAAAAGCAAGCCCAGGCAGAAAAAAACACATTAGACATTCATCACGTTGCTCCCTTTAAATCCAGCCCGGCTTCTGGAAGATGTACCGGAGGCCGATGCCTCTTCCTGGCCCTTCCTGCCACAGCGAAGCCTCATGTCCCAAGGAGGGAAGTGTGTGAAAACACAAAGTCCGAGTCCCCTGACGCGACCGCCACCGAGGCCCAGAGTGTGAGAAGAGGCCTACATTTGATGCCTGACTGCCCAAATCTTCCGCAGAATAGTGGGTTGAATTCCCCGGGGCTGCTGTCTGCAGGGCCGGAGAGCAGGAGATGGAGAGGGGAAGGCACAGTAATTGTACCAAGGTCTGTTGAGATTTTCTTCAGAGCGGCTCTCAGTAAAAGGAAAGCAGTCCCCTGGTAGTGCCTGCAACTTGGGCAGAATAACCAAAAAAAAAAAAACAGTGTGCACTCACATATGAGTAATATTCAATTTACCACATGAAAGCCCATATGTTCAATACAACACATCGGTCTGCAGCAGCCAGTGAGCTGTTCAAGTCCTAAAAAAAGAAAGACAGAGCTAGACCTGTTCCTTTTGATTTCCAACGGCTCCTGGACTGCTAATCAACCACCTAATCCTGCATGACGGAGGTTATAACAATGAGACTCAAGCCCAACGAGAATTTATCGTGTGAAACATAGATCTAGCGTTCAAATCGAACTGAAGCTCTTTTCATACACATGAAGCTGCAAAATAGTCATATATGTCATTGCATATACTGTAAGTAAGATTCGAATTGCATTCATTGAATGCTTACTTTTTTTTTACTTGTTGCCAAGTGTGGTAAAATAAGGGCAACATAGAAGCTTGTTGTTTTAAAATTGTGAGAAAGGTGAAAAAAAATAGGAAGATAATTAAAGGGTGTAATACTATTAAAGGGAAGATAATCAAATGTCTTATAATGAAGCTTCCAAAAATGAGTTTTTGCACCAATGCCATAGAACAAACATTTTTGGTTCCCTAAATAACCTTTCAGTGATCAATTCTTAAAATATCATTTTTTGTAGTGTGAAAAACATTTTAATAATCTAAAAAAAGCAACAACAACAAAACATATTCTACTATCAAAAGAACCATTTTTTAAATGGAAGGATTCCATGGATGTTAAAGGTTTTTCATGGAACCTTTGATGTGTCTGCAAGGGGGTGAAAAAAAGGCAGAAATAAAACAGCAGTATATATTTGCAAGCAGTTTTTAATGAAAACAAACTCAAACTTAAAGGGTTAGTTCACTCAAAAATGAAAATTCTGTCAGTAATTACTCACCCTCATGTTGTTCCAACCCCATAAGACTTTCGTTCATCTTCGGAACACAAATTAAGATATTTTTGACGAAATCTGAGAGCTGGATCAGTCCTCCTGCATGCTTATGGACACCTTAACTTGCTGGCCCAGAAAATGTATTAAAGACATTGTTAATATAGTCTAAGTGACTCCAGTGGCTCAATCTTAAGTTTATAAAGCGACGAGAATACTTTTTGTGCGCAAAAACAAACAAAAATAATGACTTTATTCCACTTTTCATTTCCTTCTCTCTGGACCTCGAGTCTTTTTACGTAGTGTTTAAGCGTAGCGCGTCTGTGTTTCACGTCACCACGTATCACACATGACCAGAGTCGCCCAATAGTGAGCCTACGTGGTGGCGTGCAACACAGACGCGCTGCGCTTAAACACTACGTAAAAAGACTTGAGGTCCAGAGAGAAGAAAATGAAAAGTGGAATAAAGTCGTTATTTTTGTTTGTTTTTGCGCACAAATAGTATTCTCGTCGCTTTATAAACTTAAGATTGAGCCACTGGAGTCACTTGGACTATATTAACAATGTCTTTAATACATTTTCTGGGCCAGCAAGTTATAGTGTCCATAAGCATGCAGGAGGACTGATCCAGCTCTTAGATTTCATCAAAAATATCTTAATTTGTGTTCCGAAGATGAACGAAAGTCTTACGGGGTTGGAACAACATGAGGGTGAGTAATAACTGACAGAATTTTCATTTTTGGGTGAACTAAAATGCCGAAAGGTGCAGTGGTTTTACCACCACTGACAAGTCATTATGAAATGTCATTCACAACCAATTTTACTTCCATATTATCAAGAAAATCATTTGTGTAAAGTTGCCTTTATAATAATAATGATAATAATAAAGCATCATTAGCCAACTATGTTCACAAGTTCTGTCGTTACCAACATAGTTGAGCGATTTGCCGTTTCCCATAACCATAGTTTCAACTAACATCTGCGAACAGCGTCGCAAACTTATGTGGTTGGAACTACAGATCTTGGGCTAGTAGAAGCATAGTTTCTCATTAAAATGACCTGGACTTTAATAACATTCAGTAAATTATATCTTACATCCCATTTAAATATATATATACATAATCTATTTAATCTATTTTAGTGTGTCAGCAATCAGTGGAGTTTTTGAGGAGCGCATGTGCTTACATATGTATGGGAACCCCAGAGATTGACATATGAGGGAACATTAATAAAAAACTAATAATAATAAAAAAAATAATATATATATATATATATATGTGTGTGTGTGTGTGTGTGTGTGTGTGTGTGTGTGTGTGTGTTTTCCTTGTGGTGATGCTAGTGATGCAGAAATGACACACTAACTGTGCTAAACATGGTCTTCATGGATTATTGCTTGATTTGAGATGCTTCAACTGCTATATGTTGGTCTCTTTCTGTGTGTGTGCGTGTGTAGCATCTCTGACACTCAATGTCAAGCCTAGCTAAAGCAACCTGAGCTCTATTTCAGGAAAGACCCCTGCATCTGCATATATATGTGAATAGTGTGTATGTGTGTGTTTGATGCAGATCAGCTCTTGGTGTCTTAGATGGACTGTCAGAGCCATGGCTGGACTGACAGGATGTGGGAAGGGGAGACAGGAAGGTCAACTGAGGGACAGATACAAAAATTCAGGGGTGATTTCATCTCTTTATCCCGCAATGCATCAGAGATAAACATTCTGATACAATGAGACATCCAAGAGAAAACACTGAAATGGAAAAGACGAGCACAGTGGTCATAAACAGGCCTGTGTGTGCTGGAGCTCTCTGTGCGAATATGGGACATTAGACATTTACTGTCGTAACAGACTGGGGGTCCTATTTTAAAGTCGGCATGAAATGGAAGTTGCATTAATCTTTTTCTTTCCTATTGTGTCATATATATGAGTGAAACGGCTTCTGGAACAAGAACAAATGTAGGGCCAGAATTGATTTTGTTTATGGGGATCAAGTGGATGGTGTTTTTTTTTTTTTTTTTTTGCTATTGGTCGATCTCATGTGAGTGACAGGTTGTCACGGCCTCACGCCAGTAAACATGCATGGTAAAGTTAGTGTTCATCATGACTAATCAATGGATCTGTTAAAGTTGCATTCAGTAGTTGATATGGTCATTTAATAAGTTTTACACATTAGGAAATAAATTGTGTTTTTTTGTGTATACTACATGGTGTAGAATCACAGGAGATGAAGACAATACTTATAATAGTTTTCATAATAGTTTTTCGCAGTATTTAACTAAACATCGGAGAGAGTCCTCATTCTCATTGTGTTGTCTGTATTCACTATAAAACAGGACCAGAACAGAGTGCAGGATTGTTTTGCACACAATTTTAACACAATTTTCCCAAACCTTCAAAACAATCATTCTCACACACACCACATGTGTGAAAGTACACACGATATGAAAATAATAAAATAAAATCTGATAACTAATCTGTATTTGGAACAGTTAAGCATGCTTTAAGGATCCATTTCCAAAAGCATAAACATAACATAACATAACATCTGAGAAGTAAACAAATATGGAAACACTTATGAAGCCTGTTAGGTTTCCTTAAAGGTGCTCTAAGCGATGTTGGGTGACGTCACTTCTTGTTGACGTTCGAAGTATTAAACAAAACGGAGGCTAGCTCGACCCTCCCTCCTCCTCATCCCGTCCCCTCCCCTTCCCTTCCATGCTTCCTGAAACAGGCTTTTCCAATGTAAATTCGTGACTTTGCAGGTTCCTTCTCCTTTTCCCTCTTCTTTGCTTTTTGTTCATTGGAACATCATCTCTTTGGTCGTGTGTCGACCATATCAAAATGCAAGAGAATATAATTCGAATGTAGCGGGGCGCCGCTCAAGGGGAGCAACTCACGGACTACTTCTACATATGCACGACTACGCCACCCTGTTTAACAGGGAAATATTAATACTCATACATTTAATCACCCACCAAAAGGACACACAGGCTCGTTGTTATCGAGGGAGGGCCAGAGACGTGGATACAAAAGTACAAAAGTTTTATTGTAGTCAGCAACAATTCTAAGACAACATTAAAGACTGGGTCATCATGCAACACTCAACACTCAAGTCATCAAGGAGGAAGCCGAGGCTTAACAATGGCAGGTACACTACTTTAGTGAGCTCAAGGCTCCTATAAATCACTCACCACCCTGTACACAGGTGTCACACACACACTCAATACGGTCATGCGCACAGCACTCGGTGACAAAACCTCCACCACAGCACGTGAGGGCCTACTAGCGGCCTGCCTTGAAGCCTCGGCTCCTGTAATGAGAGCAGAATTTACTGCACCTGCCCCAAGATGCAAAGACACTAACTACAAAAGAAAACACAAATAATAGACACTTAAGTCAAACCAAAAAAACAATACTCACAATACTTTCAAAAACAAAAACCAAAACATTCATAAATGGAAACACAAAAACAAATACATTTAAACAACAAATCACACAATTTAAAAGACTATAGTTGGAGAAACAACCACGAGGGGGGAGCGCTGGAGAGCAGGCGTCACACAAGACGCATAAATCGAGCGCACGTGTTGATGAGAAATGTTATCGCCGGGAATCCGGACGTACACACAACAGGAGTCCGAGCGTATAAAGCAGCAGCGTCAAACAGTGTTGCCCCGCAGATGTCAATGGCCAGTCTATTCCTCCTAAAATATAAACATACAACATATACTTGCAACCTAAAAAGGGAGCGCCACACAATAGTGGAGGTTTTACGTACCTTCATTTCATAACAGTCGCCCGTCCACGTCACGCACACACAAAACACCATGAGGAGCGCATCAACGCATCACCAGACGCGGGACCGCGCAAGAGGAACGCCAGAGGAGTGTAGCAGCTGCCAACAGCCGCGATATATCCTCAAAGCTAAAACGGAACAATTGTTTACATGACATCACGCATCTCTGTTCAACTAGTCAGCCAAACACATACCTCCAAACGAGAACGGATGAGGAACCAGGAGGGGCGGTGCCCGGGCAATGACGCACCACGCAGACGACACCCACAGGTAAACAGTGACTCGAAACCCTTTTTATATGGTCCCGCATCGTTATGATTGAACTCACGCCCAAACGCATTAGGTTAATTAGACGCAGCACGTCCCACTACACTAACGTTAGTCGTTGTCATTGTTTAGGACATCTCTCCTCTAGCTAACAGCCCCCTTCATGTGCACGCGCACTTATCCCCCACCCCCAAATCATTCTTGTCGGTTATTGGCTGGAACACTGTTTGTTACAGTATGTTTCGTGGTCCAGGCTGGGCCAGTTTGTTTTTTGTTGCAGTTTGTGAAGCCTGGGCTGTCAACAGAGACCGCGTTTTTTTTTACAGTGTGTTCAGGGGACAGGCAGCTAGCGGATAGTGAGGAGATGTTTGCTGTATGTGACAAAAAATGTTTCCTGACCTTTAATGCACTATAATAGATGCATGATGCCTTATAAACAACATTATGATATGTTGTACTATCATCTGATAAATAATCATGACAACAGTTACAATACATTATTATACTTACCTATTTGTGATTATAACTTTTAAGAGTACAATGTATTATAACACTAGATGAAGCCTGCATTTATAATGCATCATAAGGGTATTCTTAACGCATTATAATGAATAATGCCTTAACCTTATACACAACATTCACAACACAACATTTAGAGTATGTATGGAATACATACAAAATGGATATGTGGTGCCACCGTGGCAACAGGTCAACTAAACTTTTGAAATAGCATGCATTCTGGCTTGCCAGGAAACACCCCTCACACATTCTTGGCCACCTTATACATGAGTCACATGATATTAGAAAATACAACTTATGTGATTGTGGTTAACCAGACTGTAAAATAACATATTTTTGTGCACTTTTGTGAAGATCAAACTGTTTATATTGTGTTTTTAAATGTATCTTTGCTTATCATTCTCAGGACAAGAACAAAAATAACCAATAAGCTGGACAAATTAATAGTTAGCTGCACATACACTTGTGTTATAACACTAAATATCAATTGAAAATTATTGTTAAAATTGGATTCACCTTCTGATTTCAAGTATCTTATTATATATATAAATATTAAGCTTAAATCCACATGCTGTTTTCCTATATTTCTACATAGGTATTAGATTTGGTAAAACCTTGTACTTTTACAGTTTTTTTTTTTTATGAATAAAACATGATTTGCATTGTAAATGTATTGTTCCTTTGTACTTTTCCACACGACTTACTTTTACCTTAAAGAAAATGTCTTATAACTACTTCATGATATCTTATGGCTGTTTAAAAGAAGACTTAATGTTGGCAGGGTTCCTCGGCATCCAAACTGAAAATAAGTAAATGGATTGTTGAGGCTATCTCTATGGCTTGTGTGGCGCGTGAACTTCTTCACAACTCGGCTTTTAGCTGTGACAATTGGTGGACAGTAACAAAGACATTTGACTTCATTATTGTACTTAAATAATAATAATAATTTGTTACATTTCTAAAGCGCTTTTCTGGGTACTCAAAGCACTTTACATATGGAAGGGGGAATCTCCTCAACCACCACCAATGTGCAGCATCCACTGGATGATGTGATGGCAGCCATATTGCTCCAGAACACCCACCACACACCAGATTATTGGTGGAGAGGAGATGAAGCCAATCAGTATATATGGGGATGATTAGGAGTCCATGAGGCACAGAGGCCAATGGGCAAATCTGGCCAGATTGCCAGGGTTAAACCCCTACTCTTTTTCCGAAGGACATCCTGGGATTTTTAATGACAGTCAGGACCTCGGTTTAATGTCTCATCCGAAGGACGGATAAGTACATTACATGAAGTACACTAAGTATCTGTACTTTATCTGAGTATTTTAATTTTGGGAAACGTTTACTTCATTACATCCCAAAGCATAATATTGTACTTTTTGCTCCACTACATTTTATAAAAACATGTCGTTCCTCGTTATTTCGAAATGAAGAAATCGGCACCCACTCCGAGACGGGATAGCAGTGTGACAAATGACACAGATCTGGTCTTTGTTCTTCACTCTGCATGCTGTTATGGTACAGTATACATACACACGAACATTCCTGAGATCTGATGAACACTGACTGTATGGCGGGCTCAATCACTGGCCGAACTCGTAAACCTCCAATGAATGCACAAATACAAATGCTGGTTGGTGTAAATCTGTTTAATGTTGAATGAAATAAAACATTCTCTTGTGTTTCAGGTCCACGGTAACCTCAGGATAAGGATGAGACAGAGAACGTAACAGTGAAAGCTGACACTTCCTAATTAAATCTCCCTAGGGTAGCATGGGCAGGGTAAAAAAAGCAATGGTCCTAGTACTGAGCCTTGGGGTGCTCCAAACTGAACTTGTGATCGATATGACACCTCTTCATTTACTGCTACAAATAGGTAAAGGTAAGATAAGTATGATTTGAACAATGCCAATGCAATTTCCCAAGTCTATTCAAAAGAATGTTGTGGTCGATACATGTTTGATTGGTCTGTAATGAACTTTTGGATCAAATCATGTTTTTTTTTTTTTTTTTTTTTTTAATAAGAGGATTAATAACAGCCAGCTAAAACATTTTTGGTACATATCCTAATGACAATGATGAATTATTAATATTAAAAAGATGATCTATAACTTCTGGAAGCATCTCTTTCAGTAACTTAGTAGGTATAGGGTCTAACATACATGTTGTTGATTTGATGATTTAACAAGTTTAGAAAATTCTTCATCTCCTATAGGGAAGAATGAATAGAATTGTTCCTCGGGGGGTCTATTGCATGACATCTGATGTGATACTGTAGTAGACGGTTGCATGGTTATAATTTTCTTTCTTATAGTACCAAACTTGCAAGTAAAGAAATTCATGAAGTGAATTACTACTAATGTGCTGTTTTTTATTTATCTTTATTTCTCATTAATTTAGCCACTATATCAAATAAATTCCTAGGTTTGTGTTTGTAAAAAAAAAAAATGTAAGCAGATCCAGCATTTTTTTAAGCCTTTCTGAATGCAATTACACTTTCCTTCCACGAAATGTGAAATACCTCTAGTTTTGTTTTCTTCCAGCTGCGCTCCATACTTCGGGCTGCTTTCCTGAGGGCCCAAGGTGCTCGATATATATCACAGCGTCTGACTATTTTCCGTAATCTTCATCATTCTTAATCCTAATCTTAATCATTTATATTAAAATCAGTGTAACACAGTTAGATGTTGTTGGAAGAAGGAGGCGGGAACTATCAACAATTGAGGCTTTGTCTGTAGCCAGTACTGATAGAAAATCAGCAAATTCTTTGATAAAGTCTGTATGGTGCCCTGATGGCCTGTATACAGAAGCCAGTACAAATGTCAAACAGGATTTATCACTTACACTAGATATTGTTACATATAGCACTATCACTTCAAAAGAATTGTACTTGAAACTTGAAAGCATTTATCTTAATATGTAACACCAAACACCATAAGTCACAAAAGTCACATGACCACAAAAATCAACCAAGGGGGGCGTGATTTAGCGAGGTCTGCGACAGGAGAGAGAGCTGGGAGACAAGCTATGCATAAGTGGGTCAAGTGTAAATTACAAACACCTGTGTCTTAATGACAAACACCTGTGTCTTGTTTCAGTAATGGGCAAGGAGAGACCGGATTAAGTCAATGGGAAATGAGAATAAAGCAGAGAGAGTTGGACTGGTTAATTTATGTTATTATGAGAGTGAATGTTGTGAGCGCTGAGAGTGTGATTTTCCTGTGAATAAACTTAAATAAAACACGAGTCTCAGTCAAGCCGACCCTGTCCTCTTCCTTCCTTATCTATGAACTCATTCCACTGGTGCCGAAACCCGGGAAGGAAGAAGGAAGGCCGCCGCCATCATGAAATCTTCGCCAGGTTTGCCGTTTGCAGAAGTAATCACATAACTTACGGCCCTCCATCAAGAACAACATCAGGCATTACTGGACATGCGGAGCGACCAGGAGCGTCGCTTCCAGGTGATTGTCCAGGAGCAACAGGAGGACCACGAGAGGTTGCGGAGCTGGATGGACCGGGAGGTTCGGGTAGGAGCCGCAGCGCACCAGGCCCCACCCACTCACCTGCCGCTGAATAAAATGGGGCCGCAAGACAACCACAAAGCTTTCCTCAATCTATTTTAGAAGATGGCAGAGGCAGTTAGGTGGCCACAAGAGCAATGGCTGGTGAGCCTCATACCACTGTTGTCCAGTGAGGCACAGGTGGCACCCTGCAGCGGGTTGGCCCGAGTCCAGAGCAACATCGTCAGCAGTTCCGCGGATCTGGGCGAGAGCGGCCGGCCCTTTATGAAGGCTCAATAGCTCCGGGACTCATGCCGCAAATGGTTGTTGGCTGAGGGAAGCGATGCTGAGTAGATCATCGACAGGTATCGCTGGCCTCGGCCATTCAACTGGCGGAGGACTAGATGGTGGAGTGCCCAGTGGTCGGTGGAACCCTTCCAGCTGTCTCTCTCTCCTTCCTTCCTGTATATCACCCCTGTTCTTGCCTCATTGCATTGGCTACCAATAAAATTTAGAGTCAACTTTAAGATCCTTCTTTTTGCATACAAGGCACTACACAGTTCGGCTCGAGATTATATTTGAGATCTTATTACGCCATACACAGCCTCTAGGTCACTAAGATCTTGTGATCAGTTACTTTTATCTGTCCCTCGTTCTCGGTGTAAATCAAAAGGTGATCGAGCATTCTCTGTAGTCACCCCAAAGCTCTGGAACAGTTTACCTTGAAACATCAGGGTCATCAGTGATGGCACTGGTTGCTTTTAAATCCAGTTTAAAGACCTATTTTTACTCTTTTGCGTTCAAGTGATGTTGTGTATGTATTTTAAATTAGTTGCTGTTCTATGTTATGTATGTATGTATATACATTGAATGATTTTGATACTTGATTTTTATCTCCTTTTTTTCTACTCCTTTTCTTTTTCTTTTCAATTTATTGATTTATTTGATTGCACTGTAAAACCCTTTGGATCAACTACGGTTGTGTTAAACTTCTGCTCTATAAATAAAACTTGACTTGACTTCCCTTTGTTTTCACCCCCTCCCTCTACTTCTTCACCTTGACCTGTCGCTCTCTCTAGGTCCCGTTCTCCAAGCCCTGCTCGAGTCCCGCCCCGAAGGTGGGTTGGGCCAGATCCAGACTATTCCAGTGGCCCGAGAGCTCCGCCCAGGGGGGGCGGCCTGTTGGCGTCACAGGGACCCGGACCATTGTATTGACAGGTGTCCCGTGATGGAGTTGGGGACAATGATCCGGGTCCCAAATGCCCCACATGCCCCCGAGTGACCCAAAACACTCAGACCAAACAACATACAACTGAGTTATTAGTACAAAAAAGCTGTTGGGAAATGTGTTTCCAGGTGGCTTGTTGTAATCCCAAGGCTGGACATTTAGGACAAGCAACAACACTAAATCGTCTTTTGACCCGATTCTTTTGGCCGGGCATTCACGAGAACGTACGCAGGTGGTGCGTGGCTTGTCGTGAGTGTCAGCTGGTAAATCCACCGGCCTCCCAAAAAGCGCCTTTGCGCCCTCTTCCTCTAATGCAAGTCCCCTTCGAAAGAATTGGGATGATCGGCACATGGGCATCGCTTTGCATTAGTGATAGTGGACTATGCAACACGATATCCCGAGGCAGTGGTGCTCTGCAGCATATCTTCCTAGAGTGTCGCAGATGCACTGTTTCGTTTAATCTCGCGAGTGGGGATCCTGAAAGAGATCCTCACTGATCACGTCATGGCATTTATGTCACGAACATTACGCAAACTTTATGAATTATTTGGCAGTAAATCGGTTCGCACCAGCGTCTATTACCCACAAACTGATGGCCTGGTAGAACGATTTAATCGCACTTAAAAAAACATGATTCAGAAGTTTGTTCACGAAGACGCCAAAAATTGGAATAAATGGTTGAAACCCCTCTTGTTCACTATGCGTAAGGTCCCGCAGGCCTCCACTGGGTTTTCCTCCTTCAAGCTTCTCTATGGACGTCAGCCCCGAGGGGTCTTAGACATTCAAAAATAAACTTGGGAGGACGAACCTTCGGAGAGTGAAAACTCAGTATGTGCTGGACCTGAGAACAAAACTCCACACTTTGGGGTGGCTTTCTATGGATAATTTGTTATAGGCCAAGGACAAACAGAGCCGGCTGTACAACAGGGGAACCAGACAGCGAGAATTTGCACCGGGAGATAAAGTCCTTGTATTGCTCCCAACTTCGAGTTCTAAATTACTCGCAAAGTGGCAAGGACCCTTTGAGGTCAAACAGCCAATTGGAGATCTCAATTATGAAGTAGTTCAGTGTAGCATCTGGACCAATCAGACACACACAAATTATTTATTATATTTTAATAATAATCCAGCAAACTCACTCTCCCATCAAAGGTGTATGAAACTTCCCCCCAAAACTAACATCCCAAATGAAGCTAACACACTGGCAGAACCTGGTGTCCTGTTACAGGACACATTAAGACCGATAAGACTTTTTATGTCCGATAAAAAGAATCGGACAGGCGGCTCTGTCTGATTCTGCGTGGATTACCACAAAGTAAATGCTGTGTCGAAATATGACGCATATCGAATGCCTGGGGTTGACGAATTGCTTGATCAGCTAAACAGCTCGATTTTATTCAACACTGGATTTAACAAAAGGATACTGGCAGATCCCCTTATCGCCTGTATCCAAAGAAAAGACAGCTTTCACAACGCCGTTTGGATTACATCAATTCGTTAACCTTCCTTTCGGGTTGTTCGGGGCAGCAGCCACCTTTCAGCGCCTCATGGACCGAATTCTCCGGCCACATGCTGCATATGCCGCTGCCTACCTAGATGACATCATCATCTATAGCAATGACTGGCAGCAACTGAGAGCGCTGAGAGTGGTTGGACTCACGTCCAACCCAAAGAAGTGTGCGGTTGGGCATGTGGAGGTCAGTGCCCGGTTGCATAAAGCACCTTAAGTGTAATTTTCCCTTAAGTTCGCCCTTATGTTTCCCTTAAACCTAAGGGTGTTGCAGAAAAAAACCCTTAAGTGTTACTTAAGGCTTTCTTTAAGTGAAACGTCATAAACACTTAGAATTTCCCTTAAATGCTGTTTTTTCACTTAAATAATCCCTTAAAAAGAGTTTAGTGTTGCATAAAACCCCTTAACGGTCATTTCCCTAAGTATAACTTAAGGTTTGGAAATCGTAACCTTAAGAGTAACGCGGACAAAAATAAGACGACATGGATGAATTTATGGAACCAGCTGAAGATCATTATGTGCCAAGAATAATTTTTAGGGATAGGGAGAACCCTTTGGACCATTTTAGCGATGAAAAATTGTTGCAAGAATACCCGATTTGATCGACGCGCAATATTTGCGCAATACATCGCTGACAAACTAGAGAGCGACCTTGACCATGTCACACATCGCAACCACTCTTTACCTGCGGTGTTACAACTGCTTATAGCACTGCGTTTTTTTTTTTTTTTTGCAACTGGGAGTTTTCAGTAGTGGGATATGTTTTACATGTGCATAAATCGGCTACCATTCAATAAATGTAGGCTACAATTAGTGTGTATCGGATTTTCAGGTGATATTCTCAATTCATTCAGTTAACGGACGCTCTGAGGTAAAGTGTTCAGACTGCAGACTTATAGCAACGATTATATTTAATTGAACAGTACAGTCATAACATAACATAACGTACAGACATTATCTTAATTCCATAATGTTCTTAAACATAACAATATTGCTGGCCATAAACTGAGAAAGTGCGCGTCCGGTGTGTGATACAGTTGTCCTAGACGCGACGCGGCGTGTTAGTGTTTTGCGTATCTATGGCAACAACAGACTTTTATAACGTGAATCCAGGATCGCTGTCGTGAAACACTTAAATGTTTCCCTTACCTAAGAGAACCGTTTAAGAGATTTTATGCAACACCCTATAAGTTATTCTCTTAGGTAAGGGGAAATCGCCCCTTAAGTATCACACTTAAGGGAAAAACTTAAGGTGCTTTATGCAACCGGGCACAGGTATCTGGGCTTCCACTTGGGTCACTGACAAGCGCGTCCCCAAATTAATAAGACGACAGCAGTTGCAACTTGTCCGAGACCCAAGACCAAAAAGGAGGTAAGACAGTTCCTGGGGCAGGCGGGATATTATCGAAGGTTTGTGCCTAATTATTTGGACCTCACCTTCCCGCTGACTGATCTCACTAAAAAGGAAGCACCAGATCCGGCCAAGTAGATGGAGCAGTGTCAGCAAGCTTTCACTCAGGTAAAGGTTGCTCTGTGTGGCGGGTCACTCTTACATCCTCCGGACTTTTCTCTACCCTTCTTGTTACAGACTGACGCGTCGTACAGAGGGCTTGGAGCGGTCCCGTCCCAGGAGATAGAAGGAGAGGAGCGGCCGTTGCTGTACATTAGCCGCAAGCTCTCTAAGAGAGAGAATATGTACAGCGTCTGTGTTTAAAGTAAACTCAATTAAGCCATGCCAATTTAAACATTCAAGCACAAGAAGACGTGAAAGAAAACTCAGGCGCGTTGCAAGATGATTTGTGTGCTCACTCATCCGAAGCACACGGAAAACCGCATCTCAGCCGCATCTCATAAAAATTATGCCAACATGCCCGTCTTGGCGAGTATACTAACAAACATAGACACCCATGCTAAAGTTGACTAAAAGGAGGAATAAAAAATCATCTTTTGGAAATTGAACTTAATGCCTTAATTAAAAAAAAATAGGAAAAATACAACCTTTAAAGACACCAATTTTCTTTGTGAATGAATAATGTATCGTAAATAAATAAATGTTCTTCCTTAAATACAGGGTGCATAAGTTTGGACACCCCTATGTTAAATTCCCATAGAGACAGGCAGATTTTTATTTTTAAAGGCCAGATACTTCATGGATCCAGGATACTATGCATCCTGATAAAGTTCCCTTGGCCTTTGGAATTAAAATAGCCCCACATCATCACATAGCCTTCACCACACCTAGAGATTGGCATGGTTTTATTTCAGTTAGCCTAATAGCTGGTTTGATTTACATTGAGAGATGATCTTATGGAAAGTACTCCATGCCAATCTCTAGGTATGGTGAAGGCTATGTGATGATGTGGAGCTATTTATTTATGATACATTATTCATTCACAAAGAAAATTGGTGTCCTTAAAGGTTGGATTTTTCCTATTTTTTTTAATTAAGGCATTAAGTTCAATTTCCAAAAGATTATTTTTCATTCCTCTTTTTAGTCAACTTTAGCATGGGTGCCTAAACTTATGCATAGCACTGTAAATATGATTGTAAATATTTAATTCAGTACTGAAAAGTATTGCTAAAGCAGTTCAATCTAATAAAAAAAAATACAATTTTACCCACTATTTATCAGCAATAATATTTGTGTTAACTAATCAGCAATCTAATAGCAAACCCTACTGAAATAAATTGTTAATCGAGTGTGTCAAGCTTCGTGCGAGATGTATTATTGATATGATGTGTGGAGTTGTTGCCCATGTATAAATGTTCCAAATCAGTCACTTACAAGGTTCTCTTTCAGTGAGGATATGTAGGCAAGTACAGCAAGACAACTATCGGAACAATCAGATGTGTGCATCTCAACGAGAGGCTAATATGCCTATTAATAGTTCCCATAGAGTCAACGCATCCTGACCAGGCTCAGTTCATTACGCTCTTAACCAGCATGCATTAGTCTGCCTGGCTCCTTTTGTCTCCTGGGGGAAATTTAATGGTTGAAGCTTTTTAACCCATTTAAAGTGTTTGATGTCACTGGAGAGCTTGTGTACTTATGCAGTTCACTGCAGAGCAAAGCAGAAATAAGTTGAACTGCCCAGTTTAATACCATCAATCCTGTGCCATGCTAAACTACTAGGCTTTAAAAAACCCTTTTAAAGGTCCCATTCCATGGATTATTTTTATTATTTTATAATGTTTCCAGGGGTGCCCTTATAATGTTAGTATGTTTTTTAGATAAAAAATTGTTATAATTTAAAAATAAAAGGCATATTTCCTAGCCTGATTCCATTCCCTGGTTTGAACGCTCTGTTTGAAGGGGCGTGTCTGCTGTGAGACTTCAATGTAAACGCCCTCTGCTGTGATTGGCTGACATGCTTGCATATGAAATATCTGGCATTACATGTGGAACTATCTGGAAAACTTTTACTATTACAGCTATTATACGTTTTTACTATTACAGCTATCTGGATTAACGAATCGTGAGCAGTTTTTTAGGTATTTAGATCTATTCTCATCACATAAAAGGTTACAGTGATGATGAGCATTGAGCAGATGACAGACTGTTGATCGCGTGAAAAAAGATCTTATCATTGCAGCGCAGTTTCTGCACTCACTAATGATTTCACCAATGCAAACATGAGGTATATAAATACAGTAAGAGCTTCGTTGTGCAGTGTAACAGCGTCATTGATTTCATAACAAGGTTTGGCAAGTGTCCAGGTAAACTCGCGCTGTGTGATCAACAGCTTGGGCGATTGGAAAGGGATTGTTCTTTGATCGCTTTCTGTATATTAATCACAGTTTAAGTAAGATTATTTTCATCCTACTAAGAGAAACGATGTGAAGTTAATCATTACTTCCATAGTGAATCACTACTTACTGCTTGCTGGAATATAGTGGAAATTGTCCCCTTCGTCAGTATGAAACGCTGAGAGAAGCCTGCTTAATATTATCCCAAGTTAGAAAAACAGTCAGTGGTGAAATGGACAGAGCAAACTAACAACTTCGAATTAAACTTTTGCGGTACCCGATTATAGATAAACATCAACCATGTTTGTTGACATTTTCGCCATCAATATGCCTGTGTTCCTGTGGGCGGAGGTTAGTCAAAACACGGTTCTGGTGATGTCACTAATGAAGGAAGTAGAGGGGTGTAGTCCAATCCAGCCGTTTTTTGTAGTCAACTTCTGTTATATAAAATATCTCACTTGGCATTAAACTTTGAGCTTTATAATTTTACAGATATTATTTATACTCTAACAACAACATTACACACTAACTAAAGTTTGAAACATGGGATCACGCAGAACGGGACCTTTAATAAACTCTTCTCTGAAGGACATGGAGTGATTTCCACTGTAAATAATCAAGGACTGTCAGTATGTCATGTGTCTAAAATACCACAAGTCCGATCAAATCTGAAATTGTGAGCACTTTGAAATGTGCACTCTCACTGTTTTACAAAAATAGTTGCAGCCAAATGCAAATTCTCTTAGCATTTACTCATCCCAGTGTTGAGTCATAAATGCAGTTTTTATTTCATAGAAGACAAAAGAAGATGCTTTGCAGAACTTCTGAGCTGCTCTTTTGAATACAATGTAAAGGAATAACAGCAGGGACTGTAGAGCTAAAAAAAATAAAAATACATTGTTACATTTAGTAACTTATGCATTATGTTGGTTATGTTTTTGAATCTTATAATTGCTCCATGTGAGAAACAGAATTAAATCAAAATTATTATTCACTTTTAGAATAGTCATGTTGCCACCAATTTTTAAAAAGATCAAATAAATGTTGGGAGGGAGGTTTTTATCCTTTAATTAATTGGATCAACGGTATTGCGTGTGCTGTACGTATCAATGACAATGGAATTAATATCAATGGAATAATTAATTCCTCTAAAAAGGTTTTTATATCCAGGAGGAAACAAACATTTGAGTGGCTGTGGGGAAAGGCAGTGAAAGTGTAGGTCTCATTTCTTAGTTTCGTTTTGAAAGGGTGTTTGTTGTGAATATTTCGATCTGGTGACTTCATCCATACATTCTTTGTTTAGCTCATGGGCAGCATTTAAAAACAGCATGCCCACCTGTAGCAGGAAATCTACTTTCCTTCAGATAAAAGTTGATATATTTCACATATTTACAATATTTGGAGAGGACATAAATGTTTAAACAGTTGTTGTTAAGCATTAGCTTATTATGCTTATGTTGAAATTTTATAAACATTCTGTAAATTTTTCATAATCTGTCTGCAAATATTTGTATCTCTGGAGATACACTGCCCTTTTAGGGTTCAAATCATTAATGAGTTCGGTGTGCACTTCCCACAGAACATCATATGATTTCAGAATGAATTATTATTTTTTTTTTCTAGTATGGAAACAAGCAGGATGAACATTCTGCAAAGCATCTTTCATCATCCACTAAAAACAGACTGGTGAGCAAGTGATTACATGGTGACAGCATTTTAATGTTCCAATATTACTTTAATTATTTTTTGCTGTTTTCATTACAGTATCATTCTTTTCCCAGTATGGCGTGTGTGTAGCGGATTATAAAATGAATATCAAAATGATGAACAATTTATAAGTTAAAATAAAGTACAATATGTTATTTGGTTCCCTGTGTTGACTGTCCTCAGTGTAATGATGCAGATTATTCTATAAATCTTCATTGTATCCACTTTCATTGATTGTGAGAACGTTTATGCACAATGTTATGCATGATATTGAAGTTTGCGGTGGGTGGCACACTCCTGCTTCTTATACTTTGGCAGCTAACAGCACGTTATGATGCATTTGATGTTTTGGAATTCTAGATCCATTTGTCTATGCAAGTCTTGATTGTATCTTTGCACCTGGGATGGCCCGAGGCACAGTTTGCCAAAATATTGGACCTGCATTAGGGGCATTATGGTATTATGACTTACAATAAATGTAAACTTTCACAATAAAACATCAAACTGAAATTTGCTATATCAAATCTAATAGCAGTTAATATTCATAATGAACAAATGAATAAAAATGGATGTTTAATTCTGACATTTGCAATTAAGTGAATGCTCTTTCATCCTGCACAGAACTTCTGCTCTGTTTTTTTAGTTTAGTTTTTTTGGCAATATCACAGGGCCTGATGTCACTTGATGAAAATATTTCAAAAAATGTATGATTACAGCATAAAGTCATAACTTTACCCAGGAACACTTTGATAAACCTGTAATAATAATTATGTTTTAACGACGTCATAGACGTCATATACGTCGAAGCTCCGGCTGGAGCGTGAATGGTATGGGAGTAATGTGAAGTTGTGTATTATACATTAGTTGTCACAACAAGCGAGAAATGCTTACCATAGACAAAGCAGAACAGCAAACCTCCGGAGAAACACCAGTTGTATATGTAGAAAAAGGAACACAGAACAGATCAGCATCTACAAGCAAAAAGAGAAAGCGACTGGGTCAGTAATAAAACCTGAATCAACATTGGATTGGCTTTTCAGAGGTGGCAAGAACTTGATTTTTTAAGACAAGATTTAAAAGGATTTAAAAATTACGCAGAATTCTTTTTTTATGTTACTCATCGGGTAAGATATTTTATTGAACTATTCTATTGGATACATCTACTGATGCTAACTAACTCAGTCACTGACTGTGCATGACTGTAGCTTTCAGCCAGGAGAAGATGTCGTCAGGTGGGTCCAACTTTCACGGGGTGCTTCGACCCTGAACCACAACACCCTCCAGTTGGCGGGTCGGCAGTGGTGGCCAGTCACTGCCCACCTCCTCCTGGCCCCCAGCTCAACTCCTCCCTCCTACTCCAGAGCCAACAAGACGCTCTTTCTGCTGCCTCACCCAACCTACGGACAGCTGCCTTCCTCTCCCTTCCTGCCATACCCAGAGCTGTGAGTGTCTTCCACACAGACTGCGCCGGGAAACCCCTACACCCGACCTCAACCGGGAATAGCCAGGCCTGCCACCCTTTGGCCCTGCACTGCTCAACAAGGTCCTGATACTTGGTGGCTTTCCGCTCATAGGCCTCCTCGCACCCGTCCTCCCACGGGACCGTCAGTTCAATCAAGATTATCTTCCTTGACTCCTCAGACCACAAGACCATGTCCGGCCTCAGCGGTGTTTGCACAACCTGGGGGAAGACTAGTTTCCTTCCCAGGTCCACCCTCATCTCCCAGGATTGTGCTGCTTGCAAGAGGCTCTTTTTTGTCTTCTTGGGGGCTGGTGGTTTCTCCCCTTCTCTGATGAACTGGATGGATATCGCCGGCCTTCTACTGGTCTGGCGCTTTTTCTGCCTCTCCCGCTCCAAGATGTCAGCCAGTGCACTGAGAACCTTGTCATGGCGCCACCTGTATCTTCCTTGGCTAAGAGATGTTTTGCATCCTGCCAGTATGTGCGCCATTGTTCCCCTCCCTCCGCATAGCCTACACAAAGGGTCCTCCCTCATTCCCCATCTGTGGAGGTTTGTTGGTGATGGAAGGGTGTCGTACACTGAACGGAGCAGGAAAGAGATGCGAAAGGGCTCCAGTCTCCAGATCTCAGGCCACGTGATCTTCCGCTTTGGCAGATCCCACTTTGTCCAGGCACCTTGTACTCCAAGTTCGACGGCCCTAGACCTGCGCCTTTCTTCCTCCAGGTGTCGGACCTCGGCTTGAATCATGTCCCTCCTCTGCCTTGGGTCTGCTTTTCCCCACTGCTGGAAGTGGGTGGATCCGAGTCCTTGCCTCCCTACACATGGGTTTCCGATGATGTCCTTCAACTTCAATGCGCTTTCAGCTTGCGCCACTGATGTGTCAGCCGCCCATTTGCGTCCTGATCTCGTAATGACTGATAGATAGTCATGTATCAGTAGTGTGAGTTCATTGTATAAAGCTTGACCTTATCAGAATTGCAATAAAATGTTAAACACTTGTAATGTAAGCTTTTGTTACGTTATATATTTGAAAATATGAAAGTTTCCAAATCAAAACGTTCCCAAATCAAAACAGTGTAAGATGTGGAACCTGCTCAGATGGCAACTTTTTTGATTTCCGTGCGTACCAAAGTGCATCCAAAACAATGTTCTTCTGCAAGAAGAATGTGTTTTTTAACTGAAAGGGACAACTTTTTATGAGAATTATTTAAATTAAATACAATTATTATTAATATTATTATTGTTATTATCATCAATTAATACTAATAATATTAACAACAACCAATAACCATAACAAAGCAAATAATGTGCTCAATTAATAAATCAAGCCTCTGTGGCTCCCTCTGATCACCGCCAGAGGGCTCCTTCAACGGGATACTAACTTTATTTCGGACTAAATTTCACATCACCCCGTACTTGGTGCTGATTTCCCTCAAACATGATCCTCATCCCATGGACTATTTATGCCACACACACACACTCTTGTTTTGCCGTGGCTGACAATACTGAGTGTTTTCTCCCATGTTTATTGTTCTCTGGTGTTTGACTTTGGACTATTTTCCCTGTGTTGATGTACCACTGACTGCCTTTCTGATCTTCTGCCTGTTTACCTGGATATACCTTGTATTGTTTGCTGCCTGCCCTGACCCTCTGCCTGTCTTATTGTTACGATTTTGCTTTGCCTTGGATATCTCTGTTGCTTGTGATTTACCCCTGCCTGTTGTACTACATGGATCCCACTTCTGTTGACTCCTCATTACAGAAGAATTCGCCAGACCCCGATCCAGCGGCTATTTACCATCTGTCTACTGAGGTGTCCACACAATCAAGTATTTTGGCGACTCACCAACAACAGCTCACCCGGCTAACGTCAGTAATGGAGGAGCTGATTAAGACGCTACAAAGCTTGTGTCTCCCCACATCCAAAGCAAGCCAGCCATTAATCACCCCCACAACAAACGCCGCACCAATGACGACAGCTACTGCCAGCCCTCGTCTAGCATTCCCTGAGAAATATGATGGTTCCCCAAAATAATTTAAGGGGTTTTTGCTGTTCATTGTTTGTCTCCCAACAACCCACGCTATATCCCACTGAAGAAAGTCGCATATCATGTGTCTGCTCATCAAGGAAAGGCAGGGACTTCTACGGGACTTCTAATGCCTGACGGGGAAGGCATTAGAATTGGCAAGCAGGACGAGGCAGAGGGCAGTGAGAGAATGGCGCGAGGCCGGTGGTGTGATTGATAATGAGCGACGCTTGAGGCAGTGCGCTGGAGTGAGTTGCCGAGGGAACGGTCAAACTCGCTGGTGGCCGCCTGGGTTCTGGAGGGGTAGCTGCCGTCCGTGAGGGAGCAGAGGAGTCACTGCCGTTCACCGTGGGCCGGAGCCTGCTGCCATCTGCCATGATGGGGAGAAGCAGGGAATGGGGGACTCCTGCCGACTCCCCGAACTCGGAGGAGCCGTCACCGTCCACCAGGAGGAGGAGTGTCAAGCCGTTCACCAAGGGCTATCCAGCGCCATCGCCAGGCACAGGGGAGATGATCACCCAGCTGGTGGAGGACCAGATGGCAGTGCGTTGTGGGAACCATACCATATTTTTTTTTCTCTCCTCCCTGTCACTCCCCATGCTTCCATCTCCTTTTCTCTCGCCTCGTTTATCCATACCCCCAGGTGCCACGGTCGCCGTGACTGGTCCACCCAGAGGAGCCGGGGGGGAGTACAGCGCAGTCTCGTGAGTACCCCCCAGCCTGCGAGGAGCGATGGGTGTATGTGGCGAGCAGGATGAGGCCAAGGGCTGTGAGAGAATGGCGCGAGGCCGGTGGCATGATTGACAATAAGCGACACCTGCGCAACATACTGATCTTGCATCTCTCACGGAGGAGCGGAAGCATTAAAGGAGAATAGTAAATTGAGTAAAACTAAGCGTTCACTCACGCTTGATGCGTCAACGTCACATGCTGTACTACTCAATTCATGATTAGTCACTGCCAATTTAAAATATTAAAGAGAACGATAAAATAACGTTATTAACCGGTTAATGGTCATTTCAAATAAATGTTTCAGTTCAAAATGATTAAAATTGATTTTGTTTTCGTTTTTGTTCCTGTTAAAATTTAGCTCGTTTCCGGTTTTCGTTTTCGTACCTTGAACCGGTTCAGAGCCCTGCTTAGAGGAGAGAGAGTGGTGCGTCCATCAGAGACTCTGCCTGTAATGTGTTCAACCAGGACATATGAGAGCATCCTTGCCCAACCCACCCATCTCAAAGAAACTCCACATCGGTGAGTCATCAGTCTCATTCTTCCACTAATGTTGAATTACTAGTAATACTTACCTTTAATGATGGTTCAGTCAAAGCCATGGCCATGATTGGCTCTGGGGCTGCCGCTAACCTAATTGATTCAGACTTTGTCAGGAATCATAACATTCCCTTAATTTTGTGCGAATCTGTTTTGGCAGTGGCAGCGTTAGACAGACGTGCCATGTTCATCACACCACCGGGGACATTTCTCTACAGATTAGGGATTTGCACACTGAAATAATTAGAATTTTTCTAATTTAGAATTTAAATCACCACAGAACCCCATCATACTTTGACTTCCTTGGCTGCAACAACACAACACTCAAATTTCCTGGGCTGATAAACAAATTGTGCAGTGGTCTGACTCCTGTCTTCAAAACTGTATCCAACCTGTCCCTGTCAAAAACATCCAACACACTACTTCTAGACTGCAACCTGTGTCCATCTCCAATCTACCACCAGAGTACAACGATCTCATAGAGGCTTTTAACAAAACCAAGGCATCAACCAACTCCTCATTGCTCGTTTGATTGTGCCATATAATTTCTTCCAGGTACCATATCCCTCAAAGGCAGAACTTTCCCCGTCACAACCCGTATCAGAGGCCATGAAAAACTACACTGAAGAGGAACTGTCCAAAAGGTTCATTTGACCATCCACTTCCTCAGTTTCTTCTTTGTGAGTAAAGAAGATGGCAGTCTGTAGCCAACTTCTACAGGTGCTTCATCAGAGACTTCAGCATCGTCGCAACACCACCAACTTCCATGCTTAGGAGGGGAGAACATTGTCTATCTTTGGTCACCAGCTTCAGAAAGATCCTTCCAAGAGTTAAAAGAACGCTTCACCACAGCCCCTATCTTACAGTGTGCATCATCCTGACCCTGAACACAAATTAATTGTAGAAGTTGACACATTCAGCACTGGCATCGGGGTGGTACTTTCTCAGAGACAGGGCAATCCACCCAAACTCTTCCCTTGTGCATATTACTCATGGAAACTCACTTCTGCTGAACAAAATTATGATGTGGGAGATCGGGAACTCCTGGCCATGAAGGCAGCTTTTGAACAGTGGCGACTGTTCAAAAGCAAAGGGTACCCTTTCTGGTACTAACTGACCATTGAAACCTGGAATATCTGTGTTCAGCTAGAAGACTCAATCCAAAAAGGAAAGATGGGCAATTTTTCTTACCAGATTCAACTTCATGGTAACTTATCGGCCCAGTCCCAAGAATATCAAAGTGGACACCCTTTCCCGGCAGCATGAATTAGCCCTTTCACCACCTACTAACGAGCCTCTCCTTCTTTCTACTCTCATCCTGGCACCGGTGCAGTGGGACCTCATGACAGAAATTGCAGACGCCCAAAGCTCTGATCCACCTCCACCTGATTGTCCTCCGAATTGTAATTATGTACCAGTTGCACTTCGTAGAAGAGTCAGTCAGTGGGTGCATAATTCCCCCTGCTCTGATCACCCAGGCATCACTACCACCATGCAACTCGTCAGCAATCGCTTCTGGTAGCCCTATTTACAGTCTGACATTATAACGCTCATCCAGAACTGTAAATGTCAAATGACCAAATCATCCCATCAAGCCCCTGCCGGTCTACTCCATCCACAGCAATTCCCTTATGCCCTTGGTCACACATAGCCATCGACTTTGTTACAGATCTCCCTAATTCCCAGGGTCATACCACAATACTCACTGTAATCGATCGTTTCTCCAAATCCTGCCGTCTCATCCCACTGCCCAAGTTACCCACAGCCTTTGAGACAGCAGAACATCTCTGTAATTGTGTATTACAATTCTATGGCCTCCTGGAGGACATCTTCTCCGCTCTAGGACCTCAGTTTACTTCACGTGTGTGTGCCGCTTTCTTCCAGATGCTCAATGTCAGTCAGACCTCAGGTTACCATCCTCAGTCCAATGATCAAGTTGAACATCTCAATCTAGAACTCATCCGTTACTTCAGGTCCTACTGTAACCGTGATCAAGCAACTGGAGTTGTCATTTGCTCTGGGCGGAATATGCACAAAATTCACACCGAAAACCCTTGACTTTGGACTGTTTTCCCTGTGTTGATGTATCACTGAATGCCTTTCTGATCTTCTGCCTGTTTACCTGGATATACCTCGTTTTGTTTGCTGGTGATTTACCCCTGCCTGTTGTATTACGTTTGTTAACAATAAAGCCGCACATGGATCCCACTTCTGTTGACTCCTTGTTACACCCATAAACAGGATGATTGTTTTCAGTAAACTGCTCTAATGTTTAAATGGATCTCATCTGATTCTAAAGCATGTTCTTAAACGGGTTAAAACTACTGTATGTCCACTGGTCTCTATAGACCCAAGTGGATGTATGGACAAATGAGTGATTTTTTTTTCCCTATATAGTGATGTAAAACATCTGTTGGTGCAGACTAAGCTATTCTCACATATAAATATAAATTAATGTAAACAACTTTACTTTTAGTTTGCACTCACATTGGATTGGTCATTCAAGTAAAACTTTATGGCTAAGTAATATTTGTGTGGTTTGGTCCCCTTACACTGAGGATATTTGCTGTTCAATTCCTAGCTCACTACCCTTTGTTTTTCTTTTATTCAATTTCTTTTGGAACACAAAAGATGTTTGGCAGAATGTCCAGGCTTAGTGTATTATTAATTAAACTCATATGCTGCATGCAGTATTGGACATTATTAGTATCGAACATAATGCTTTATTACTGCTAGTGTGAATTTATTCCACACATTCACTCCTGATTCACTTCTGTGCTAAAATGAGCTTCAAATAAATTTATAAAATCACCTTTGCTGTTACAATGACTGTTTCATCTAGGATTTTAAAAAAATCCAATGTTTAAAGGTTTTTATTGACCATGAATTGTGTCTCAAACCTCCCTCTCTTGTACAGTATTTATTTAACAAACTTTAACACAAAATAGAAGTTTTCAGGGCCTACTGTTTTCCCTTTTTTAAATTACTGTGATTAGATTGCATTTGAATTACAATCTCTTTGTTTGATCTGTTATGTTATTACTTAATTTATATACCTATGCTATCAATTTTATGGTTTTGAAGACCTCTTTGAATAGCCCCTTCACACAGCAATCCTGGTAAATTACCGTAAAATTACCAGAATTACTTTACCAGTTAATACAGATAGGCCTATGCTGTTCACACAAGCAATGGCATTCTGGCTTTTTACCGCTAAGAGGCCTTTCACACATCAGCACCAACATACCGGTAAATTCTGTGATGTCAGCCATCGGAAATTATCTTTAAACACTGCGCAATTGTCTTCATTCGCCTGCATGAGGAGAAGCACTTTAGTTTCACAATCTTTTTTTTTTTTTTTTTATCACACAGAATGCGTTTTTGCTCTTAAAAACACGAGACGCGCACAGTATCCAGCTTTATTCCAAAATGGATTAAATTCATTATTTTCCTCAAAATTCTACAAACAATACCCCATAATGACAACGTGAAATAAGTTTGTTTGAAATATTTGCAAATTTATTAAAAATTAAAAAAATCACATTCACAGCCTTTGCCATGACACTCAAAATTTAGCTTGGGTGCATCCTGTTTCCACTGATCATCCTTGAGATGTTTCTACAACTTGATTGAAGTCCACCTGTGGTAAATTCAGTTGATTGGACGTGATTTGGAAAGCCACACACCTGTCTATATGAGGTCCCACGGTTAACAATGCATGTCAAGAGAAGCAACACTAATGGTTCGATGAGGGGCAACCAGGAAGTTTTGGAGAACTTACTAATAAACAAACAAACAAACAAATAAAAACTCAATCAACGGGAGTTTGATCAGAGAGAAAGATGACTAGGTCTCGAATAAAAAAGAATTCTGTGGTGGAATGAAGACTGTAATAAAAGAAATAAAAGGAAAGTGTTTAGGAAATTGAAAAACAGTTAAATATAAAGTGGCTCACGCAGTAGTAAGGAGAGTGGTAAGAAAGGCTAAAAGGGATTTTTGGAGAGCATTCTGTAATGAAATAGGTAGAAGTACTCCTGTAGAAGATTGATGGAATATGATAAAAAAATGAGAGAAATAAGTAATGAATTTGAATTACCAGTGCTCAAAATGAGAGTTGAGTCAGCAATAACAGATGAAGAGAAGGCAATAATGTGAAAAAGGGGTTTATAAAGGTTAACTCTTCTAGAAACTTGTGTGAAGAGAGGAAGATATTAAGGGAAGAGATGCTAAAAAGAAATCCAACATTAAAATACAGAAGGGAAGTTATGGACAGTGTGTTGGATGTTCCATTTGAAATGACTGAATTAAAGAGAGCATTAAAACGAGTGAAAGAATGTGCAACTGGACAAGACGGAGTGAGTTATATGATAAAACATCTAAGTGAAAAAGGCATTGGGTGTAGTATTGGATTTTATAAATAGGATATTGATGGAAGGGGTTTTACCTAAGAGCTGGAAAGAGGCAATAGTTATTCCCATAAGGAAGCCAGGGAAGGATCGTAGTATTCCAACAAACTATAGACCAATAGCACTTACTTCCCATGTATGCAAAACAATGGAAAAAAAATATTACAGACAGATTAATGTATTATCTGGGGAGGCGGCAGTGTTCTTAGACATCGAAAAGGCGTATGATATGGTATGGAGAGAAGGGTTGCTACTGAAATTGGAAAATATGGGGGTAGGAGGGAGAATGTATAATTGGATCAAATAATTTCTGGAAGAAAGATCAATTAAAGGTACAATATGTAAGAATTTTGCATTAAAATATCCCAAAATCTCAAGGCCAGTGTTATATATTTTGTTAAGTTGATTACTTACAATATCCCAAATGTTTCCAATGTAGGATTTGAGGGCGAAACAAACACAAATGAATCTTCCAGGTGAATTGTGCAAACTTAATTCCACACAGAACTCAACATTCTAGACATCAAATCACCAACCCCAGAGCCGTAAAAGGAGGCTCCAGCCAGTCTACCTAACCAACGAAAACCTCCAACTAAGAACTTTTTATGGCCAAACTAAAGTTAAAACTTGTCAACGTGAGCTTGGAAAAGAATGATTGGTTCAGAGATGGCAAAAGCTCGGTGCTCAATCAAGATAACAGCAGAGAAGCTGCTGGACTCCACACAGATACAAAACAGACCATCTTCTTCTTAGGACCTCTGAGTGACCTCAGGGTGTAAAATGTTTTCAAACCACAGAACTGAGATTTTACCTATAACTATACATAAAATCATTCAAGAACTATTTTAAATGGACTTATAATCAAACATCATGCAACTACATGATTCTATGTTGTTTCTACAGTAGATGTGTGTATCTGATATGCTTAGATGCCATATAATTCATGTAATTGTTATAACTATTAGGTGTGTGAATGAAAGTGTGTCGTGCTTCCTGTCAGCATGATCGTACGTTCTTAATTCAAAAGATGGCTTGATTGAAATCTGTGTAATATGTTTTGTATTCTTATAATAGTAATAATGTCTAAAATGTGGCCTCTGTCCTCTCTGCTAGAGCTTAGAGAGTAAGAAGAGCACAGATAAGCTTGATTTATGATAAGAAGTGAAGAGAATGCCACCTCCTAAATAAAGACAGTGTCTAATTGGTCAGAACTGATCCAGGAGGCCGGACAAACATGTGAGTTAAAAATCTTAGACCTGAACAAAGTTTTAGAAGAGTTCTCAACAAGACAAAAAAAAGGTGCGCGAAGGGAGAAGAGACCAGACAGACCAGTAACCATGTAAACGCGCAGACGAAAGAACCCAAATCAAGATCAGAAGAACATGGGTTAAACAACTTCATTCAAGCCATCATCTACCCTTGTCTCAATTTCCTTTCTTTTCTAAGTTTTCCTTTCTTTTCCGTTGTGAGTCTCGGTTCTAAGTTAAGTTTTGCGGCAAGATTTCGATCCACGCTTCTTCTGCAAAGCCAGCTTCAACAAAGACTTTCATTCCGCCAGCACACCACGTGACTGGCTGCCCCAGACATCAGGCACGAGGAGCCCAGCCAACCCACGGACCGGGAAAACCCCTTTCACGCAACAAAAGGGAATCCCCAAAAGCAAAGACAAGCAAGTACTGCCTCCAGACTCTTAAGCTGAACTGGTGTATTTGATACAGATTTAATAACCTAAGAAACGATAAAAGGGTTAAACTAATGATTGATGGTTCATTCAGGTTGTGTCTTATAAGTGCATAGAAACTTGGGATTTCATCATCTCATCTCTTAAAACTCATTCTTTCCTCTCTCTCTCTTTCTTTCTGCAACTTGTATGAATGTGTGTGCGTGTTTGTGTTAGATATTAGTTTTATGTGTTAGAATAATCAATAAAGTCTTGTTTGTAATTTTAAAGAGAAGTGTTACTTGTGTTATGTGCTTACGATTTTAAAGTCTTAAACTGCTGATCTAAGTTACCTTGCTAACTATAGTGTTTCACTATAGTTTGGAAATTTATATCTGCTGCAGAGCGGACGGTTGCGGCCGGTTCAAATGAACCCTGAACGAGTCATTTGCTCGGTCGTAATAAGTGATTCTTTCGAATTCCCTATAAATTGATTAATAATTCCTTTGAGCTAAATTGACCTGTCTGAATAATAGACAAATATCTTACACCAACTATTTTTAATTCGTGAGAAAATTGCGATTTTAACCAAGGAAACGGGGCGTTAGAGCAGGGGAGATCTGGGAGTCGCCAGTCAATTGCGTCATATCCGCGTTACCCTCGGTTTCCGCTCGTACTGCGTGGAGTCCTGGACATATACAGAAGTTGTAGTTGTAGCGTCTATCAAGCAACAAACGTTAGCTTGTTTCGTGCTGTCGTTATCTTTACCGACTGCAGCTGGTTCTGTCGACAAAGCATGCTTAATTTTATATTTTCCAAATGTAGCATTCAGTAATAGTTATGTTTATGTAAGGAAAGTATTATTGCTTTAGATTTGTGTTTAACGTTAGTTTATTAACATTGTTTATCTGGTGTTTATGGCAATGTAAATAAATATAGCATGTGTTATACATAAAGATTAAGCAGTATGTGTGGGTACAACTACAATATACATGTGGGTACAATGTACAAATTATGTGGGTATGTTCGAATGTACTTTTACAATTGTTTAGAACACGTAAAACTGCGCCGCGTTATCACAACAATGAATTCGACAAACAGTAACATACTATGATAACCTATATAGTATTAAACCTTACTTTTCTTGCGGTTAATTCATTTTAATGAAATAAAAGTGTGATGAGGTTCAAGAGTCAGGAAGGAAGAAGACAGGGATCGGCGTGACTGGGACTTTATTAAAACAAAACAAACAGAAGTCGCGCACAACGCGCATTCACCGTGGCAACCGCGACGGCACAAAACAGTTCAAAACTGATAGCTCGGATCAACCGGTTTTCTTTCTCTGCATCCAATTTTCTCTCCAGTCTCTCTCTCGTTCCAGCGCGGCTTATAAGCCGTCTCTCCACGCCAATAAGACACAGGTGTTCGTCATTTGCTCTTGACCTACTTGCGTCCCGCTCGTCTCGTTTCTCTCTCTCCCGTTACAGACCACGCTGAACCACGCCCCCCTCACCACAAAAAGCATGTCATTAAACGCAACATTTATAAAAATAGAACTTTACCTCATCCATGACCATGATTTTTCGATTCCCATCTGACTGATTTACATCCACGGTGGAATTTAAAACAACAGTTCCCATCATTCCACGCTCCACATCGTCACCAAGCTACGCCGTTGTTGTTGTTTGGAATGTAGCGCCCTCTTGCGGCAAAAAAATCTTGCATATTGTACCTTTAAGGTGAGAGCGGGAGAGTGCATATCATCAAAAGGTATAGAGAATGGCACTCCTCAGGGGAGTGTCATTAGTCCATTGCTTTTTATAATCATGATAAATGATGTGTTTACGAGGGTGGATACAAATATTTGCAGATCTTTGTTTGCAGATGATGAAGCTCTGTGAGACAGCCCTCCTGGAGTTTGCCAAAAAAGCAGCTGAAGGACTCTTAGACGAGGAACAAAATTCTCTGGTCTGATGAAACAAAGACTGAACTCTTTGGCCTGAATGGAAAGTCACATGTCTGGAGGAAACCAGGCACTGCTCATCATCTGGCCAATACTATCCCTGCAGTGAAGCATAATGGTGGCAGCATCATGCTGTGGCAATGTTTTTCAGTGGCAGGAACTGGGAGACTAGTCAGGATCGAGGGAAAGATGAATGCAGCAATGTACAGTGACATCATTGATGAAAACCTGCTCATGAGCGCTCTGGACCTCAGACTGGGTCGATGGTTCATCTAACAACAGGACAACGGCCCTAATCACACAGCCAATATAACAAAGGAGTGGCTACGGGACAACTCTGTGAATGCCCTTGAGTGGCCCAGCCAGAGCCCAGACTTGAACCCGATTGAACATATCTGAAGAGATCTGAAAATATCTGTGCACTGACTGTCACGGGTTGTTTTGGTTTGTGTCATCTTCAGGTTTCATGTTCTTGACTCATGTCTCTGTCATGTTTCCTGTTGTCATGTGATTCCCTGTAATTGCCACTGTCAACTTTTTTGCCTTTTTCCACCTTTGTCACCATTGACTTTTGGCTTGCTTAGTTGGGGACATTTAATTTAATATTCAACAATATATTACTGATCTGCTTGCATTGACACCATTATATGAGAACTGAACTGAGCTGGACGATGACATCACGGTTTTCTCCAGAGTGGCTATATATATATATATATATATATATATATATATATATATATATATATATATATATATATATATATATATATATAATGAACTAAATTAATAACTTTTTTACAACAAAAATGAAACCTCACTGAGCTTACTTAAGCCGGACTGTGAAGCTATTTTCTTCTGGAAACAAACTTTGTTGCATTATTTTCCTGTTATCTCTGTAAAGCTGCTTTGAAACAATCTGTATTGTAAAAAGTGCTATATAAATAAATGTGACTTGACTATAGTCATGTGATCCTGCTATGTGTTCACCATGTGATTGTCATGTGATTGTTTCATTGTGCACAGCTATCCCTTGTCTTGTTATTAGTCCTTGTATATTTAAGCCCTCATGTTTGTCTTATGTTTGCATTTTTTCCCCCCTTGTGACCACTGTTGGTGAGCACCCTGTCCAAGTTCATGATTTTGTTTTGAGTTTCACACCATGCCTTTGTTTTATGTTTGATCTTGCTTTTGAAGAGTATTAATAAACTACACTTGGGTTCTACAACTTCCCTCCAGTAGATCACCTGTTTCACCGACGCTCCCCATCCAACCTGATGGAGCTTGAGAAGTTCTGCAAAGAAGAATGGGAGAAACTGCCCAAAAATAGGTGTGCCAAGCTTGTAGCATCATACTCAAAAATACTTGAGGCTGTAATTGGTTTCAAAGGAGCTTCAACTAAGGTTTGAGCAGAATACTTAAGTACATGTGATTTTTAACAAATATTTCAAACAAACTTCTTTCACATTGTCATTATGGGGTATTGTTTGTAGAATTTTTAGGACATTAACTTATTTAATCCATTTTGGAATTAGGCTGTAACATGAAAAAATGTGGAAAAAGTGAAGCGCTGTGAATACTTTCTGGATGCAGTTTCATTCTAGCGCATGTGTACTAACTTTTGTATATGCAAAACTACGTCTAAATCACGTCATCTCCATAACAACTTTATGATTTGCCTAAAGCAGACTTCATACATCAGCGCGTTCTGACTTCATACAACCATACCGGTAATTTTCATTCTGTGTTGCGTTCACAGCACTTTACACACAGCATTATACCGGTAATTTACTGGTAGTGTTACAACTTCCCTGACTGGTAAATTGCCAGAACTGTTTTACCAGGATTTTTGAATAGGTTCTGTTCACACATGACCTCTTACGGGTAATTTAGTCTAAAAACTGTCTAAAACGAGCTATTAATAATTAATTTGAACATTTATCTGATCCTTACAATAACAATAGTTGTCTCTGGTAGGCAAAATTATGTCTGATCCATCTCATTTTCTATTTGAGGAATATCAGCTTCTTCCAGAAGACTTAGTCACACATGCTTGTTTGTACAGACTACAGAAATATTTTGTTCACTAATCTGTCAAATTATTAAATCAGAGTTGGTGGTCTAATAGGCCTCAAAGTTCTGGAAAAGTGGAAGGTAGTGTTCAGTGATGCACTGCTAGTTAGTGCGCGTGCACATGAAGGGGGGTGTATAAAAAGCTAAAGGTACTGTAAAACGTCAACATCACCATCACTAAGCTTCCGACAACTCTTTCAGTTTTTATCTGAAAACAATTTCACAGAACGTTTGAGTTAGACTAGTTTATTAAGAGCACAGTTATGAGCACAATGGGGAAAAAAAAGCGGACTGAGCTTACCTTTTCGCTGTGATGACGTTTAATTCCCCTGGCTTCCTCTGTAGTCCCATTTAGCCACTTTTTAGAAACAACCTTTTTTAAGACACATAACAGCTTAAAAAAAAAATCATGAGTGGGGTAATACCAATGTATTATGTCATAGAATACGTGTCTTGAGCTTGTGTTCACCACAGACCTTATTTCAGCCATTTAACCAAAATCCCATTCATATATCATATTCATATATTTTAAAACGGATTCCAGTGATGCAAATTTTCAACATCATTACTCCAGTCTTCAGTGTCACACAATCATTCAGAAATCATTCTAATATGCTGATTTGCTGCTAAAGAAACATTGCTTATTATTATCAATGATGAAAACAGTTGTGCTGATTCTAATTTTGTGGAAACCATGATACATCCCCCCCTCAGAATTCTTGGAAAGAATAGAAAGTTCAAAATAACAACATACATATCTAGTAATTTATGTATTATATATATATATAAACAAAAAATTACTAGATTATATGAGAATGACTTATGAATGTGTGTGTGTGTGTTTGAAACAGTGTGCACAGCAAGTTAAACTCAGGAGGTGAGGTCGGACAAGGACACACACACACACACACACACACACACACACACAAAACACACTGCACTTTGTGGTTTGTGGCTCAGGTTCATGAAATCACAGAGAGCATTGTTACATTAGCAGTAGAGAGGAGAGGTGGTCTGGAAAAGACCCCCAGAAAGAGACAGCAAGAGTTGAACAGGAGAGGAGAGTGCGTTCTTAAGGGAATTTCTCTTTCCACAGTCAGTCAGTCAGACACACACACATTCAGAGTGTGTTCGCTGTGGAAGAGACGAGACTTTCTCTCTTTCTCTGTCACTCTGGGACTCCGAGAGCAGCATAAACTCAATGTCTAAAAAAAGTGCTGGAGATTTTGATTGTCATCCTTTATAATGAAGGTGCAAGCCAATCGGCAGAAAAGGTCATTCTATTCCAGTTGACCAGAGGGGGATTATGGGTCGGGAAATTGCAGTGCATTGCTTTTGTGACACTGAGAATGTAAACCGGATTCTGGGAAATGTGACCTCTTATAAGGGGACTGGATACAAAATACCCTTGGGAAGGTTACGAGTCTGACTGAGCTTTTGCTTATTTATTTTCTTAGTTGCATGAAAGTATTTGGTCTCAAACATGGAAAATGGTTGTTTTAATAAATAGGCCTATCAATATCTGTTGTAATATCACTGCTACAAATAATAGGAATGTTACACACATTAATCTTATGTATACAAATAAAAATGTAGGCAATGTAAGATATGTGTACAGATCTGTAACAATAATGATATGAGTTTAAATGTTTCAGGACAAATGATATACATGTTTCAAACAGGTAAATAAAATCAACTGAATATTAAATAGGCTATACTGTTCTTCATGTTACACAGCTTACATCCGTCTTTTGAAGGGAACCTTTAAATCAGAAATGTATTGACATCAAAACCAGTTTTAGCAGGCAGCTGCTGAAACAGAAGAACAGTCTCCACCTGCTGGACAGTTTGGAGGATGACAGTTTTCCTGAAAATAACGAAAAAGGCCGTTCAGACCGAATGAAACAGTGATTTCAAGGAATTCGTTCTTATACAACAAAACAATGCATATACACGATGAAAAAAAAAAAAAAAAAAAAAGCATTCACATCCAAAATTTATAATATATGCACTGAACTGCAAATGTGTGCCTTCGATCTAAATACCATATAATTCCTGCATCACTGTGATGAAAGTGAAGGATGAGTTTGTGATTAGAAAAACTGTAAGGTTAGTTACGGATACAATTACGTGTGGCTTTTTTTTTTAGAAATCAAACAAATCTTTAGATTAGTCTGTCTGTTCATCACTGTTCATCAGCATAAAAAAATAAACAAAAAAAGACTAAAACGCATCATTAAAGTGGATAATACAAGATCTGAAATTGTATAAATATGAAGAAGGGAGACCTTCGGCAAACGTTAACAGAATGCTCGTTTAAAATTATCCGGTCTTTAATCATTTTTTTCAAAACGGAATTTTTTTTTTCTTGTTTTTTTCTAAAATGTTTATATATATATATATATATATATATATATATATATATATATATATATATATATATATATATATATATATATTTATATTTATATTTATATTTATTATTATTACATTAAGTGTTCTCTGAACATTCTGAAACATTCCCATAAGATTTGCAAAATGATAAAATCAAATGTTCATTTCACTTTCGATTAACAAAGAAAGCATTAGTTTGATCAAATGTGTTATATATATACACATTTAAAAATATTTTTTATAACTTAATGGCAAAACATTTTTAGAGCATATTTTTGTAGCTGGGGTGACGTGTTAAACTAGAAAACAAATGTAGAGCAAATCCTTTTTAATACATTTACAGAGGGATTACACAGTAGTCTGAACACACACACGCACACCATAAACATGTCAGTCAGTCATTGTGCGTTTGAGGCACAATCTCTCTCTCTCTCTCTCTCTCTCTCTCTCTCTCTCTCTCTCTCTCTCTCTCTCTCTCTCTCTCTCTCTCTCTCTCTCTCTCTCTCTCTCTCTCTCTCTCTCTCTCTCTCTCTCTGTGTGTGTGTGTGTGTGTGTGTGGGTCTCTGGGGTTGGGCCGTGAGTCTTGTATGACAGCGGTACAGCAGCAGATGCCAGAGATGGCACAGGAAAATGTCCTCGTGACACCAGAAGCATTATCTTTCAGCACTACTGTGTGCTGAGTGTGTGGAAAAGGGCCAAGGGCACAGAACAGATGCTTACACACAGTAACTCACTAAACATACCCATGCTACTAACTTTACTACATTTTTCATTAGCGTGACAGTTGTTTTCAAAACAGTGCAGCTTTTCCACGCACAAGCTATAGGCCCACTTTTGCACGTGCAGCTCGTGAGGTGAGGCCAATAATCAGACACACTCATTTATTTCATTGAATCGATTTGTTTAGATGGTTCATACATGAAGTGATTTATTTCTCACTGATTGATTTGATCTTGCACAGCATTTCAGGTCATAGCTGACTGTAGTGACACTGCAGTTGTTGTCTAAAAAGTAGCTAATTGTGATTATTACGATCAATTGTCTGTTTTAGGGCTTTGCCATTTGTGTGCTTCATTCATGGAATAATAGTAACAAATTATTGTGATTAATTGAATCCTTTGTAAGTCAAGCACTTAAAATCACACACTAATTGCAGTCCTTATGAAGCAACCTACATACAAAAAATATTATGGTATTATTGTAATTCTATCCATCATTTTAAAAATCCACATTCAATTCCTAAGGGAACAGAAAGCTCAAAAATGCAGAGTGGCTTTTGTAACTATAAACCAACAAAACAATCGCATACTTTATAGCAGGTATGGCGTTGGATTTGAAACTTTGTGACCGTTAAAAGAAAGTATGCAGGGCTGGAAACTGCTGTTTTGGATAAGATTTTGTTTTATTTTTCTATTGTACTTTCAATGACTTTTCAGATGTGTTCAAATTTTAAATCTTCTATAATCTATAATAACATTAAACATATTTCATGTTTCTCCAAACAATTTTTTTTCTTGAGTATCAAGGCACATGAAAGGTCAGTGAACAACATTTAATATTGTGTGTGGCACAAACTCTCCATTCAACAGAATCTCTGCTTGGAGATAAATCGTGTAAGAATCTGCATATGTGGTGCATACAGAATTTAACAAGTCACACAAAGCTTTTAAAAACATTTGTCCTTAGGTTCAATAAAACCTTAGAATGCTTTGGATGACAGCCTCTCAGTTTAGTGCTTTGCAATTAGGCTTATAAATACATTTAAAGGTGAATCCAGTTTTAAGGGAAAGGAAAGCTAAAACAAATAGGGGGTTTAGAGACACAGTGTAGATAGTTAATGAGGAAAAGTTAACCTATGAATGGTGCATTTATATCATAAATGTCACAGGCATTTGGAAAAATGCAAACACACAAGTGAATACAGTAGAGTAAAGGAATATAGAATGCTGATAACGCTGATCGTTTGATCCAGGATGAATTTGATAAGAAATTTGTCTGAAATGTTGGCATTGCATTACTACACATTTTCTCGGGATACACATAATATCTCTCCATTTAATCTCATTGTTGACTAGGATAAACAACTGAGATGTAAAAGAGCCATCTGTGACTATTGGTGCACACACACACACTCACACTTTGGTAAATTCAAGAACAAATAAGAAGTGAATGCACAAGCAGTTATGTAATATGTCTCCCCTCTTACCATAATGCATTTCACTGGCATCATTTAATCTAGAAAATGATTTAAATGGATTTCTCCTCCTCTCAGGGATCAGATAAACCTCAGGGAGCACTTTATGGATCTCATCATGAAGTGAGCAGTGAAAGGAACAGAATGAGTGTGGGCAGCTTTAACCAGGCATGGGCCAAAGCTCAGCCGTATGGGCTGCATCTGTTAGTCCACTTTCGAATCAATAATGTAATGAGTAGACCCTTTGTCCCCTGAAGACCACTCCACACCTTCAAAACCATCTTTCTCTCTTTCACCCTCATCCCTTTATCTTTAAAGGAACGATACATAAAATCCTATCATTAGTGTCATGTAGTTTTATGCAAATAGAGACATTTTGAAGAATATCCTGGATGCACTTTTCCATGAAATATAACAGAGTACTAGGTCTGTTAAGCTCCAAAATGTGCAATAAGCAGCTGAAATGAAATAGCTGAACTGTTCTTGTAAAGTTCTTTCATTTCTCTCACTTTGCTTTTTTTTTTCTCTCGCTTTAATTCGGTCCAGTACTCTGAATTCGATGGAATCTTCTCTCTCTCTCTCTCTCTCTCTCTCTCTCTCTCTCTCTCTCTCTCTCTCTCTCTCTCTCTCTCTCTCTCTCTCTCTCTCTCTCTCTCTCTCTCTCTCTCTCTCTCTCTCTCTCTCTCTCTCTCTCTCTCTCTCTCTCTCTCTCTCTCTCTCACACACACACACACACACACACACACACACACACACACACACACACACACACACACACACACACACACACACACACACCAAACCTCATCCTTAGCATCCATACATCCAGGCAGATTGTCCAACGCATTTTCAATCCCCAAGCCTGTCTTTATGTTTCAACCTGTGTTTGCCGGGCCATAGATCACTTCAGCATTAATGCCCTTCAAGTGCTTTGGACAGTTGTAGACAGCTTGTTGAAGAGGTATCTGCCACAACCGTTATCACTTCACTTCTTCATCTGTTCACTGATTAATGCCTCCGAGAGGTCGGAGGTGACTGGCTAACCGATAACTTGCTCCACTACTGAAATGGCTTTCCTTTTCGACTGATGTCACCAACTCCTTCCCTCCAACCACCTGTCATATATGGACTTTGCATGATCCGGTCAATTTCGATCGATCTGACGGATAAAATCAAGTCCCACCCTAATTTTTTTCTCATTGAATATCCTGTTTCACTTCTATCCTGTTTCAAATTCAGCTCATTACAGAAATAAAAGGGGATGTGAATGCCATTCATTGTTGATTTTAACAGATTGCTTAGAGATCTATGACAAATGACTTGAGCCTGCGATTTATTGCACTGCAAATTTGTATTTGCAGCCATTGTTTGGTAAATGTGATAAAACAGTATTAGAAATTATGGTGATGAATTTGAAGTTGAAGCTTTTTTGCTCATCATCTTTATTTTTTGAACATTCAGTCAAATGAAAAACACTCCAAATATCACATCTATCACACAGCGTGCAAGATTGCTTGAATCACAGACATCCTCTCCTGAGTGTGATAGACTGGCAGAAACGCTCTTTAATCAAAGCTTTCATGCTCAGACTGTAACATTCAATTAAAACTAGCTGACAACTGTATTTACTCTCTGTATAAGGGATTTAGTGGATATTTCCTCATTTCACAACTATATGGATGGATGTTGCATTGAATAAAAACACATAACTTGCTGAAGAATAGGCCTATTACATTTTATACAACGCATTAGAATAAAGAAATATTTCAACCAAATGGTAAATTCTGTCATGTCATTCCACAGTGTGAATTTCTGAAAAAAACATTGTACTTTATTAGTGGGGGATTTTTTTTCATTGGTCTTTTTGCAGGTTACATAATTATGCAGTAGGTGGCGACAAGTGACTGTCATTATGAGTGAGTCATTGAATCATTCACTCAACCCAGGGACGGAGTGGCAATCGGGAGAGTCGGGACTTTTCCCGGTGGGCCGGAAGTATTTCGAGGCCTCGAGGGCCGGTCTGATAGTTATACATGGCAAGTTCTTAGCAACACCATCTGGCGGCCTCGTGTGCGGCCACTGCCCGCTGGTCAAACTGTACAGCCTCTCTGCTCAAACCGTATGGTGGGCCGCAGCAGCCTCTTATTTCAATAGAAACACAGGCTTATCAGAAAGCACTAAGGAAGTGCAGGTCCAACCATGTCTAGGATTTTCAAAAATATAGGGGGATCAGTGAACGGCCCCTCGCCAAATAACATAGCCTGTCGGCAGTTTTGTCAGCATTGCGATTCTCGTTGTACACATATACACTCTTTAATAGACATATTCACGTTTAAACACAATTTAAACAAAGTATTATTCAATGCATTAGGCTACTTCTATATAGATTTATATATTAAGTTGCTCAAGCAAGTGGTAAAATATTTAACCATATTAAAATCGCAAACATTTTAAATTAAAACTTAAAATTGTCAAAAACAGCCGACTCTCATGCCTTTTCTTTTGCATTTAAATTTTAATACAATAAATCTTGCATGTCACAAAGAACTTGTTTTCCACCTCCACGAATGAGACGAGTGCTGTGCGGTCCTTAACCGTTGATGTGACCAGTAGCGGTGGCTTTTGTCACATATACGCTCACACCAGGTATATGTTCAATTATGATTTATTGAGAGCAACAGCTCACTCAACACCATGTGCAAAACTCGCAGTATTCATCTGACAACCCCTCTCCTACGTCGCACACATTACGTCTTAACCTCCCCAAAGCCTTATGGGTAATGTAGTGTTAAACATCCCAACACATCTCCCCTTTTAAATCAACATAACACCCATTACAACAGAGAAGTAACACTTATTAAGACAATCAAATTAGAATGACATTCCAGTCAGATTACCTTCAAAATATTTGAGACACAACAATGAAAACCTATTGTTACTAATTACTAATGAGAAATACTGTTTCCTGAACAATAATGTACTCCGTATTACCCCATAAACAACTCTTTAAACAAATTGGGGATATAATCCACTACTAATCTCTGTACCGAACTGGCAGTTTAATTACCCTGCCACTAGAGGTCTTTTTCGCACCAGGAACAGAGTCCGGTGGAACTTGCTCCGCATTCATGACAGATGGAATGCTCATGCGGTTTCTGCGTTAGCGGGGATTGTGAAAAACTGTCCATGTCAGTCTTTACAGAATCAGTTCCTGTGGGGCCCACTCTCTGTAAGTGACGCCTGTTACGTCTGAGAACAGTTCCACTTTGTGTCTGTACCAAATAGGAGCGTGGCTCTTTTGTGTGCTTCACCACCATACCTGATGTGGACCATGCTTTCTCCCCGTCCAACTTCAAGAGAACTTGATCTCTGGGGTTTAGGAGGGGAAGCATCCGGACTGAATGTCTTCTGTCAAAGAAGTGCTTGTAAGCTGCCTTAGCTTGTTTGTCCTTCTCAGCCACTTTTTCAAGACTGATAAGACATGGTCGCAAATTTTTTTCGAGGACAGGCAATGTAGTGCGAATTTGGTGTCCCAGCATTAGCTGAGCAGGGCTTGCACCGGTAGCCGCAATTGGAGTAGCTCTGTAGCTCAAAAGGGCCAAGTGAGGGTCGGGCTGGCGCAGAATATGCTTTGCTGTTTTTACAGCCCTCTCAACAGCCCCACTGGACTGTGGGTAATGGGGACTGCTGGTAGTGTGCTGGATGCCCCAGCCCTTACAAAAGTCCGCAAAGTCTATGCTGCTGAACTGAGTACCGTTATCAGAGTGTAGTTCCCGTGGAATTTCCCATCTTGCGAACATCCCCTTTAGGGAGGTGATCACACTGCGGCTGCTAGTGGAGTGTAAGTGGGCAATTTCAATGTCCCTAGAATACAAATCCACCACCACCAAATAACTTTGACCTCCACGTTTACATAGATCCGCTCCTATTGAGTGCCAGGGGCTGGGAGGAAGTGGAGTGGTGACCAAGGGCTCCTGCTCCTTTCTCAGGGTAGGTCTGTGCTCGTGACAAAAGGCACATTTAGATACCTTTGCATAAAGATCCGCCCCAATGCCAGGCCACCAGACTGACATTTTTGCTCGTTCTCTACATTTGTTTAGCCCTTGGTGACCTTCATGCAATCGTTCAAGGATATCTCGTCGTTGTGCAGTGGGAACTACGATCCTGTCGCCATGTAAGAGTAGTCCCTCAGCCCTGGACAATGATGCTCGTTCCGCATGGTAAGCTATGAGCTCCGGTGGCACGTGGTGTGGCCAGCCTTCTTTTATAAAGCGCATTACCTTCCTCATAATCGGGTCGTTGGAAGTGGACTCACGAATAGCATTCAACTTGGGCTCTGACACTGGCCGGGTCTGAATCACGGCCTCCACATAAGCTTGCACATCCTCTTCGGTGTCTGAAACCTCTGACTCTGTTACGGGGTTGCGCGACAGCGTATCAGCCACAACTAATGACTTGCCTGGGACATGTATGGCTTGCACGTTGAACCGCATCAAGCGCATTAGCAGACGTTGACAGCACAAGGGTGTTTTGTCCAAATCATAAGTGTTAATCAGGGGGACCAGGGGCTTATGGTCCGTTTGCAGTGTAAACTCACCCAGGCCCAGTAGATAACAGGAAAGCCGCTCACATGCCCAAACTGCAGCCAGACATTCTTTCTCTATTTGAGAGTATTTCAATTCGGCACAGGATAAGGTTCTGGAGCAGAAAGCAGTGGGAAGCGTCTTGTCGCCATGGGTTTGCAACAGAGTGGCACCCAGTCCGAAACTGCTGGCATCTGCGGACACAATGGTAGGTTTTGTGACGTCGTAAAAAGCTAATACTGGAGCAGAGGACAGCATTACCTTTATTTTGCTGAAGGCCTGCTGCTGTTGTGTGTCCCACAGCCATGCAGAATCTTTCTTGAGCAGTTCGTTGAGTGGGTGCAACAGCGAGGACAAGTCAGGTAGAAACTTTCCGAGGTAATTTACCATACCTAGCACTTGTCGGAGTTGAGTGATGCCTTTAGGGCATGGCAGGTCTGTAATCGATTTGACTTTATCCAGATCGGGTTTTACACCATCACTGCTTACAATGTGCCCAAAGAAACGGAGTTCTGTCTTACTGAAATGGCATTTGTCTTTATTGAGCTTCAGTCCTGACTCCAGGATTGTTTGTAGCACCACCTCCAGATTCTTATCATGTGTCTCTTGATCTCTGCCATACACCAGCACATCATCCATGACCACTACACAGCCCTCATGTCCCTCCAGCAGCTTGGTCATCTCCCTCTGGAAGATCTCAGGAGCTGATGTGATCCCAAAAGGAAGTCTCTGAAAACAAAATCTGCCTCTTGGAGTGATAAATGTTGTAAGCATTGAACTATTGCAGTCCAATGGGATTTGCCAGAATCCAGATGACGCGTCAAGCGTGGAGAACAATTTAGCCCCTGACAGCTTAACAGCAATGTCGTCCAGGGTAGGCAGCATGAATTTTTCCCTTTTCACTGCTTTGTTGAGGCGCTTTAAGTCTATACATATCCTGACTTTGCCATTTTTCTTGGCTACTGGGACCATTGGAGAGCACCAGTCGGTGGGCTGTGTAACTTCGCGTATTATGTGCATGGACTGCATTCGCTGTAGCTCCTCATCAACCTTCTGGATCAATGGAAAAGGCACCCTACGTGGTGTTGCTAAACTGTAAGGTTGTGCGTCCGACTTCAATTCAATTTTTATCGGCTTGCAGTTCAGACAGCCAATTTCCCCGAATACTTCTGCACGAATGTGGTCTGCTCTGGCTACCAGTCTCATAGCACAAGCCACACTTCTGCTGAGTAGGTTATTTGAATAATGTCCATCGACTACATAAATCCAAAATTGGTGACGAGCTGTATTTCTTTCAGTCTCAGCAAAAAATGTTCCTATTGTTTTCACATTGCCACCGGGACTGTTAAGCTGTATTGCAGTTTTGATCAACGGAGGGCGCTGTGGCAGACTCAAAAACAGTGGCAGATAAGTGTCATTGGACATAACTGTGATGTCAGCCCCGTGTCGATTTTAAAGGTTACTGTTTTACCACACACGGGAAGACTCACCAGCCAGTCAGACTCTGAATCACTTTTCTCAATACTGCCCAAAAAGTATGCTTCACAGTCATAATTTTCGCTGTATTGCACCTGTACAGCTCTCACAACCTTGCTTTGGCAGGCAGCAGCAAAGTGTCCAAGTTTACTGCATTTATGGCATTGCTTATTATATGCGGGGCATTCGCGTGGCCCATGACATCTATTGCAACGTGAACACAGTTTATCTTCTGTTTGTTTACCTCCGTGCTGTCCCTTCTTGTTTATTCTCTTACCAGTATCACGGTGTTTTCCTCTATGCCGCTGTTGTAACGCAGCCACCTCAACGGACATCGCCACTGCCGAATTTTGCGTCTTTACGAGCCATTGGCGGAACAAAAACAGACAAGGTAAGTGGTCAAATTCTGTCTATTATGTAGGTTACTAAATATTAACTTCTTGTTTGTTGGACTGTTGTACAAAAAGTGTTGTGGCCGATTAATGGGTCCTCATAAAATACAACGTTTCTTGAACACAATCTATGCCATTACATTTATTCAAACTCAGTATTCAATAACCTCAAGAAACGTCGTCGACATATATTTTGAACTTCCAATGTCAGATCCTGAATTCGTTGCCGATTTAAGTAGTTCCACTCACCTATTGTCTGTGAGAGAGTGCAATTTTGTTTAGCTAATTTGGAAAGAGCTAATTCATTCTACTGTGATGGGCTATGCTCTCCATGTAAGCTTGTTTCTGCCACAGATTAAAATATAAAGAAAATTACAGCTTTTTATCTGACAATTATGACTTTTTTCTGCAATTGTGAGATATCCCACAATCCTGACTTATTTTTCTCACAATTCCGAGTTTATACCGGTTGCATCCAAAAACTTAGGCAGCTGACTTGTTGCTTCTGCCTTATAGGCAACAACTCTGCAGTAATGTTAGCGTTTGCACACGAATATAAACTACCTCTACCGCTAATAGCTACCTCACAAAACTGATTTCGAACATACTTCTGGGGAGCGTAAATGTATAATGATCTACAGCAAGAGTGAGCTTTGGTGAGAAATAAACAAATATTTAATAGTAAATTTAGTAATAATAGTAGTATTAGTAGTAAAGTATCGCTAGAAATTACATCAGAAATGGAAAACATTGGTCAAAAATGTAGATTTACACAAACTGACCAGCAGCAACAAGAGGTGGAAAGTAACAAATTACATTTAACGTTACTCGCTTTACGTAATTGAGTAGTTTTTTTTGTACTTCTACTTTTTAAGTAGTTTTTAAAATCTGTCATTTTACTTTTACTTTTTTTTTTTTTTTAAGTATTGTATGTCGCAAAATTTTAAATCATATCCGTTACTAAGTAAAAAAAAAAAAAAAAAAAAAAAAAAAAAAACACAATGAGGAAAAAATAGAGCTCCGGAAACTACTGCATTGATTGAAGGGAGAACTATGGGGAGAACAAACGCGCGCGCGCGCAAAAAAAAAAAAAAAAAAAACGCCAGTGATAAAGACCTAACTGAAAGCGAAACGCCGTCAAATTCTTATGAAGCAAACCATGGCCAGTACGGGACTACTTTGGATGTAAAAAAAAAAAAAAATGCGGGTCGTCCTGGAGGATATAAGTTCTCTTACGAGAGGTTCTCTCGTATTGCGTAAGTAGCTTACGCATCGGGAAAGTCTTCTTTCTTTGAGATCTGAAGCCAAAAAATTATCCTTAATTTTGTATTCATTGTCAACGCAGTGCAGCAGCCGACAGACCTAGGCAGGCTAAATAAGCGTGCTCATTGGCTGCTCGGCTGCAACTGCTTAAGCCTATCGGTGAGCGCTCTGAACGCGGTAACCAATGAGGGCGCTTCGCGCCCTCCACACCCTTCTAACCGTCAGAATGGGCGTGGCCAGCGTGTATATATTCAGCGCTCACAGGCTAAAATTCTGATTTTCTTGTCTTCAGCGACGCTCTTCGCATCGCTGGATCTTGAGAGCCGCCGCCGTTGAAACCAGCGACCAGCAAGCTTAGGACAGCGCCTGAGGAAGCCGGCCGTCTTCGCCGCCTTCAGCCATCCGTGCCTGCTACGCTATCCGGCGACATATCCTTTACGTTTTTACTGTTTCTGTGTGTACTCTAAAAGAGCACGAGGCGTTTTTGTAAAAACGCCTCGTTTTTGCGGCTCGTGCCGCGCCCCGCTCAGCGACGGAGACCGCCACCTCTCTGCGCTCTCCGCCTGGGCCGCGGGCACGCCGCCACCGCACTCTCCGAGTGCGAAGAGCTTTCAATGTCGACCCTGCGGGCTCGACTTGAAGCTTTCGACCAAGCTGTCGCTCCGCCTGTCCCTGCCGGGCCGCGCAATAAGAAGCGCCGCTCGCAGCGACCACCGGAGACTGTTGTGACTGAGGAGCTCGCCGGAACCTCTCCCTCGAGCTCTCTCTCGCCCTCTCCCTCCCGGCCGCTCAACCGCCGGCTCTGCCCGCACCGCCGCCGCGTCAGGAGATGAGGTGAATGTGTAAGATACCCGTACTCTCCCTCTGTTCGAGCCGTGCAATACGCCGCTCACAAGGGATGGCAGAAGCGGACGGTCTCGGAGCGAGTTTCCTCTCCCTCTGTTCGAGCCGCGCAAACTGAGCCGCTCACGAGGGATGGCAGAAGCGGACGGTCTCGGAGCGAGTTTCCTCTCCCTCTGTTCGAGCCGTGCAATACGCCGCTCTCGAGGGATGGCAGGAGCGGACGGTCTCGGAGCGAGTTTCCTCTCCCTCTGTTCGAGCCGCGCAAACTGCGCCGCTCACAATGGATGGCAGGAGCGGACGGTCTGAGCTCTCTTTACGTTACAAGAAAGCTACTCCGTCCTCGCGCGTCACTGGTGAAAGGGGAACAGAGTGTTTTCGTCCCGCCGTGGCCTGGACTATAACCTCCATTCTCACACATTTCTCAGTCCCCTCTTAAGTTCAGGCGACTGGAATTGTTACTATTGCAGTATACAAGCCTGTTATAAATACACGCTCGCCTGCAAGCAAACGCTGTCACAAGACATGATGACGCTAACCGCGTACTAATGTATTCTCCCCTGTGGCTCAGTGGCGGAATCCTAGACTGTCAAGCTAGAGACCCGGGTTCGGTCCCCGCTCTCGCGGCAGTTAAAGTTTATGCTGTTCGCTTCTCCGAGCTCGCGGCCAGTTTTTCTTACATACAGAAAACAAGCCCGCTCTCTCCCTCGTTGGGCCGTGCAGATTGCGCCGTTCAAGGGATGACAAAGCGGACGGTCACGAGCAGCGTTCAGCGTGCGCGCCTCACTCACCGGCGAAAAGAGAAGAGAGTGTGTTAGTCTCGCTACGGCTGGACAACCGCCAATCCTCACACACTTCTCAGTCCCCTCTTAAGTTCAGGCGACTGGAAATATTACTATTGCAGTAAACGAGCCTGTTTTAAACACACGCTCGCCTGCAAACGAACGCCGACGCGACACATGAGGTCGCTTTTTATATGCTCGCGCTAACTGAAAGCCTATGTGATTCCCCTGTGGCTCAGTGGCAGAATCATACGCTTTCATGCGAAAGACCCGCGTTCGATCCCAGCTCTCGGGGAAAATAAAATTTATGCTGCTTGCTTCTCCGAGCTCGCGGCCAGTCTTTCTTACTTACAGAAAGCGAACCCGCCCCTCGCACCACACCTTCTCAGGGTGCTCGAGTATTTTTTGAGCGTCTAAACACGAGAGAAGAAAAGACGGTTAAATCCCGCAGCCCTGCGGCTGGACCACCGTCGAAGCTTAACGCTCTGTCAGTCCCCGTTGCCACGGCTACTGCAGCTGTTTACCCCGCAGTCAACGAGCCGGTATCTACTCGCTCGCCTGCGCGCATCCGCCGTTCTCACGGCAACCCAGAAAATGTCAAAAGAGCATAATGTCTGGTTGCACGGCTGACGCCGTATGTGTTTCTAGTACAGTGAATGTGCCCACGTTCACGCTTTCAAGCGCGTATCGAGACCAGAGTGAATGGGGAAGTAGAACATCTACTTCGAGCAGAAATAGCTACACTTCTGTGCAAAAGGGCTATGGAACCGGTTTCCCCTTCCATGAGCGAGTCGGGCTTTTACAGCCGTTATTTCCTCGTTCCCAAGAAGGACGGAGCACTCAGACCAATTTTGGATCTGAGACGTTTGAACGAGGCTCTTATGAGAAGACCGTTCAAAATGCTCACAACCAGACAAATTCTCGCGCAAATTCGCCCGAGGGACTGGTTTATATCTCTCGATCTAAAAGACGCGTGCTTTTCAGATCCTGATAATACCCCGTCACAGGCCATTCTTGAGATTCGCCTTCGACAGTCAGGTATATCAGTACACGGCCCGCCTGTCGACACAGCGCGCGCGCTGCATTCGACGCCTGGCCGCGTCTCTCCGGCCGGGCAGCACCGTACCTCTCAAAACATTTCAGAGGCTACTGGGTTGTATGGCCTCAGCCGCAGCAGTGCTTCGGCTGGGTCTTTTACGAATGCGCCCGCTACAATGCTGGCTGAATGCCCGAGTGCCTCACAGAGCATGGGCTTCCGGCGGTATTCGCATCAGAGTGACTCAGAGCTGCGTTTCAGCTCTGAAGCCCTGGTTAGCGGCCGACTGGTACCAGCGGGGAGTGACAATGGGAGCTATCTCACACCGCAAAATTATCTCGACGGACGCTTCCACCTCAGGCTGGGGCGCTCTGTTCGAGGGCAAACCGGCTTTTGGCCTATGGTCAGACCGGGAAAAATGCCTCCACATAAACTGTTTGGAGATGATAGCGGCCGAGAACGCGCTCAGGCGCTTCCTCCCATTCATACGGGATCACCATGTGCTAGTCCGCTCGGACAACATGTCCGTGGTATCCTATGTGAACCGACAGGGCGGTGTCAGATCCAGGAATCTGTGCAGGCTGACAGAACGCCTTCTCGTGTGGGCTTACCGCTCGCTGCGCTCGCTGAAAGCCGCGCACGTACCGGGCCACCTGAATGTCGGTCCAGACAGACTGTCCAGGGACAACATTCCCCCGGGAGAATGGTCTCTGCACCTCCAGACAGTCCAGTTTCTCTGGCGCCTATTCGGCAGAGCGGAAATCGACCTCTTTGCGTCGAAAGACAATGCTCAATGCCTGAAGTTTTATTTGAAGAGCGAAGACGCGCTGTCCCAGACATGGCCCAGCCTCCCGCTGTATGCTTTTCCTCAGATCTCCCTGTTGCCACAGGTCATTTAGAGGATCAGAGAAACGCACCACTCAGTGCTGCTTATAGCCCCGCGATGGGAAAACCAAACTTGGTACCCAGAGCTAGTGAGGCTGTCGCACTCACCCCCGTGGCCGATCCCGGTGAGAAAGGATCCTCTCCCAAGCCGCTGGATCGATCTGGCATCCCCATCCAGAGCGCTGGTCGCTGCATGCATGGGTGATCAACGGATACCCGTTGACCTGTCAGAAGGGGTCGTGAACACGATCACACAGTCGAGAGCCCCCTCCACGAGACGGCTCTATGCGTCTAAATGGTCGGTGTTTTCTAAATGGTGCGCTACTCAAAACCTGGATCCGCGCGCATGCGGGGTCCCGCGGGTGCTCTCCTTCTTACAAGAGCTGTTGGAAAAGGGCAGATCCCCTTCCACGCTCAAAGTATATGTGGCCGCTATTACAGCGTTCGCTGAGACGACGCGCGGCCGGGCAATGGGAAGGAATGAGCTCATTATCCGCTTCCTCAGAGGAGCTAGACGGATGAATCCCCCGCGGCCCCCCTCGGTTCCCTCGTGGGATCTGTCCTTGGTCCTGGCGGCCCTAAAGGCTTTTCCCTTTGAACCGCTTGAATCCGCGGATCTAAAGTATCTGTCGCTTAAAACCGTTTTTCTGATAGCTCTGTCTTCAGTCAAACGAGTGGGTGATTTGCACGCGCTATCTGTTAGCCCTGCATGTCTCGAGTTCGGGCCGAATGACTCGAAAGTCATTCTCAGACCGAGGCACGGTTACATCCCCAAAGCGATTGGAACCCTGTTTAGGGCACAAGTTATTTCCCTCTCGGCTCTGCCAGCATCCGATAGTGGGGACAGTGATAACCTCCTATGCCCTGTCCGGGCGCTGAGAGTTTACATCACGCGCTCCGCCGCTTTCAGGCGTTCAAAGCAGCTCTTTGTTTCCTTCGGCGGACGCACCAAAGGTCTTGCCGCCTCGAAGCAGAGCTTGTCCAGGTGGATAGTGGACGCGATAGCAGCAGCTTATGCCTCCAAACACCTGCAGTGCCCTCTGGGCATCAGAGCCCATTCCACTAGAGGCATGGCCTCGTCGTGGGCCTGGTCCAGCGGAATTTCTATCCACGACATTTGTATGGCGGCGAGCTGGGCCTCCCCGTCAACATTCGTGAGGTTTTATAACCTGGAAGTTCCTGCCCTACAGGCAAAAATATTGTCAGTATAAGTGACATGTATGCTCTGCCCAGCTCCCGTGTGCAGACTACGTTCATATGCTGGCGCTATTCTGGTAACTACTCAGGGTGAAGTGTTTGACTCAGACCGGCTGATCCGTTCTGTTTCCTATTTCCCGTTACGCGCTGTTATCGGTGCTGGTCCGCGCTGCTGGCCGCCCGCATTATTCTCTGCCGCGCGGGAATTTTTCTCTTCATGTGAGACCGACTATGTCGTTTTCTCCTACCCTTATGAGTGCTTATGTGCTGTATGGGCTCGCTCCGCCGGCCCTACTGTTTGTACTGTTATGTTTATAGACCGGCCGCGCCGCTCTATTTCATATGCTGCATGAAGTGCATGTACTGCGCTGGCCCGTCTCTCCGACCGGCCACATTTCCCAGCAGAGTGTTTTCCCCGGTTCCCCTGGGATTCATGGGCTGGATGCTCGGCGCACACGGCGTTGACAAAGGGTTCCCGATGCGTAAGCTACTTACGCAATACGAGAGAACCTCTCGTAAGAGAACGTACTCGGTTACTAATGTAACCTCGGTTCTCTCTAGAAGAGGGAACGAGTATTGCGTAACCTGCCGTGTCGCGCCACGAGCTTTTGCACTTCAGACTGCGAAAACCAGAATTTTAGCCTGTGAGCGCTGAATATATACACGCTGGCCACGCCCATTCTGACGGTTAGAAGGGTGTGGAGGGCGCGAAGCGCCCTCATTGGTTACCGCGTTCAGAGCGCTCACCGATAGGCTTAAGCAGTTGCAGCCGAGCAGCCAATGAGCACGCTTATTTAGCCTGCCTAGGTCTGTCGGCTGCTGCACTGCGTTGACAATGAATACAAAATTAAGGATAATTTTTTGGCTTCAGATCTCAAAGAAAGAAGACTTTCCCGATGCGTAAGCTACTTACGCAATACTCGTTCCCTCTTCTAGAGAGAACCGAGGTTACATTAGTAACCGAGTACGTTATCCAATTTGCTAAAAATGTGGACGCAACGTGGCTGTAAAAGGAGAAAACGCATGCAACACCATCCCTCCGTGCAGATAAAGGTATGTCCCCTTTATAACTTTCTGCGTGTGAATGAGCTGTGCCTACTAATACTCAAGTATGTGTGATGCTCATGGTGTTTTCATCATCTCACAAACAATATGAGGACATGAATACATGAAGATTTCCAGAGCTGCTCTGAAAGAATTCCCAAAGAGCATTTTCATAATTGTATTTGAGAATAACCATTGTCATATACACTCTGAAACAGGTCTTCACTGCAACCCGTCAAAATAAAAGTTTGGTTAACTAGGAGAAATTATGACAGAAATATATTACTATTGTAGGCCTACAATAGAACATACTTCTCAAAATATTTACAATTATTAAGGAATTATTTTTTTTTGTCCGTGGTTTAGGCTAATTTAGTAAATCTGTTTTACCCCCAAAAAAGAAAGGATAAAAGTTCACATTTTCATTTAACACTGTTTTTGATAATATATTTGTATTAGCCTAAATCTTAAAAAGAAACATTTTCTGAATAAATTACAGGACTCTATAGTTCTTAAACATTTTAATAAATTATTAATGCTAAAAAAAAGTTGTTAATCTAATTCATTATTAATTATTGAATTTAGTTGATTGAAATGTTAATAAACAAAACGATGAGCTACTTTTACTTGAGGAGATTTTTAGACTGGTAATTTCACTCTTACTTAAGTAAAATTTCATTGAAGTAATAGTACTTTTACTTATTATTGGAATATTAAGGAGAAAATGTGACATTTATGAATTTAATATTTTATTACTCTCTTTCCACCTCTGCCAGCAACCGCAACTTTCAGATGCCATCTTTATTTTTCTAGCTCAACTGTCACAGAATGAAATGCATAAGATTGTGGGATATCAAAGGCAACGAAGGATACATCTATGCAATGAGATTCTGAATTGTGAGATAAAAATGTGCAATTACATTTTTTAATACGAGCTTATATCTCACAATTTAAACTTTTTTCTTTCACGTTTATCTCAATTCTGAGAAAAAAAGAAGACAATTGCGAGTTATAAACTCAGAATGGTGAGAAATAAAGTCAGATTTGTAATTCTGAGAAAAATGGGGGAGACAACTATAACTTAGCTTTCTTAGATGATAAGAGCAAATCATTTGTAACTTATGAGAGCAGTCTCAGCACTATGAAGGTAATAGAGTAGCAAAACTCGAGAGCACGTAGATGTGAATTTGAGAATTTGTACAATAAATATTCGTACTTGTACGTGAACATTTACACTCATAGCTCCAATGTGAAAACCTGTAAAATAAGGTTTTGAATTAGTTAAATAAGTTGTAATTTGCACTCGCAGACAGTAGTCACAAACCTGTATTCTGAATTTGAAGCTGCAGACAAGTAGTCACAAATGTGTAAAATGCCATTCACAGAAATACAGTGACAGACACAAACTTGTAAAATATATTTGCATTTAATCTTACGTTCACATCCGCAGTACAACCTCAATTAGGCACTTGCAACTTCTCAAATCAGTCACTGCAATTTCAAATCTCGCGCCTTGACTTTTTCTACTCTTTTCGCGATCTTTTAGGTGCAAAACTAACTTGTGCTCTTGAAACTCCGTAGCATGATTTAAGCCGCACGGCCAGGAGGACCCACCGGCTGGTAAACAATGAGCAGTGTGATTTGAAACCCTCGATCGGGGGGGCTAACGCCACTTCTTGATGGGAGCAGCTCACGGAGCCAGGCGGACAGGCCCCACTGGCCAACGAACGAGGAGCAGTGCAATTTGAAATGCCTACTGGCCGATGAACAGGGAAGCAATACTCATGGCATCGGATGGGTAAGTCTAAGAAAGGAAAGGTTTGAATGGGAGGCTCTCGCAGCATCCGACGGGAGTTCAAAACTCATGGCATCGGATCGTTAAGCGTCGGCAGTAGTTGAAAGAAAAAGCATTGTGCTTGAAGGGAGAAATGGAGCTCTTGTGGGAGCGGAGGAGATAACACTGCTGTGGTAGTGAAAGTAGGTTGGATGGAGAAACTGATCTCCTGTGTAAGCGAAGGAGATGACGCTTCTGCGGATGGAAAAACTGAGCTCCGGAGCTTAGAGATGGTGGGTTGAAATGGGTGGGATGAAATGGCTGAGACGGCTGAGCTTGCTCCGCTAGCAGAGGCAACCTAACACTAAGGGGAAGGCGTTCGTTAAAAGGTGCGGGCATTGTTGAACGGGGTGCAGTGCCGGGGAAAGCCACGGTGTATGGCTGAGCGGAGGGAGGAGGAGAGTGGGGCCTGGGGCATGGCCCAGGACTGCTGAAGGCCTGCTGCCGCGTCCTGCACTCATCTTCTAACGCGTGAATTGAAAGCAGTGATATAAAAGGGCGGCCTTGCGGGATTATGTGCATCGTTTAAGTGGCTGAGCAAAGTTGTAAGCTGTCAGTCTTGGCCAAAGTCCTCGAAACATTTGTCAACAATCAATTAAAAGAATTTCTGTCTGCTAATAATACCCTGTCTGATTTTCAATCTGGTTTTAGAAAACAACATAGCACAACTACGACAGCCTTAAAGGTACTAAATGATTTTATTGAATCTGTTGAAAAAAAGAAACACTGTGCAGCCTTATTCATCGATCTATCAAATGCAATTTATACTGTTGATCATACTTTACTGATACAACGACTTGTCAGTATTGGATTATCTAAACATACGATTGGTTGGTTTAATAATTATCTTTCAAACAGAACTCAATGTGTAGGCTACAGGCAGAAGGTTTTATCTCTGGTTCGCTCAATGTTACTAAAGGTGTGCCACAGGGGTCAGTCCTTGGACCACTCCTATTTACTCTATATATAAATAATATTGATCATAATGTTCATAATGTAAAGTTTCATTATTACGCTGATGATACAGTTATATATAGTTCAGCATCCACACCCAATCTGGCTCTCTCTCAGTTACAGCTTGCATTTGATATTGTTCAGCGTAACTTATTTGAATTAAAACTAGTTTTAAATGTTGATAAAACAAAATTCATGTTGTTTTCTAAATCCAAATCAATCCCTCATAATAATCTTTTGCCTATTACTACGTCCCAAGGTTCAGAAATTGAGTTTGTGTCTCAGTATAGGTATCTGGAGATTTTAATTGATGACGCTCTCTCCTTTGGCCATCATGTCCATCAGCTGGTGAAAAGATTGAAAGTGAAATTGGGTTTTTACTTTAGAATCAAATCCTGTCTTTCCTTTGAGGCAAAAAAGAGGCTTGTTGCAGCGACTTTTATGTCTGTACTGGACTACGGTGATGTTATATATGCATGCATCTTCACAGTGTTTACATGCTTTAGACACTGTTTATCATGGTGCACTGAGGTTCATAACAAATCTTAAAACACTCACTCATCATTGTGTGTTGTATGCTCGAGTCGGCTGGTCTGAGTTGTCCATCCGAAGACAAAAACACTGGCATGTTTTTATTTATAAATCTATCCTGGGTTTACTTCCTTCATATCTTTGTACATACATCTGTAAAAAGTATGCTTGTAGCTATAACCTCTGGTCACAGGAATTATTTTTACTTTACTTGGGAAAAAGGCATTTAAATTTGCTGCTCCCTCTGCCTGGAATTGTTTGCAAAGTACATTGAAACTGAGGAAACTGGTTCCATTGGACACTTTTAAAGTAGTTTTAAATGATTTGGAGAATGAAACATCGGGCTGTAGATGTTTTAGCTAGTTATGTATTGATATTGAAATTTGATTGAATTTGCTTGTGTGTGTATATGTGTATGTATTGTCGGATTTTATTTGTTAAACTCAAACGTGCTGTGTCTGTCAGTCTTGGTCAGGGCTCTTGTAAAAGAGATTCTTAATCTCAATGTGCTTCTTTCCTGGTAAAATAAAGGTTATAATAATAATAAAAGATAGCAGTTCGCATTTAGCAACGTTTGGACTGCCTTGGAAGGTGTATGGAAGTAAAATAATGCCAAATGTTTTTGAACCAAAAAAGCCTGTTGAATTGCACTACTTGGAAAAAAATATCCATTGCATTAACCATACTTGCATTTTAATGCATTATATTTTTAGGGCTTGCATTTTTATGGGCTGAAATTCAACATGGTTGAATATTTAAACAGTGAATATTTCAATTCAAAACATTTCAGACACATTTTTCATTAATAGAAATTCAATAATCCATATTCACCTTTCATATTGCACTTCCAAAATATTCAAACTGTTTAAAAATACAACCTATAATATTCAACAGGCAATTTTCGGTCCATTTTAGCTTCCACAATTTCAGTGGTTCAAATTCGACAGTAAATTCAACATCGACATCCAGGAATTGCAGGAAAAGCAGTAGATTACCGAGCATAATCTCTATCTGCTGTTAGTCAACCTCTCCAGCAGGTGGTGCAAGCGCGTGTTGTTGACGAAGACCAGAGCAACAGTTAGAGCAAGCCAAAAAAACTGATTTCTAGAAATGTAAGTGTATTTGTGATTATTATGAGGGTGTTTTTTTGTTTAATTCAGTGTCTTCACGATCCCTGTGTAGCCTACATGCATCTTTCTCTACCGTGAACGAGATTATAATGTTATTCCCCCGATGCTGTACTGGGGTGCGTTTCCCGAAAGCATCGTTGGCCAACTATGGTCGCAATTCCGTCGTTACCAATAGAGTTCAAAGGACATTGCGATGAACTTCCGACCATAGTTGGCCAATGATGCTTTCGGGAAACGCACCCCAGATCAAATGTTACATTTGGGGTAGACCTATATTTCTCTTGGTTGTTTAGTTGCCATAACTTTCAAATTTCAGCGATGTGCTGCAGTACTAGGGTTTCCCTCAAAACTTCAGGATTGCTGGACATATAAAACGTTTAACGCAGGTTAATGGACTAATATAGTGATATAAAAGACCAAACTCACACCTTATTGAGAAGGCTGTACTATATGGCTACAGGCAAGCAGATGGACTCAGTAGAATATGAACTTATCGCGCAAAGTTTCACGCTAAGTGTTTCCCAGTGATATACTGGCATAAAGTTGGCTTGACGTTGGACATTCGCAAATTTAGGGGCCGTCTCTAAATTTACATACGGCATTGGTATACGCGTTTCAAACTTCTTTTATTTTGACGAAAACTGCTGTCAAGCTTTTATTTTGGCAGAAAACAAGTTAAGAAAAAAAGCTTCTCATTACAAATCTAGTGAAACGCTGTAATTGTCAACAATGTAAATCTGAAAATAATGCGTAACTTCGTTCCCAAATACATGCTAAATTCAGCACATGCACAAATGAAGTTCACTGCATTCATTCACTGTGAACTGAGGCTCGGAGTTGATCACGGGCTGATCGCGTGAGCAAAGTGAGCACTTCTCCTTGCACAGCGCAGTCAGACAGTCTTTTGATAAGGACACAAAGCCTTATCGTGCTTTTGATTTTAGTTTGTTTGACAGCAGTGCCACAAGACACGACATTAAAGAGCTTTTATGTCATGAGAAGTTTAAATATATATTCAGGCCGCTACAGTCTAGTTAATGAACGGGAAGCACTGACATCTATTTGTGGCGATCAATGTTGATATTGTGGCGGGCTGCCACAAATAAATCAATGTATGGGAAACACTGTGATGGTATCGAGGCAATTCGGTTGTTGCCTAAAAGTATTGAAATCGATACCCAGTCCTAGTTTTGAAGTAGGAGTGGCTTTGGGGACACTCTGAAGGGAGGGTGGGTTCTTATGCTTTCAAAGCTAGCTTGCTATAGACCTTATTCACAGCAGTGCCATCTTTGATTTTTAATGGGAAAAACTCCTGACAGTATGAGCTGTGGAAAATTGTAAATGATCTAGGAGCTTTACAAAGCTTTTTACAGATGCCACTGAAAACATGATCAATCTATCCCTTACTGCTCTGAATAAGGTCTATTAGCCTCTCTGAAAATTGCCTACCCTACCTTTAAAAAATGTTTCAGAAAAAAACATTCTATGAACAATGTATAAATAATGTTTTTGTGTTAAGGATTTGAGAACACTATTAAGATTACTGAACGGACAATCTATTAATGTTACTGGAAGAATGTTCATAACTTTGAGAGGACCTTGCCAAAGTTTTGGGAATAATAACGATGAAGCTCTGTCCACAAGCCTGTGGGTCCGATAACAATAATTTTCTCTCAATTGTTACGTTCCCCCTCATATTAAACAGGTGGGACTCTTTGAGCTCTACTGATGTCCCCTCGTCATGATACTGTGCACAACAACAGCAGATAATCACATGAGTGTTAGGACGCAGATCAGATTATCAGATGCACATCAGATTTAAGAACCACATTTCAACGTGGCTCAAATTGGATGCAAAAAACAAGATCTTGAATCTGTGCCAGTTACTCTAGTAACCCCAAAACAGTATGCAACACCCTAGCATGATTGTGGGAACTTTACCACTACTCATATTTTCCACAGGAAATGTCTAGTTTTATATTTATTTTCTCTCATATACAATATATGGTCGGTTTAGTATAGAAGTAAAATAATGTCAAATGTTTTTGAAACAAAAAGCCTGTTGAATTGCACTACTTGAAAAACAAAATAGGCATTGCATTAACCATGCTTGCATTTTAATGCATTGTATTTTTAGGGCTTGTATTTTTATGGGCTGAAATTCAACATGGTTGAATATTTAAGCTGTGAATATTTCAATTAAAAACATTTCAAACACATTTTCATTATTAAAAATTCAATAATCCATATTCACTTTTCATATTTCACTTCCAAAATATTCAAACTGTTTAAAAATACAACCTATAATATTCAACAGGCAATTTTCGGTCCATTTTATTTCGCTTTGCAAAATTCGCTTCCACAAATTCAGTGGTTCAAATTCGACAGTAAATTCAACGGAACTGCAGGAAAAGCAATAGATTACCGAGATACTCTCCATCTGCTGTTAGTCGACCTCACCAGCAGGAGGTGCAAAAGCGCTTGTTGTTGACGAAGACCAGCAACAGTTAGAACAAGTCATTCATTCATAAAACTCATTTACAGCAATGCAAGTGTATTTGTGATTATTATGACGGCGGTTTTATGTTAAATTCAGTGTCTTCACGGTTACTTTCCCTGTGTAGCCTACAAGCATCTTTCTCTACCGCAGGCAGCGAGGCAGGCTCCTGTCTGCCTCGCTGCCTGCTGTGAGTGTGTTTGTTTGATTCGGTGCGATAAGCTCCGTCTTAGCCATATATTTCTTTGTTCTGAACCATCATTTTACTACCATTTCTAGTTGTTTATACTACTACATTTTACCCAACATCTCAGATTAACCTGACATCGCTAGCTTTTGTTATTAGTACTACTAGCACAAAACGCTAGTAATTCGCTAGCCTGTTAACGCGCCACCCGTGCGCTCAGCTATTTTATTTATTTATTTTTCTCTCGCGCGTCCGCGCCTTTGAGTTCATAAAAAGCTCAGGTGAGTAAGAATCACTCAACAAACACGGTGAGTAATGTCTTGTCCTGTTATTGTCACTTGCACTTCATGTCACATGTTTAGTATAGGCTTCTCTGTCGACAATATAGGATTTATATGTGATAAATGTAAGGAGACAGTTAGGTTGACAGAGAAGATTTCAGAATTAGAAACACGCATCCAAACTTTAATTGAGGATAGTAAGAGTGCTAGTGCTTTAGATGTTTTGGATGCGCATAGAATAGTGCACACTTTACATGACGCGGTTCTGGCTGAAGTAGAGCCCGTGCAGCCGGGCAAATGGGTGACAGTGAGGGATCGCTCTAGTCGCGGATCTAAAAACCACTCTTCCGTTCCGATTACCATAACAAATCGATTTGCCCCGCTCAGTGAAACACCCACTGAGAATGATTGTGCCCTAGTTATTGGCGATTCTATTACACGGAACGTGAAAATAGAGACACCAACCACCATAGTCACATGTTTGCCGGGAGCCAGAGCGCCTGACATCAAAGCAAATTTAAAAGTGCTGGCTAATGCTAATCGTAAATTCTCTAAGATCATTATTCATGTCGGCACTAATGATGTTCGACTCCGCCAGTCGGAGATCACCAAAATTAATATTAAAGAGGTGTGTGAACTTGCAAGTACGATGTCAAGGACTGTAATTTGCTCTGGCCCCCTTCCTGTTCGCAGGAGTGATGAGATAGTTAGTAGATTGTGTTCGCTTAACGGTTGGCTGTCTAAGTGGTGTCCGCTTAATAATATAGAATTCATAGACAATTGGAAAAGTTTTTGGGGCAAACCTGACCTGTTGAAAAGAGATGGTATTCATCCCTCCTGGGATGGTGCTGCTCTTCTCTCTAGTAATATGGCTCATAGTCTTAGAGCTCAAACATGACAATCTGGGGCTCAGGTCAGGAAGCAGACAGACTGGCTAAACCGACTGTCTGCTAGCGGCCTCTCGTCACCAAGGTCAGATAAATCCCATCACATAGAGCCTCTTTCACCTAGCTATCATCATATAGAGACTGTGTCTGTTCCCCGAATTTGGAAATCCAAAAAAACGTTTAAACCCAACTAAGGTTAAAAATTTAATTGATGTTCAACAAATAAAAAACAGCTATAATACAGATGAGCAAATGCTAAAGCTTGGGTTGCTGAATATTCGATCGCTTACTTCAAAAGCACTCATTGTTAATGATATGATTTCAGATAATAACCTAGATGTGCTGTGTTTGACAGAAACCTGGCTAAAACCAAACGATTACATTACTTTAAATGAATCAACCCCGCAAGATTACTGTTATAAACATGAGCCTCGTCTGAAACGCAAAGGGGGTGGTGTTGCTGTAATCTATAGTAATAGTTTCAAAACCACTAAGAAATCAAGTTTTAAATATAATTCTTTTGAAGCATTGGTGCTTAATGTAAAAATATATAGTGTAAACGATAAATCACGTTTGAGATTTGTGCTGGCTACTGTATACAGGCCACCAGGGCACCATACAGACTTTATCAAAGAATTTGCGGACTTTCTATCAGAATTAATATTGACTGCAGATAAAGTACTAATTGTTGGTGATTTTAATATACACATCGATAATGAAAAAGATGCATTGGGATTGGCATTTAAAGACATTGTAAATTCAATTGGAGTTAGACAACACGTGTCAGGACCTACTCATCGTCGTAATCATACTCTAGATCTAATATTATCACACGGAATAGATGTGGATGCCGTTGAAATTCTGCAGCAGAGCGATGACATCTCAGATCATTATCTAGTCTCGTGTAATTTGCATTTAGCCAAGGCTGCAAAGCCGACTCCGTGTTTCAAATATGTGAGACCTATCACTTCTGCTACTAAAGATTGCTTTATTAATAATCTTCCTAATCAGTTTCATCATCTCAGCATCTCAGATAGCTTAGAAGAACTAGATATTACAACAGAAACGTTTAACTCTCTCTTTTCCAGCACTTTAGACACAGTTGCTCCGTTGCGCTTAAAGAAGATTAAAGAAAATAGTCCAACGCCGTGGTACAACGAGCACACTCGGGCCCTTAAGAGAGCAGCCAGAAAAATGGAGCGCAACTGGAAGAAAACAAAACTAGAGGTATTTCGCATTTCATGGAAAGAGAGCTCAATTACTTACAGAGAGGCTTTAAAAGCTGCTAGATCTGCTTATTTTTCAACCCTATTAGAAGAAAATAAACATAATCCTAGGTATTTATTTGAAACGGTGGCTAAACTAACGAAAAATAAAGCTTCAAGCACCGAAGTTTCCAAGCAACACAGCAGTAATGACTTTATGAACTTCTTCACTTATAAGATTGATAATATCAGGGACAAAATTATAACTATGCAACCGTCTACTACAGTATCGCATCAGGCAGTGCATTGTAGTCTCCCTGAGGAAAAATTTGATTAATTCGTTGCTATAGGAGAGGAAGAATTTACTAAACTCATTAAATCATCTAAATCTACAACATGTATGTTAGACCCTATACCGACTAAGCTACTGAAAGAAATACTTCCAGAGGTCATAGATCCTCTTCTTAATATCATTAATTCGTCTTTGTCTCTAGGATACGTACCAAAAACCTTTAAGCTGGCTTTGATTAAACCGCTTGTTAAAAAAACGCAACTTGATCCTTCAGAATTAGTCAATTACAGGCCGATCTCGAATCTACCTTTTCTGTCAAAGATATTAGAAAAGGCAGTATCTTCACAACTGTGTTCCTTTCTTGAAAGAAATGATATCTGCGAGGATTTCCAGTCCGGATTTAGACCGTACCATAGTACCGAAACAGCTCTCGTTAGAGTCACAAATGATTTGCTCTTATCATCCGATCGTGGTTGTATCTCTCTATTAGTGTTACTCGATCTTAGCGCTGCATTTGACACCATCGACCACAACGTTCTTTTAAATAGATTAGAACATTATGTTGGCATTACAGGAAATGCACTAGCATGGTTTAAATCATACTTATCTGACCGTTATCAGTTTGTAGCAGTAAATGATGAGATGTCTCATCGATCACAGGTTAAGTATGGCGTACCACAAGGCTCAGTATTAGGACCGCTGCTGTTCACTCTGTACATGCTACCATTAGGAGATATCATTAGGAAACATGGAATTAGCTTTCACTGTTATGCTGACGATACTCAGCTCTATATTTCTTCAAAACCTAACGAAACTTATCAATTCACAAAATTAACGGAATGCATAGCGGATATAAAAAATTGGATGACTTGTAATTTCCTACTTCTAAATTCTGAAAAAACAGAGTTTCTAATTATTGGACAAAAAACTTCCTCACGTAATAATCTAGAATACTGTCTAACACTTGATGGCTGCTCTGTTAAGTCTTCGTCGTCGGTTAGGAACCTGGGTGTGCTCTTTGATACCAATCTTTCATTTGAAAGTCACGTGTCTAGTATCTGTAAAACTGCATTTTTCCATCTTAAAAATATATCTAAATTACGTCATATGCTCTCATTGACAAATGCGGAACAATTAGTTCATGCGTTCATGACCTCAAGGCTAGATTATTGTAATGCTCTACTGGGTGGTTGCCCTGCACGCTTAATAAACAAACTACAGCTGGTCCAAAACGCAGCAGCTCGAGTTCTTACCAGAACCAGGAAGTATGACCATATTAGCCCAGTTCTGTCAAAACTGCACTGGCTCCCTATTAAACATCGCATAAATTTTAAAATATTGCTGATTACTTACAAAGCACTGAATGGTTTAGCTCCGCAGTACTTGAGCGAGCTCTTAACGCATTATAGTCCGTCACGTCTATTACGATCTCAAAATTCCGGCCAGTTGATTATACCTAGAATATCAAAATCCACTGCTGGCGGTAGATCCTTTTCCTATTTAGCACCAAAACTCTGGAACAGTCTTCCTACCATTGTCCGGGAAGCAGACACACTCTGTCAGTTCAAAGCCAGATTAAAGACACATCTCTTTGACCTAGCTTTCACATAATACATTATAGACTTCTATAATTTAATGTTATGCTGCATAGATTAGGTCAGCCGGAACCGGGAACACTTCCCAAAAATCCTGATGTACTCGTTACATCATGAGAAGAATGGCATCTACGCTAATTTTAGTGTCTGTGTTTATCCCAAGGTTTTCCCGCAGCCTGCCGGATCCAGGCCGTATCCAGATCTGACGAAGGACCTTCACCTGGACCGATGACAACGCAGTGCTGAAGTGCCAACTAGTCTCTCCCTATGGAGGATCCCACTACCACTCTACAGATAAGGCGTTGTCGGGAAAATTCGTCTTGCGGTCCTACCCCAAAGCAACAAATAAAATAAAATTCCTTATCAAAATTTATAAGGAAAGACAAGTATTTTGTTTAGGCTTGGCTTGTAGGGAATTCCAAACCTGCGTATATTCTAACGCACATAACTATAGAACCCATTCTAAATGCGCATGTGACTGCCATCAGCGTTTCTCACAGGTTCGCGTTTAAAGTCTGTGTAGAGAGAATGGTGTCGTCTTAGCGGCCCCAAATTTAATAACAAATGATCATTGCGACGGAACCAAATCAATTAAAACTAAGTTTAGATGGAAATAACTTAACTCTGCTGTAAAGCCGAAACAATCTCTGTTACCTTAAATTATACGCTTATCTCTGTAAAGCTGCTTTGAGACAATCTACATTGTTAAAAGCGCTATATAAATGAAGATGACTTGACTTGACTTGACTCTACCGTGAACAAGATTATAATGTTATTCCCCGATGCGGATATACAGATCCAATATTACATTTTTGAGGTTGACATATATTTCTCTTGGTTGTTTAGTTGCCTTAACTTTATATTGTGGCGATGTGCTGCATGCAAGCTATTAGGGTTTCCCTCAATACTTAAGGATTCCCCAGCTGGACATATAAAAGGCTTAACGTAGCTTAATGGACTAATTACAGTGATATAAAAGACCAAACTCGCAGGCAAGCAGATTGACTCAGAATAACGCGCAAAGTTTAATGCCGAGCGTTTCCCTAGTGATAGACTGGCATTGACGTTGGACATTCGCACATTTAGGGACCGTCTCTAAAGTGTAGCCTATACTACTTTGGTATACACGTTTCTAACTTCAATAGCATTTGAATAGAACGACTTACAGTCATAAAAACAACTGCAAAGTGTTCATGTAGTGTCAGGCATAATGCGCACCCTTTGGATTTTTGATATTTATTCAAATAAATTAAAGTTTGCTATTGAAGTTAGAAACGTGTATGCCAATGTTTTATGCAACTTTTAAGACGGTCCCTAAATGTGCGAATGTCGAATGTCAAGCCAATTTTACATTTATTAGGCTACATTTAGTCATTTATTTAGCAGACGCTTTTATCCAAAGCGATTTACAGTTAAACTAACAATAGGAGGACAACAATATGCAAGTGCTATGACTCTTCCCAGTTTAAGCTAATGCAATACACGTAGGCATAGCCTATATATATATATATATATATATATATATATATATATATATATATATATATATATATATATATATACTGTAGAGAGAGAGAGAGAGAAAAGAGAAGAGAAAGTGTTAGTATTGATCAAGTGTTGATTTTATGCCAGTATATCATGAAACGCTCAGCATGAAACTTTGCGCGTTACGTTCATATTCTTAGTCCATCTAGCCTATATAGTAGCCTACAGCCTACATCCCCAATAAGGTGCGAGTTTGGTCTTTTATATCACTGTATTAGTCCATAAACTACGTTAAGCGTTTTGTCCCGAAGGAAGGGGAATCCTCGAGTATGAGGTATTGAGGGAAACCGATTATAATCCTGTTCATGTAGAGAAAGCTGATGACATGCTACACAGGGAAAGTAACAATGAAGTTATTGAATGAAACATAAACACAGCTTTTGTGTCTTTATCATCTTTTCCGCATATATACTGACACAGCTCATTTTCATTTTATGAATGAATGTCTTGTTCTAACTGTTGCTGGTCTTCGTCAACAACACGCGCTTTTGCACCACCTGCTGGTGAGGTCGACTAACAGCAGATGAAGAGTATCTCGGTAATCTATTGCTTTTCCTGCAGTTCCGTTGAATTTACTGTCGAATTTGAACCACTGAATTTGTGGAAGCGAATTTTGCAAAGCGAAATAAAATGGACCGAAAATTGCCTGTTGAATATTATAGGTTGTATTTTTAAACAGTTTGAATATTTTGTAGGTGAAATATGAAAGGTGAATATGGATTATTGAATTTTTAATAATGAAAATGTGTTTGAAATGTTTTTAATTGAAATATTCACAGCTTAAATATTCAACCATGTTGAATTTCAGCCCATAAAAATGCAAGCCCTAAAAATACAATGCATTAAAATGCAAGCATGGTTAATGCAATGCCTATTTTTTTTCAAGTAGTGCAATTCAACAGGCTTTTTGTTTCAAAAACATTTGACATTATTTTACTTCCATAGTTTAGCTCTTGGCCTTGACCAATGACTGTATTTGTAAATCTTGTTTTGCAGACATACTTTGTGATTTCTGACTGATAAAAATTAGACTGCAGCTGTATACACTAAAGCCGCAGTCAGAAGTGTTGTTTGAGTGTAGTGGTAGTAGGGATGTCCCGATACCACTTTTTCACTTCCGATATGATACCGATGCCGCAGCTTTGGCTATTTGCCGATACCGATATCAATCCAATATTTTTATTTTATTCTTGAACTAATACTACTAATAATAAAATATATGGAAGCACTTTGCTCAATTAGCCACATAAAAACATCTCACTCAAATGGAGAACAAATACTTCTCCAGTAATAGTCCACAACAACAGCTGATAATGAAAGACTGCCACCCTTTATTCAAAAGACCTTGAGATATGTTTGGTAATTGTACCTGAAGGAATTTAAAATTAATTTACTATATTTCAGATCAATATATTTGTTTCCTTAAAATTAATTAACTTTAACTTTATTCTCATCTGAATAAATAATTTATTTCTCTATAAAATAATACTACCATTAAAAACACATTTGATTTTCTTTTTTAATCAATGTAGAATGTGTAACTTAAAAATAAACAGATTAGTGCTCTGTTTGAGGACAAGAAATGAAAACCAATGCAATATGAAGAATGTCCAAAAGATTAGGTAATTTTTGCGTTTAAACAGCGTGTGTGAGATTTTGGTTGGGTAGGTTACAGTTTGACAAGAGTTTACAGTTTGACTAAAGCACAATGTTGTGTTTTACACAAATATCCATAGGCTAAACACTTTGCAGTTTTAATGATGTCCTGTATGAACAAAATGACGGAGTATGTTTTTATGTTTCCACTGTTCAATCGCGCCCATGTCTCTCTCTCTCTGACACACACACACACACACACACACACACACACACACACACACACACACACACACACACACACACACACACACTCCAGCATTGCAATTTTGACATCGCAGCCTGTTCATTATGCTGCGTTCACACCAAACGTGAATAGAGTGTCACATTTGCGTCTATCGCGTCTAGTTCGACGCTTGAACATTTTGAATCCATTCGCGTGTCCAAAGCGAATAGGACGCGCATTCAGAGCTAAGTGCTACAGATTAGGTGTCCCTAAAGAACCCGCATATGTCTATGCGCGTATTTAACAGTAGTTCCGCATTACATTAATTAATGTGCACGCAAATTTTATTTATTTTTATACCGTGTATTCTCCGTGTAAATCCATGCACCGAACCGTGATGCACGTACTGTTTCTGTTCAATACGAATACATGTACGTACCGTTCCACCCCTAATAGGTATTGGATCATATTTTTTTCTCCCCTCTGATCTCCGATCTAGCGCTCTGGGCCAGTATCGGCACGATACCGATGACGTGGATCGGATCGGGACATCCCTAAGTGGTAGATACTGTTAGCACCAAGAATAAATAACATCAAATAGCTTCTTGTTTACACTAAGTGCACTTAGTGATAGTTGCTTAGCACACAAAGTGTAAACAGAATTAGCATGTTATTTGTACTAAAGGTAAATCATCTGGGCAATGGTGGGCGGAGCTAGTGACAAAGTTGACTAGTTGCTTTCAGTGTAAGCAGTTCTCTTTCATAGGTTCACTCAACGCTGCGGATAGCGCAGTGGGATATTCTCTGAATGTGCCGATTGTCTGAAGCCCTATAGAATCATGCCAATTCATTGGCTGATGGCACCCGCGCAATCTGGCTCCGCCCCGACGCTCTTACGTCGCATCATTACATATTCTCGCGCGCGCCATCTGCTCCTCAGATTTCTCTGCCTTCGGAACAAAGCGGTCACGTTTGCCTTCACTCATGATTTTTCTGAGCTCGAAAAATACGACTTCTGGATTATTCTCTTCTGCGACTGTTCAGCGGAACTCTGTTTCTCCTTACGGTGAAGTTGCCATAGAATACCGACGCTGTACCCCGCCATGTGCTTGTTACATCGCTAACGACGACCCACACAGTAAGAGTGTTAAATGTTTGGGCTTTTCACGTGTGCGCGAGGCAGTCATAGGATCGTCTAAATGCAAATTCGGTAAAAATTTGTTGCTCAAAACTCTCAAATCGCCGCTCGCGGTTTTTGAGAGGGAATCATTCGTCTCCCCCTGTCGCGCTCCTGATGCCTCTCGAGGATCCGCGACTTGGGGTTCGGATGTAGAGCTTGAGGATGTGGAGTTCGAGCAGACGAGCACTGCTCTTTCTCTCCCTCCCTCGGCACGCGCGAGGCATGCCAGTCGAATTTTCGCATGATTATTTGCGCCTCAGCCCGAGAAGACGCGGCTTCTTTCGGGCTGGAGGATGTACTTTTTACCGAGGCTTCCGACTCAGAGGATTTCGGGCCTACTCTCGCCGACGAGGTTATCCCGCCGAGCGGCCAGGAAGCACGGCCTACTGCGGCCTACGCAGAGCTCGTTGACGTACGTTCGCGCGCTACGGAGAAGCTTGCTATTGATTGGCCCGACGAGCCCCGCGAATCTCAGTCGTCAAAACTCGACGAGAGACTTCTCTGTGGCCCTAATTCTAGGCCTCAACGGAGAAAGCTGCCATTTTTCAGTGATCTGCATCACGAGATTTCCAGATCCTGGAAGCAGCCTTTCTCTGCGCGCCTCACTAATGCGGCAGCTGCTGATTTCACCAACCTAGTAGGTTCTGTGGAACAGGGCTATTCCGCCATTCCGGCGATTGAGGAGACTTTAGCCGACCATCTTGCTCCGATCAGAAAAAGGAGAGCTCCTCTGCTTCCTCAAGGTTGGGACAGACCGCGCAAGCGTTTCTGCCCACCTCCCAGCTCTCCTTTCCTTGCCCTGTTACCTTCGCCACTCAGAGTGTCTCGAAGTGCAGGCCATTTTTCACCATTTCTACTCAGCCCGGCGCGGTAGGAAGGAGACGCTTTTTGCTTTCTCCCCTCACCCCCGACACTCTCTATAACTGCCGGTCGCATCCTCGGAGGCACTTTTCGTTTTCCTCCGGAGCAGGCGGACCTGGTCACCATGACCCCAGCATCGATGCCTCCCATCACGTGCCAGGACGCCAAGGGCTCTCCTGCACAGTCAACTTCTCTGCCCCACGAACGTCAACACGGCACCCTCACTCAGGTATGTCGTCTGCATTACAACATCCCTCTTCCTCTTTCACATTTCTTTCAAGAATGGGAGCGCTTACCAGGGGTATCATCTTGGGTTCTTCGCACAGTTCGGTTCGGCTACACTCTTCAGTTTTGCCGCAATCCCCCCTGTTTCAACGGGGTCTTTCCTACTGTAGTAGACAGCGCTACTCAGGCTTCTGTACTTCAGCAGGAAATTTCATCCCTCCTTCTCAAAGGAGCAATAGAGGAGGTTCCTTCAAGGGAAAAGAAGGGCTGGGGCTTTTACAGACGTTATTTCCTGGTCCCGAAGAAGGGCGGCGGTTTGCGTCCCATACTGGACCTCCGCCAACTGAACTTCGCCCTTTACAAAGGGAAATTCAAGATGTTGATGCTGAAAGCTATCATATCTCAGATTCGGCCAGGGGATTGGTTCGTGACAGTAGACCTAAAGGATGCTTACTTTCACATCCAGGTTGTACGGCGACACAGGCAGTTCCTCAGGTTCGCCTTTGGAGAAAGAGCGTTCCAGTACAGGGTCCTTCCCTTCGGCCTCGCTCTGGCCCCGAGGACATTCACGAAGTGTATGGATGCAGCTCTGGCCCCATTGCGGCTCCAGGGCATCCGTATTCTAAATTACCTGGACGATTGGCTCATTTTAGCCCAGTCCAGGGAGCTAGTGACCCACCACAGAGACATCGTCCTGAGTCATATCCAGTCTCTCGGTTTGAGGTTGAACTCGGAGAAGAGTGTTCTTGCTCCGGCTCAAAGGACCGTTTTCTTGGGGGTGAACATGGATTCCGTTCTCATGCAGGCCCGCTTGGCTCCTTCGCGGATTTCCAGTCTAACGACATGCTTGGCCCGTTTTTCGCTAGGCCATCATGTGTCTGTGGGCACTTGCCGCAGGATGCTGGGCCTTATGGCCGCAGCCTCCTCTGTGCTACCGCTGGGCCTGCTCCACATGAGACCCTTCATGTGGTGGATGAAGCTCTCAGGGGTTCGGCCCTCTGGGCCAACCCTTCGCCTACTGAAGGTATCGCGCAGTTGCTTTCGAGCCCTGTCAGTTTGGCGGGACCCTCTTTTTCTTCGGAAAGGGGTCAGTATGGGTGTGGTATTTCGTCGCCAGATGATTACGACGGATGCCTCTCTCACCGGCTGGGGAGCGGTTTTCGAGGGCAGACCAGTGTGTGGGGTCTGGACTGGCGAGACTCTCTCTTGGCACATAAACTGCCTGGAGTTAAGAGCTGTTTTTCTGGCTCTGCGTCATTTTCTCCCTCTTCTGGAGGGACACCATGTAATTGTCAGAACAGACAACATGGCATTGGTGTCTCATGTGAACCGGCAGGGGGGTTCTCGGTCGCGCACCCTAGACAGGCATGCGCGTCACCTTCTCCTGTGGTCTCAGAGCAGATTCCTATCTCTGAGAGCAGTTCATGTCCCAGGGGTTCTGAACCTCGCAGCAGATTTTCTGTCGAGGCAGAAACTCAGATTGGGAGAATGGATGTTGAACCGCCAGACGGTGGCCCTGATCTGGGAGGTTTTCGGAGAAAGTGGAAGTGGACCTCTTTGCATCTCAAGAGTCGTCCCAATGCCCGCTTTGGTTCTCCCTGAGTCCCCCGGCTCCATTAGGGATAGATGCGTTCGCTCACCCTTGGCCAACGCAGAAACTCTATGCCTTCCCGCCCATCAAACTGATCCCGGCGGTCTTGGCCAGAGTGAGAGAGAGCGGAGTCCGCCTCCTCCTGGTAGCTCCGTTCTGGCCGTCTCAGCCATGGTTTTCAAAGCTAATTCCTCTGCTGGAATCTTCCCCCTGGAAGATCCCGGTCAGGGAAGACCTGCTGTCCCAGCTGCAGGGCAGGATATGGCATCCTCGCCCAGACATGTGGAAGCTGTATGTTTGGCCGATCAGAGGCCGTTAGCATTAAGTTCTGATCTCCCAACTGACGTTCAGGAGACCATTGCGAGTGCTAGAGCCCCTTCTACAAGGAGGCTATATTCTTCCAAATGAAAGGTTTTTGAGACATGGTGCTTAGCACATGATAGGAGCCCAGTTAACTGCCCTGTTGGTTCAGTACTGGAATTCCTGTAGGAGAAGTTTGCTTCTGGAGCAGCTGCTACCACTCTCAGAGTTTATGTCGCAGCTATTGCAGCACATAGGGAATCGGACGAGATTCCCCTGGGGAAACTAAGGTTAGTTTCGGCCTTCATGCGTGGGGTTAAGCGCCTGAAACCGGCTCGCTCCCCTAGAATTCCCTCATGGGACCTTTCTGTTGTCCTAGAGGGTTTGACGAAGGCCCCCTTTGAGCCCTTGGAGTCAGCTCCGGAGCGGATTCTGACTCTCAAGGTTTCTCTTTTGTTAGCTTTGTCCTCATTAAAGCGGGTACCAGGGTATGTCCCCAAAGTTCTTTCCACAACTTTCCGCTCGCAGGTGGTTAACCATAACGCTTTCCACCCTCCTCCATTTTCTTCTGAGGAAGATAAGAAGCTTAACTTGCTCTGCCCAGTTCGTTCTCTTAAGATATATTTAGACCGCTCAGGCGGTTGGAGGAAATCTAACCAGCTTCTGGTTTGCTTCGGTGCTGGCCGCCGTGGGCTTGCTGCATCAAAGCAGAGGATTTCTCACTGGGTCACAGAAGCTATCTCGTTGGCTTACGAGGTGCGTGGCTTGCCTTCACCTCTTAGCATTAGAGCACATTCCACCAGAAGTGTGGCATCTTCTCAAGCTCTTTTTAAAGGGAGCACTTTTGGAGGACATTTGTGTTGCGGCAGGCTGGTCCTCTCTGCACACTTTTGTAAGGTTCTATAATTTGGATCTTGACATGACCCCGGGTTCCCAGGTTCTTTCTGTTTGAACTCATCTTGGTCGTTGTCTCATTTATGTACCAGTCATGGAAAGCACTCTAGCTTGGCGAGTTTGGTAGTCCGTTCCCACTGCGCTATCCGCAGCGTTGAGTGAACCTATGAAAGAGAATGTCTCTGGTTACTTGCGTAACCTATGTTCTCTGAATAGGGAACGAGACGCTGCGTTAGCTGCAAAGCTCCTTGCGCTGCTGACAGTTTTCTTTTCGGCAGAGAAATCTGATGAGCAGATGGCGCGCGCGAATATGTAATGATGCGACATAAGAGCGTCGGGGCGGAGCCAGATTGCGCGGGCGCCATCAGCCAATGAATTGGCGTGATTCTATAGGGCAGGGGTCGGCAAGTAACTTTGGCCGTGGGCCAATATTTTTTTTAGCCAGTAGATGGCGGGCCAGCTACACAGAGTAGGCCTATGGATACAAATTAAATACTCTTATATAGGCCTATGATCGCGGAATATGATGGGTCGTCACAGTCCGTGGATCATTCGTTCAATCGTTTTTTCAAATTAAAACCAAAAATAAAAAGATGAAAAACGACTTGTTTTTCCATTCCTGAACTAAAATGAAAAAAAACGAATAATGACAGGTTTTCTGATTTTCTGATTGTGCTCAGATCAAAAATAGAAAAAAATAATTACTGGATTAGACATATTTTAATTTTGATTTTTAATTTTTAATTTAACACCTTTTAAACAGATCAATTAGGCTACTATTGTGGTAACAGATTACAGCCATTTTAATAAAGGTGTGAATAGCAATCATGCCTCATTCGCTTACAGTCCGACTTTTTAACTTTATTCCTTTTTTATTATTATTATTTATTCGGGACACACACATACACACCTATGGTTTAAGGAGGTCTGCGCGGGACTGTTTTTTTTTTTTTTTCCGTCCCGCTCCCACGCGGTTCTATTCAGCAACCGCTTAAAATACACTCGATGTTCACCCGCTTTATTTCCCGACCTGAGGGGTCCGCAAAATTTAGATCTCGTTTCCATAATCTCACATTCAAATGTCTCTAAAAGAAAGTCTCGGAAAGAAGGAGATTAAGTAGCCTATAATAATTATAAATGCTATACAAAAATTGTGTTCGTGTCAATATAAATATTATGCTATTTTAACATTATACTGTCAGCAGAGAAAAAAAATGCCACAGAAAAAAATTATGAAATATAAATAACAAATTATAGGACAAAGCCTATCACTCAAATTTCTAAGCAACATAAACGAAAATCATATTGCCCTACTGACAAATGAAGTAGGCTATTTTCTGTCGAACTATTTCAAACATCCTTGCAAAAAAAGAATGTTGTTGACTGACAATGGTTTCAGTACCAAACAGCTCCTCAGAGCTGGTGTACAGGCAGTCAGAATGAAGTGCGGATACGCTGTCAAAAGATGTCGGGAGTGGGCTATTGTTAGTCAGACCGCCCGCTCCGTCCAAAGTACTCCAGAGTTCTGACCGCTGCCATCTTTTGACGCGCGAATGAACACAAAGTGAAAAAGCGTATAACTAGACGCGGCAGGCGCGAATTTGACGCGCTATTCGCGTCCGGTGGTATACTTTAAAATGTAATCCCGCGCCGCATTATTCCATATGGGCGTTTCACACAGTATGCGGCTGGTGAAATCGCCGCGCGACTGCGGCTTTTCTCAAGTAGTGGAAGAGTTTTGTGCAGCATTTAGGACTTCCAAAATGTTCCGGCGGGCCAGAAAATATTGCTGGCGGGCCAGTTTTGGCCCGCGGGCCGCCAGTTGTCGTTCCCTGCTATAGGGCTTCAGACAATCGGCACATTCAGAGAATATCCCACTGCGCTATCCAGGGGCGCCGCTAAGGGGGGGGGAAGTTAGGACGATTCTAAGGGCCCAGGCACTTTTGGGGGCCCCAGAGATCGATTTTATTAACAGAATGGGTGCGGTAGGGGGCCCAACCTCATATTCTTTCATAGGGCCCAAAATTTATAGCGGCGCCCCTGGCGCTATCCGCAGAGTCTCGTTCCCTATTCAGAGAACATAGGTTACGCAAGTAACCAGAGACGATACTACCTAAACATGGTGCACATTAGGTGACTTGCTGTATTGATTGATTGATTGATTATTACTGTTATTATTTTTTTTGGAAAATTCGGGCATCATCTGAGAATAAGTGTCTGTGATAGCAGATAATGTACTGAATTGTCACAATTCTATTTTGACCATTGTTGAATAGTGACTGCCTGATGCAATTGTATTGTTATTTTTGTTTGCTTGGTGTTTTTGTTGGGGTCATTGGACAGGTCATCTAGGGCACCAAGTGAACTAAGACTTCTTTGAGACTTGTTTGTTTGGTGTTTTTGGTGGGGTCATTGAATAGCCTAGGTCATCTAGGGCACCAAGCGAGCTAAGACTTGATGTAAATCATTAATCAGTATTATAATAATAATAATTATTTGCCACAAAGGCAAAATGAAATTAAACCTCCCCTTCCCCGTAGAGACCCTATTTAGGGCTACCATTTGGGGTTTATAAATGCTGGCTAAAGAAAAAAAAAAAACAAGGTTGTGCTAACAAATTCATAGGGGCAGGAACTCCTGTTTTCTGATTAATGGCAGGGTCAGAGGCTGACAAGTGTTTTAATTTGATTCGACGGCCAGATAAAAAAAAAAAAACATTGCAATGTTTGAGGGCCATTTATGGAGCCTGTGCAGCACACAGACTAAATTCCCTCTGATGGTTCCTGAGGGACCTGCTCACACTGCACCCCCTCTCTCTCTCTCTCTCTCTCTCTCTCTCTCTCTCTCTCTCTCTCTCTCTCTCTCTCTCTCTCTCTCTCTCTCTCTCTCTCTCTCGTACGTCTGCTCTAATCCTCTTCATGCAAGCTAGTGGAGTGCAGGTTTACCCGCTTTACGTCAGTGGGCTGTAATAAAATACCCCTGCTGGTTATCTGATCAATGCTTAGAGGAGAGGTCCGACTCAGCCCAGGTTAATGGCCGCCATTTCACTTAAATACCAAATTATTGACCTGGGCTGAGACTAGGGAATACTGCATCCCGGATCACATAACACAGTAATGAGAGGGGAATCATGGGAGGTCTGTCACTGTTAGAGGAGGATGTGTAAAAAGGCTCAAGTCACAAATGTGGTGTAGAGTAACACATAGGACTTCTGCCTATGATCCTGTCAATAGCACTAATGACAGTTCACGTCTGCCAGGAGCACTGAAGGAGAACTGATCCATGCTGTTAGTGCTGTTTGTTTGAATGCACTGTATACATTGTTTCTGACTGGCTAAAGTAATTATACTACTTAGGTTGCAGAATGCAAAAAGCACATTCCCTATCTTGCAGGTTTGGTCTGAGTGCTTGATGTCTAAACATCTGAATTCGGCTCTTTAAAGTGACGCTTGTCTACTAGGGGTGGCACGGTACATGAAAAAATATCCAAACCGTTCGGTTCGTTTGTCTCGGTTCGGTGCGGGTGTGCGTCGCGCGGTTCGCACGGTTCGACGCATGCGCAATGTAGCCTCGTGCCCGTGCTAATACAATGCTAAATCATAAATCAGACATGTAGAATAACATTACAATGTCCAGCAATCGATTTAAATAGTACACTGGGTTTACTTAGACATTTAATGAGATCTACTCCACTATATGTTGTTTTTTTCACGTGAATAAATAGGCTACATAGATCGACTGTTCCACGTACCGGTATGTACTTTAATGGTCCAGTGGCAGAACTTGCCAAGCGTGTCAAAGGTTCTGAGTTCTAATCTGCACTCGTATATATATATTTTTCTTTTTCATCAAACCCGATTATGTTTATCAGCGGTTGTATATCAAGCAGGGACAGATTTGTATGAATTTTGTTTTGTGATTTCATCGGAACGAATAGAGTAGCCTAGAGTCTCCTCAACGGATTGAAGCGCGCGTCCGAGTGAAGAACGCGGCCGCTGCGGTGTGTGCGCGAGCCACAAGAACACTGTTACAGCGCCACTGATCGCAACGGCAACGAGCACTTTGATCACTTGATTAAAAAAACACATTTCAGCGCTAGATTGCTTCTTATTTAACAAACGAACGAAACGAATACTTTGCTAGTTAACTGGAAATGTTTTATTTATTTGTATTGGTACATCTGTGCTGGGAGATAATATCAACCCTGGCAAAAAATGGTGGGGCCATGTCCCACCCGCAAATTACGCCTATGATGACGAGACACGAGGAGAAATTTACAAATAACTGTCCGACACAGCCCACGTAGCTCTCACTACAGATGATGGACCTCCAGGGCCACTGAAAGTTTCCTCAGGGTGACTGCTCACTCATATTACTTCAGAATGGGAAATGAGAAGCTGCGTTTTGCAAACACCCCCCATTTATGAAATAAATAAATTAATAATTAGATAATTCAGCTATATATCATATGCTGAAGTAAATTTTTGGAGTGTTAAAGATTAAAAGAAAAAACAACAACAAGAACCGTACAGAACCGAAAACCGTGACCCTAAAACCGTGATACAAACCGAACCGTGGGTTTTGTGAACCGTGCCACCCCTATTGTCTACACTGGGCATCTGAATACACTGTAAAAAAAAAATAAAAATAATTAATAGTAAAAGACTAAAAATCCAATCATAAAAACCTGTTAATCGACTGTCCGAGCACATCATCTGTGTGCAGCCCAATTTTTGGATTGTGAGTGTACAACAGCGCATGCGCAAGGTGAATGTTGAGGTGGCAATATACACTTATGATATTGTAAAAAAAAATTAAGGCTCAGGGAAGGAGACGGAACCAGCAAACAATCAACATAACTTTAATCCAAAAATAACAAAACAAAAGTAAAGCGGCAGCCACTTCACCGACAGCTGCCGCATAAACTAAAACAAAACACTAACATAAATAGCCCAGGCCTGCTCCTCTCTCGTCCTTCACTGTCGTCACTCCTTCTTTTATCCTTCCGGTGCTCCTCCATGAGACTCGAGACTGGTGTGGCATGCAGGTTCGCACGCCTTTCTGCTCTGCCCTACTGGCCACATACACCCATCACCCCTCGAAGGCTGAGGGATACCCTTGAGACTGCGCTCTACTCCCCCGAGAGAGTCCCTCGCTCAATGGCACCACGGATTTCTCACAGCAACGAGGGCTCTTTGAGAGTACGTTCCTCCTTCCTTCTGGGTTTTCGGCACCAATGTAACAAAGTTAAGGCTCAGGTAAGAAGGAGGCAGGATGCAGGAACCAGCAAATTATCAACATAACTTTAATCCAAAGATAAACGCAAATAGCAAAATGAAGGTAAAGTGGCAGCCCCTCACGGACAACTGCAGCTTAAACTAAAACGTCACTCCTTTTATCCTTCTGGTGTTCCTCTGTGAGACTCGAGACTAGTGTGGTGCGCAGGTGACGCTCATTAGCAAATCGCGCCACTGGCCTCGCTCCGTTCCCATGGCTCTCAGCCCCGCCCTGCTTGCCACAGATATATTGTACATTAGTCGAAGAAGAGTGCGTAAAGAGTGATACAAAACAACACGCTGTTTCAAGAACAGCAAACAAAGCAGCATATTATTCTCCATAGTTGGTTCTGGTTCTTGTTCTCAACTTCAATGGCGGATCTGCTACTTTTCTTCTTCTATCCTTCCTAGTGAATGTCCTGTTAATGACATTATTCAGTGCTGCCCTCTGAGCAATTTTACTGCGCATTTGTCAAACTCGTCCATTCACACTTATCCGCAGTTGGGTATACTTTGATAGCTGAGCGGACACAACTGTGCACGAGATGGAGCGGAACATGGAAAATGAAGAATACCCAGGCCATAAGTTCCATTATGTTATAGTGAAAAAAAAGAAAAAAAAAAAAAAAACAGATTGGTACATTTCGTGTAATTTTACAGTAAAATACTATTAAATTTACATTTTTTGAAAGTGTAAAAGAACACATTAAAGACATTTTTGATTCAATGTACAGATTTCAACATAGATTTATAAGTTTTTTTGTTTACCTTTTCCAACCATTTAGCATTAAATGTTATAGCAGCGTTGTTTCACCTTTGAAAAAAAACGTACATTATTTCAACTATATTTCAAAGTTGAAGGTCAGTAGTGTGCTGGCTGGGATCATTTTACAATTTACAGTGAAAACTGGCATTCCCAGAATCTTCTGTGTGACACCACATTTTATGGTTTTTCAGTTGCAAACGGCATTTTTTAAGGCGTATGGTGGACATCAAATGGTCAGCGATGTAAATGTGGCGACGAATGGAGCCAAACAAGATGGCGCTGGTGATGGATAATAGATAAGCAAAGGAAAACCTGCTTCTTGTGCTTCGCTGAAAACAGAAAGCGAACAGAAAGAGATATCAGGAATCAGAGCGCGAGCTCAAGGACTTGCTTTCCTCACGTAAGCATTCTGCTGTAGCTCGAGCCCAGTGTCTCCTCGCAGCGCATTGATCCGCAGGCCTTTGTAATGGACTCAAATAACAACTCTATTACAGCACACGAGCCGATTGCTGTGTGTGGCTACAAAATTAGCGGCAAAGGAGCCAGCTTGTCAATATTCATTCTGCAGGAGAGATTACTTGTTATAGGAGAACAAAGGTGTTCCCTGGACAACTGAAGTCCTCGCCTGGTACAGTTCAAGCCAGGTATCGATTCCTTTTCTATATTGAGTCAGAGCCTCAGAAACAGGCAAACACGATGCAACTGTCCAGGCTACGGTTTTAGCTCGAGACACATTTTGTCCACTCGCCACCGTTCGGCAACATACGGCAAATTAAATCAATGCGCTCCTGCGAGCAGATGGGTGTTTTAACAGTCAGTTAGCCTTTAGATAATTGAGGCGTCGTCTCTGGAATCATAAAACGGATGACTTGTTTATACATTTTGCCGGAGTAGATCACGGAGGTTAAATAAATGAAATCCCATTTGTCAGCCGGTAATAAATGGCAGCGGTTTCCCCTCCCCGCAAACAGCGATGTTTGGCCTAATAAATACGGAGGGGCCAATGGAGGCGCTCCTCTATTGATAGGGTAACAGCTTAATGAAACGCTCACTCCTTGCGCTTGTTTTCCCCTCTCCTCCTGCACCCGGTGATAAGTAGCAAAGCAACCAAGCCTGTAATTACAATCTTACAGAGAACCCGGCCAATCTGTATATAAATCTCACCATCCAATTACAAGATGTAATAATTTTGCAGTCAAGCTGGTAATGAGGTCTAATACTCATGCATGTGATAATCCCCCCTGGATGCTGACTCTATCAGATGTTAGCTTTGTAATTATACTGGCAGAAAATCATTATTTCATGTTCAGCAGAAAAATGAGGTTGGTGGTGAAGTTAATTTTCTCCATGCTCCGTGAAGCATAGACAAAATTTTAATGATTTAATCATTATCCACGATGCTGTCTGCAATTGACCCGTGTTACTTGTGTGTGGCTACATTTGCACAGTTAAGAGTCCCTGATACATAGCGAGGCCTGCCAGGTAGCCTGTCGCGCCTTTTTTGTGTAATTGTGCCACAATAAAACTATTACGCTAATGGAAAGGAAATCTATATTGTAAAAGCCGCCATCTCATTTAACAGCCACGTGGGGCATTAATCAAAATTTTAAATGCGCGCAGTTAACGCACAGCATTATCACAAACGTTCGGCTGGATTGTTGAGCTGTTTTTTTTTTCCTCTCACTGATTGTTGACCTAAATGAGGCGGGGAAAAGGTCACTCGTGTTGGGAATGTTAAACAGATTTAAAGTCCAGTGCAAACATGGCAAGTGTTTGACTGAAGCTCTTTTAATCTCACAAAACGGTTTACATTGAAACAAATGTGTAAAGTTAAATGTATGGTGACACTGTATAAGTATACAGTACTTACAAATCATTAACAGACTATTAGTTTATAGTTAATTTATAGTTAATATATTGTAGTCTCTGTTAATAATAAGCTATATACAAATACTGAGTTCTTCATTCATTGTCACTGTAATTAACACAATTATTATTTTTTAATTAGCTTGTAGTAAAGGAATTGTTAATTGGTTATTAGGAGTCAGTAGTTATCACTTAAGAAAAATGGACATTGGAAAATTGAAAAATGTCATTAATTAAGTGCTTTAAACCAACCTTTATTAGACATTAATTGCATTCATATTCAGTGTTTTTAAATACATTAAACACACACACACACACACACACACACACACACACACACACACACACACACACACACACACACACACACACACACACACACACACACGTCTGGCTCACTATCTTTGTGGGGAGTCTCCATAGATGTAATGATTTTTATACAGCACAAACTGTATATTCTCTCCCCTTACACTAACCCGACCCCTAAACCTACCCATCACAGAAAACTTTCTGCATTTTTATATTTTCAAAAAAATATGATTTAGAATGTTTATTAATCCATTTCCCTCTTGGGGACCACTGGCTGGTCCACACAGTGTAGGTGATCTCAGGTTTTACCATACTTTTGGGGACATTTGGTCTGCATTTTATGATTTTTATGTATCTAAAACCTTAAAACATTCAAAGTCTTAGATGTTATATTGTGCTACAAACAAATGAATTGTCAGGACTTGAAGAGTTATTGAATATATACATTAATGCAGCACACCAGCATTATTTAAGCACAGCTAGTTCCGACTGTACAGATAGCCTAAAGCCAGACACTCACTCAAACCAGCAACACATACTGAAGGCAAACCAAAAGCTATACTGTTAGGGTTCAGTATTGGCGTTAGCACTATTGTTATCGTCAGGTGAAGTAAGAGCTGTAATCTGCAGGTGATGTTATCTGTGCTCAGCTGGTCTGGGGTCAGTCCATGTGGAGCGTGAGATAGGCCTGTTAATGCAGGTGATTGATGGAGGCTGACCTGAGAGAGCCGGACACTGGGGATTAAGGACATGATTTGCGTCTTTCCTAAAATGTTAACTAATCCAGAGTCGAGAGAAGGCGCAGGCCATGGATGTTTAATGAATGAGTGAACAATCAAGGTGTTGCACAGGGCCGCTCTAATAAATTGAGTCTTTGGTATTTACACACTGCAAGATTTGGAAAGATTTCAATGGGTGGCATCTGTCTAGACTTGGGTCCCTCCTTCAGTGCAAGTCTGTGGGATTTTTTTTTAACAGATTTTTTTATTATTATTATCCAGCAGGTAAAGTCTGATCAAGACAAAAAGTAACAACCTCTCCTCAACAAGGTACAAAAATACAGTATGTCTTTTATTGTATTCATTGACCCTGTTTTTTTTTGTTTTTTTATCATTACCAAATTAACTTATGTCTTATTTCACATTGTTGCTTTCTATTTACTAAGTCTTCCATTTAGTCTGTACAAGCTTAAATCACAACACCGATATGATCCCGATATGAGATACACTGATACATGATTCTATCTGCCATCACATATTACATAATTGATCTTGAATACCTTGAAGTGTATTATTTCCCAGCATCTCATAATGTGATAATGTTAGATCCGGTGTTGCATTATATTTGTAATCAGTTCCATCTGAGCTCAGGCAGAAAATCCGCGTTCGGGATCAGACCGTGCGTACAAAAGGCCTGTTTTAAATTCCTGAAAGTGTCAGTGGATGGCGAGCAGGGATGAGAGGCTGTTACTTTTGCTTTTTCCCATTAACTGTTATTTAAATGTTGTCAGTCAAACTGCCGCCTGCATCTGGCATCCATGCCATGTGAAATTTATTTATTGAGAGTTTTGGTCACACATGGAAAGTTAAGCAGATGGTGCACACACACTCACACACACACACACACGCGCGGGATGTGACAGGAGGATTTCCACCCCTCCCCGTCCCATTTTATGTATAATCTTTATGCCTGTCTGTTTCTGGACACGAATGGCGTTGTTTTGCCATTTTAAACCGATCTAATCAGTAGGGTGTTAAACAAGAGGGGATCTTTTATGCATTGGGTGTTAGGACAAGCAAATCACTGCTGTAGATCACCAGAATAAACAACTCGAGCTGATTCAATTACAATGGTCAGGCTGCCTTTATCTGCCTATGACATCATTTCAATCAAAATGTAAAATAATCCAATGCAGTAGATGCAATAGCTGAGATAGGCTAGATCGGATACAGACTGCTGCTTTTAGTCATTTAATAAAAAACGTGAAGGAAAAAATAAATAAATAAATGCGATACATTCTTCCCTCTGACAGCTGTGCGGAAGTTGCCCAAGCCAAACTCTATTACGCCGCATAATTGTATTCAAAAACGAGCGGCGCCGTGAGATTGTCTATTACTTTTCTTTTTTTATGAGTCAGAGTTGTTACTGAAGACACAGCCTAGCGATTGTTTCCTCATTTAATTAACAAACGCATATGATTTATCCCTTCGCTTTTGAGTTAACGACAGCCATTACCCGTCGGTTCGCGTTTGCCAAAGGATTGAAATTTCTCCAAAGGCTGTAATAATCACAGGTTGCTGTAAATGTTCTAAATTATGGATCCTATTGAAATAGGATCCAGGCCGCTGCCCTTTTAGCCTGTTTAATTAACAAAGCAAAATCCACTTTAACAGAATACAGGAATATCCCCGGCCGAGAGGGGAGGGAGGTTTCTTTCACAGTAATACCGCAGGAAATTGAATGTATGGAAATGTACGACAATGTTAATAATTTGATGTGGCCTATCTACAACGGCGTAATCTAATAGAAAGCAATTAATTTAGGACACAGGCTGCTGCACTTTTTAGTCGTTTAATTAAAGCGGGTTTCGTATGGATGAAAATGTAAAGGCTTACACCCTTTGTCACCCTTGAGACGCAGGTTTGGGCGGGTGCCGTGTAATGTATGTTTGCGGCGAGGGTTGTAAACCTCTGTGTTCGCTCCCCTCCCTTACTCTCCTTCTCTGCGGCCCGACGCTGAAGCTTGGTGCGTGACGTATTAAAGGATATGTTGCATTACAACTATCGAGGACTGTAATGAAATCCAGCGGAAACTTATTCTGTGTTTAGAGTACTAACACCCAGCCCAGTCTGAAGAGCCTCTTCTCTCTCAAACCCAAACAGATTATAAACTGAGAGGATTCAGCAGTCTCTCAAATCCCTGTTGGAAATAATAGTTGTACATATGCTGCGGGGTAGAGTTAGAAAACCAAACCCAAACGACAATCCATTTTGTAATTATGTTTTATTTTTCCTCATTTATCAAAAATGGTGCTTCAAAAATGTATAGTGTATACACACTATCGTTCAAAAGTTTGGGGTCGGTAAGATTTTTTTTCTCACCAAGGCTGTATCAAAAATGCAGTAATAATAGTAATATTGTTACATTTTAAATAACAGTGTTCTGCTTGAACATGTAATTAATTCCTGTGATGCAAAGCTGAATTATTAGCATAATTACTCCAGTCCTCAGTGTCACATGATCCTTCAGAAATCATTCTGATATGCTGCTCAAGAAACATTTCTTATTATTATCAATCTTAATAAGATTCATATTTTTGTGGAAACAGATTTTTTTTTTTGATGAACAAAGTTCAGAAGAGCAGCATTTAATTAAAAATATAATATTTTTTTGTAACATTATAAATGTATTTACTGTCACTTTTGATTTAATGTATCCTTCCTAAAAAAAAATCAAAAACTTATTTTCCCATTAAATTTGAAATGTGTCTTTGTTTTCCCCATTAATGACGCTAACCCAGATTATGATACATTTAAGATGCTGACAATGAAGGGCAACTTTTAGCGGTTTTCACTGAAAAAGCGGTTTTCACCTGAGTGAGTACAACATAAAAAAGTACAATATAAAACATGTTTGTACACATTTAGTGCATTGTATCAAATGTTTAATTTAATTGTTTTTACATAGTAGTTAAACACTTAATATAAAGAGGAACCAAATTTTGTACTTCTATCGCATTTGATGACGCTCGGTGCATCTGTGTGTAGATGTTTTCTGTGTAGATGTCATGACATTTATTGGATTTCTCCAAAACCTTAGAGCTTGATGATGAGCATGATAAGAAGAATTTGATATATCAGAAGCATTAGAGATCAGCGATAATAGTGCCAACGTGTCCACCTTGTGACGGATATATGTATTAATATCAATATAGCTATGTTAGCACTGGTAAATCCTGTAGCCATCAACTTTTTGTCATGTTTTTTTTTTTTTTTTTTTTTTCATTAAATGCATCAGTGACCACTTCAAGTAGCATTATGAGATAATAACATGCATAACTCTTTTGCATTAATATGACGGGAAGTAGTTTTACCTTCCTCCAGAACAGTAAAGGTTACTCTTGTAAGGTGAGCAGAGGAGGGAGTGACTTTTCTCCTTCTAAACAAGCCTTTTATAATTCATCAGAAGCGTTGACAGATGAGTTCTGCTGGAGAATATTAGAAAATGTCTCAAATCTCATATATATGCTAATAGTATGCTGAGACCGGTTGGAAGTGAGGTGGACTTTTTAATCTGCCCTGACCAGTGAGGAAAGTGGAGGAGACAAGTCATTGCACTCAACAATTTATGATCAAACAAGCGAACTGTATAAAAATCTGCACAGGATGCAGGATGGGGGGGAGAAAGACATTTTCTCATTTAGGTCTTGTGTAATAACAAATAACAACAGTTCCCGCTTCGCTCGTCGGCGGAGGCGTTGAATTAGTTTTCCCCTGTCTTTTATTTATTCTCACATATATGTATTATTCTTTACATGTATTGCATTTTGTGTTCGACATGAATGCACAGTCAGTTTAAAACACTGTTCTGTGCTAATGATTTTTTTTCCGTCTCACGTAAATGTACGGATCTTTACATTGAATGTCTCCATAACACTTAATGCATTATCAAGAGCAATGGAAACACTTGTAGGTTTGAGTAAATGTGCATGTTACTATAAGTCTTTACTATGAGTTTGTGCGAGGTCTATTGTAGATTCTGTGTTGTATTGTGATGATGATTCTTTAAGATCTCAGTTGTCTCTTCTAGACAGTATGGGATTAAATGGAGACTTTTGCTTAATCCTCCTGCTTCTCAGATGTTTCTCCTGACAAAGGCCCTGTTTACACCTAGTATTAAGATGCGTTTCGGTCGATTGGATCACAAGTAGACGAGGGAGACACATTCCCATTTACACCTGGTATTTTAATTTGATCTCTTTTGTCCAATATCAAACATTTTCTGAGACGGCGGATAAAATATACGGAGAGCATCAGTTGTCGTTTCTGCTTTGATAGCCGCAAGACCATACCGAACGCTGTGAGTGAGTGTTAAAAATCAGGAATGGTGAGAGAACATTGTGCTTTTGTTCGTCTTCAAACCAAACTTGGGTCTTCAGTCAATAAAGTTTAAATCCCGTCTGGCTAGCGCGCTTCCCATAGTGTTTATGCATTACAGTAGGTCAGTAGGTGGAGAGTAGATAGTCTTTTGTGGCTATTTGAACATGTTCGACCAACTTACCATTTACACTATGAATCCGGTCAAATGCGGTTTAGACTACCTCTGGAAGTGGTCGAAAGTGGACAAGCTCAAATGTTTTAGACCCCATTTCCTGTATTTAGCGCATCCACTTGTGAACCGATCGACCAAAAAGCATCTTAAAGGAATAGTTCACCCAAAAATGAAAATTAGCCCATGATTTACTCACCCTGAAGCCATCCAAGGTGTATATGACATTCTTCTTTCAGACGAATACAATCGGAGTTACATAAAAAAAAAATTCTTGGCTCTTCCAAGCTTTGTAATGGGAATCAATGGGTATATTTTTTTGGAAGTCCATCAAAGCGCATGATAAAAGTACTCGAAACGCCTCTGGGGGGGTTAATAAAGGTCTTCTGAAGTGAAGACTAAAATAACTAGCTTCCGGCAGACGGCCGTACGCAAGTCGACTTACGTCAAAAGACCTAACTCTTGATCTTGACGCACAACGTAATGACGAACGCAGTTGCCCAGCCCTGTTTGTTTGAACCGTGAGATGTGCTACTCCTACGTCATACATCGTCATGGTCAAGTGTTACTCTTTTGGCGTAAGTCGACTTGCGTACGGCCGTCTGCCGGAATCTAGTTATTTTAGTCGATAAAGTTTTAAATATGGATATTTTTCTTACACAAATGCATCGCTTCACTTCAGAAGACCTTTATTAATCCGCCAGAGCCGTTTCGAGCACTTTTATCACGGATGGATGCACTTTGATGGACTTCCAAAAAAAATCCCATTTTAACGTATGGAAGAGCCAGGACATTTTTTAATATAACTCTGATTGTATTTGTCTGAAAGAAGAATGTCATATACACCTGGGATGGCTTCAGGGTGAGTAAATCATCGGCTAATTTTAATTTTTGGGTGAACTATCCCTTTAATACCAGGTGTAAACAGGGCCAAAAAGACCCAAGACATCTCTCATGTTTCTCTTATATTGGTTCAAAAGAAGTCTCAACACTGTCTCTACCTGTGCTTAAGCCTATATTTGAGCAATACAATGTTTACCCTTAGGACCAGCATGTCATGTCGCAGCTTTATGGTGAGACTCCTTTGACTACACATACATTTCAAGAAACAATAAACAAGGCTCTCTAAGTGAATGAGCCTGAGATCTTTTGAGCAAGAGATTCGCCCCTCACTCCATTCTAGAAAACCTGTGCATATTTATGCAAAACAGTACACTAAAAATGATACCATAATCAGTCAGAGAAGCCGATTCCCTGCTCTATTGGAGCTTGTGATGAAGTATTAATGGTTGGTAGCTGGTGCTTTATTTCTCGTAAATTACATGTGTCAAAGATAAAGGCTTTGTTTAGACTGTCGGGTCGCTCTGGGAAAATAAGGGCAGTAATGGAGGGCTCAGTTCAGTGCATGTGAAGAAAAGTTTGGAGAAGAAGAAAGTGTCGTCTTTTTTCTGACAGTCTGAAACAGGCCAAATGCTGCCAGGAGTTTTCTGAACGCTTATGCTGATCATAAACATCTGGTTTAAGCTTCATTTTGACTTTCAAAACCTGTTAAGGCATAGCCAACTATTTGATAAACAGCTTCTTATGGCCTTTATTCCATGTGGAGGATCGCGTTTAGTGCAGTTTCTTTTTCCTAAGGTTTTATTTTTTGGGAGGGACTGAAGATGGAGGAGGCATTTTGTGTCACGATATGAAATCTGGTGAGCTTTGTGTCGATGAAGTGAGCTTATTTTTGTATAAACCCCTAACTGCTTACCAGAGCTGGAGTGATCTCATGACCTGGTACTTCTGTGAGGATTAATAGAGTAGCAATAAAATTAGTGTGGACATTTCAAGCTTTTCCCAATTCTATCAAATTCCTACACCTGTTCCCTTTCAGGACAGCATTAGCCTCTTATCCTTTTGTTCGACGAAAAAGCAGACTTGTGCACAGTTTTGGTGATTTTAGCAGAGTGTTATTTGATTACTGCACACTTCCCGCTGAGGTAGCACTTCACATCCTCTCGGCAACTCCGTCTGTTAACGGATCCACTGATGGACAATTATTACACATCATTACTTTTTTTTAGAACCACAATTTAGCTGGCCTCCAGAAATGATTCTCTGGTGAAAGGCGCGAGTAATGGAAAGTGTCTCCTCCGCTTAAGTTGAGCAGCCGTCTCCTGTGTCACACCGGTCAATTAGCTGTCTTCAGGAGAAAGCTGATGGCTACTTCCATATTAAACATGTTAAAGTGTAGCATGGCATCACAGACTTTATCAGGAGATTTTAAATTAAAAAGAGAGCCTAACACATGTTAAATTTAGTGTTCATTTATTTAAAATTGCATTGAACACATGCTGCATCAGGATTCTACAGAGCCCCTAAAGGGACATGGTGAAGAAAAAAAAAATAAAAAAAATTATTTGGCAATGGTTTTGCGTTCTCTCAAATGTTTTGCAATTCCCCAAGAAACTGTGTTCACCCGCAAAGAACACAAAAGTTTTGCGTGGGAACGCAAAGGTTTTGCAAGCTAATGCAAAGTTTCTCAGAGGAACGCAAACATTTTGCGAGCGAACGCAAAGTTTCTCGGGGGAGGCAAAACATTTGCCAGAGATCGCAATAGCATTGACTTAATAGATTTCTATTTCTATTTCTATTTTAGATTTGTTGGTAATCAAACCGTTTTGGTGACCATTGACTTTCATTGTATGAAAAAATAATAATAATAATAATAATTTCTCAAAATTCCTGCTTTTATATTCTGCAGAAGAAAGTCATACAGAAGTGCGTTTCCCAAAAGCAATGATTGCAAGTACTGTTGTTGGCAACGTAGTTCAACGATTTAGTGTTTCCCGAAACCGTAGTTCTAATGAATATCTGCAAACAGCATTGAAAAGTTGCGTGGTTGGATCTATAGCTCTCAGCCTGTGGTTAGAAGAATAGTTTCTTGTTAAAATGACGTGAAATTTAGATCATGCTATTGGGCACAATAACCAAGCTAACATTCAGTACATTGTATCATTTATTCTTTTTAAATAAACGTACATTTTAATCTATATATTTTAGCATGTCAACAATCAGCACCATTTTTGAAGAGTGCACATGTACATAAAAAGCACAAGGGGGATCCCTGGAGTATGACATAAGAGGGAACCCATGATGAATCAAACATCAAATAAAGCAAAATTAGGGCCCTATAATTTCCGCGATCACGGAATCGCGGAATTGGCAAATTAACGTGGAATCTAGTGTCAACGCGGAATTTTGCGGAATTTTACATATTTGGAATAAAATTCTGTTTTTGTGTGGGAGAAAAACGTATGTCTGAGGAAAATCGCATAGCCTATAACTGAAAGAACGAGCAGAGAGAGAGGCCCGGTCGCGCGCGCGTCTATAAACTCTTGCTCTCTCTCACTCCCTCACGCGTATTAATCTAAATCAATTGAGTAAAGATCGGAATGGTAAAGATCGGAAGAACGAAGTTTCACGTGAAGCATTCGTATATTTTTTTCCTGAATTAGGCTACCGCTGGGTGTGAATTATGCCAAAAAAAAAAAAAACTTTTTTACCTTGCCTTCTTCTCTGAAAAGCGTTCCACCCATTCAGCTGACATAAAAAACACTTTCAATAAACTAAACAAAACCTATTCAATGATGAAATGTTTTCTGTGTTGACAAATCTTGTGCGATGTCCTAACTGCTGGGATAATCACACAACGCGTACAAGTCTGCTAATGATACGTCCGATTCGCTAACTAATGACTCATTGAACCGATTCACTTTAATGAATGGTTAAAACAACTGATCTGTCCAACATTGAATCGGTTCGGTGTATAACAAAATCGGTAACACTTTACAATAAGGTTCCATTTATTAAACTCTAGTTAACTAGATCAGTTAACATTAACTATTAATAAACTGCACTTCTACAGCATTTATTAATCTTTATTAATGTTAATTTCACCATTTAGTAGCCTACATTATTTAAATGAAAAGTTGTATTTGTTAACATTAGTTAGCTTAATGCACTGTGTGAAGTAACATAATAAAAATACAGGGTTAGGGTTAACTAAGATTAACAAAGATTAATAAATACAGTAACAAATGTATTGCTCGTGGTTCATATTAGTTAGCCTAATACATTCACTAATGTAAACAAACCAAACCACATTTAACACCTCTTAAAATGAGAATTTTGTTTGTTACCTCAATAAATTTAGGGTCATTCCTATTTTATTTGTGTACATTTTAATCATTAACATTAAAAACTCTCTTTTTACGACTAAAATAACAGTAAAGGGTAAAAAAAAAACCGGAAATCCCAAAAATTAAAACGGAAAAAACGGAATTTGCAAAAATTAAAACGGAAAAAACGGAATTTGGGAAAAAATAAAACAGAATTTGGGAAAAAATAAAACAGATTTTATAGGGCCCTACAAAATGATATGGAACAAAAAACAATGAAGTCATTAGGTGCCGTGTTCGTTACAGCAGCATCTCTGAGATTAACGACAGTCCCATATTGTTGAACCAATGTGGTTCAAACGAAAGAGGTGCAGCCATGTTACTACGGTTTTGGGAATCAGTCATGACTACTTGATTAGTTTCTCCAACAACGCATAAAGTATGGTAGTTAATCAGCGAGTTACATCGTTGTATAGAAACACTTTGGACATGAAGGTGAGTAGATGAAGTTTCCTGTTTGGGTGAAATATCCCTTTAAGTTGGTTCCCTGCCTTGATTACATTAGCCACAAAATCTGAAAGACTACAGCATTCATGAATCATGTGCTGCAAGATCAAGGACATATATTTAGAAGCTTTATAAGGTTTATTTTCATTTTACGTTGTCCTCTAAAACCCCATGAAATCACAATTTGAACATCTGGACCAAAAAATAATGATTACTCATTCTACATTTCTGTCCAATTAGTTGCTCTCTAGCTTGAGAATTTCCCTCCTTTTAAAGCAATTGGAAATCATGTTCATAGCTGAGATGTAAAATAAAAGCTAATGGCGATTTGATATGATATACATCAACCCATGCTCAGAGTCTTTTCAAGGGGACTTTGTCTCTTTCTCTCCCGACATACAGCGAAGCTCTGCCTCGCACGAACCGCCCCATCTTTAAGACATTTGTCTAGGTTTTGTCACGAATCATTTGTGCCGTGTCCCTCGGCGGCTCTGAAGGAGCGTTGCGAGGTTAAGGGACCAAAGTGGATGCGGTCAGGGAATTAGACAGGGCCTCTCTCAATCTTCTGTCCTCCTTTGACCATCTCTATCTCTCTCCATCTCTTTCTCCATACCTTGTTCAGCGTTCAGTCATTGCCGCTGTCTGCTCCATTATGCGGGAGAGTGAGAATGATGATGAATGGGCCGGCCGGAGGAGGGAGGACAGATCGGCACTGAGGGTTGGGAATTGGTTAAGTACTTCTGCGGTGCTGTGACCTCATAATCGCTTGTAGCCTCTTGGCCAGCTTGATTTATAAACTGGGTGGTGATTAATGCTTTTATAAGTGGCTGAGGCATGGCTGGGATGCCCGGACCGAATCGACACGCCACCATGCTGCGAACAATAGTGTCCGGCCTTTAGGTAGTTGTGGCTGTGTTTCTATGGCGTCAGCCAATCGCATTCACCCAGGCTATAAATCACGCGCGCTGCTCATCTCTGACATCCGCCCTGCCAGTACGTAAGCTGTTTTTTTTTTTTTTTTTTGATGTCTTGTCAGGGTGCTTGTTGAGGGGCGGATACTCCAGGTTTAGTCATGTGATGGAGGGACAGGTGCATGACCCAGAATGATTCGGACATCAGCGCTGCCTCGCTCTCATTACACCTCATAATCAAACACATATTCTGTCTGCTCTAATTCAAATGCACATCACACTCATTTATGCCTGGATTAAGTCATAACAGCAATTTAGAAAAAAAAAGATATAATAATAATAATAATAATAATAATAATAATAATACTATAACTAATAATATGAATTAATGCAGTTTGCATAGCCTATCTAAAGAAATATTGTACATTTTATGTATTAAATGGATTATTATGGATTAAATATTAAGAGTAATTATTTAAAACAATGTTGTTATTATTATTATTATATGATACATATTTATTAATTTTATATTTCAGAACACAATGTATTTCAAAACACAACTTTAATTCTACTTCTGATGTTACCACAGATAGATATAATGATTATACTCATACTAAGTAGTTAATTTCTGTAATTTAATTATTTTTACCTTGAAAAAGTTAAGGAATTACTCTTAACGTTTCTGTAATTTAATTCTAGTTACTTTTTTTGTAATTGGATTAAATACTGTATAGACAATAGAACATTTTATATAGAACAATATTATTAAAATGTAATGTCTAATGGTAAAATGCATGTTTTTAATGTAACCTTCTTCCTTTAAATGGTCAGTTCAATAGTAATTTATGCAATTTTATATTATTTATTTGAAAGAATTAAAGAGCAGTTTCATGTCTATCCTTGTACAGTTTAACTGGTTGATGTTGATGTGGGGTTTAGAAAATAGTTAGTAATAAGTAATGCAGTACTTTTTAGAGAGAGTAATTAGTACAGTAATTATGTTGAAGATGTAATTTTCATGTCCATGAAGCCCATTTTAGAATCATGATTTTTTTTTTTTGCAGTGTGACATTATTGTCCCTGGCATTTTTACTATTGTAATGCAAACAAATAAATACAAATTCAATGTCCATATGTATGTATAATAAAAAAAAGGAAAATAATGCAAACTGGAAGAAGTGTGTGCGTGTGTCTGTGTACCCTAGTGAAAAATAAATATGCTAAAATGTATTTGAAATGCATTTATTTTATGCTAAGTATACTACAAATACATGTACATATATGTGTACTTAATATAAATACCCTGCAATTGTACTTTTGGTATACTAAATTAATATACTTAGTCTGCTAAATTGGAACAACTAATTTTGTACTTAATGTACTTTAGTTATCCAGAAATTGGTTGAGGTGATTCCCCCTTCTACGCGAAGCGCTTTGAGTGCAGAGAAAAGCGCTATATAAATGTAATGATTTATTATTATTATTATTATTATTATTATTAAATATATCTTACATTTAAATAATTATATTATACAGAGATCATACTGTCCTTACTAAAAGTGATATTAAAACACATTTTTGGCTTAATGTTAAGAAATGTGCTCTGTGCAATGAAGTACTCCAAATAAAAGTTTAATTCTAATATTTATATCAAGCCTCAAGCGATATGTCTGTAAATATGTTAATGGGTTTGTAGTAGGGGTGCACGATATTGACAAAAAGTGATATTGCGATATCGATAATGAATATTGCGATATCGATATTAAGTTCGATATTTTTAAACATATGTAAAACTACAAAAGTTATGGGAAAACGCATCAAAATAGATTCATAACAAATAAAACAAGTTTCCTTACAACATAGGGTTTATTGAGCGCATTCGAGACGGATTTGAATCTGATCGCTGAAACAACTTCAGGAGGAGATCTGGGCCCTATTCCAGACGAAACTGGACGAAGTGTAAATGCATCTGGTTGTTGAACCCACATATGTAAAATGTACTCCTCCCAAAAACACAAAAAAATAAACGTGTGAGAACGTGCTATAGGCTACATGTCATGTTATGGCCAGATATGACGATGCTACGTCTGCAACACGCATCACCGCATGAGCAGCTGAGCATCTACCGGTCAAGCCAACGCGCAATCTATCGCAAATCAAAGTGAAAGTAAGTTGCAGACGCTTTACACACAAGTATCTTCATTAAAAGTAAAGAAGTGAAATTATCTTACCAGGGCTGTTGCCGTTCTCTATTAGTGCGGTATTTGATTTTGACATTTTAGCTGATGATATAGCCTATATAATGCAGCTCATAACTGTGTTCGGTGACGTGAACTCCATTAAATCTGCATATAGCGCGGGAATTGAAGATCGAATTTATATCCGTTTTGCAAAAAAAACATTTATGTGAACAGGTGTAAAAGGAATCGTTTTGATAAATTAGATAGCTATCCGATCTGTGATAACGCATGAAGTGGCCAGGTGGCCTGATGTTTATACTTGCGCGCTGGTGTGTGCGTCAAGCTGGCAAGTGTGTGTGTTGTGGGGACTGTGTGGTAGAGCAAGGGAGAAGTGAAACAAAGTGTCTCCCCTGTTCTTTCTGACCACTGTTGGAAATCTGTAGCATGAAAAGTTAACCCTCTCCTTGATAGAACCAGGAAAAGTAGATAAGTAGAACCAGGAAATCAGTCGGGGGAAATGCAACGGTGCATGTCGGACGGGACGCATCATAAACAAAATATTGCATAAATATCGCGAGACTTTCGATATGATATCGAGCAACGTGATATCGCGATAACGATATTGATTCGATATATCGTGCACCCCTAGTTTGTAGTATACTTGTATTTGAAATACATTTTTGTACAGATTTTTTTCATAAGGATATATATTTATATATTTATTTATTAGATTTTGGACTGAACTGCATGTTCTCGTGTAGTTCACCTGATATACTGGAGTGAGCAGCTGGCCTTTAAAGTTTGTTCGACACCGGCTTAACTTTCTTGTTTTCTTCGTTCAGGGCCGAGATTGACAACTCACTTTAGACTTTCGCAGCGAGCGCAGTTCGTGAGGAAATTTGTTTGGACTCGTCTCTCCTGCGGGCATCTCTCTCTCTCTCTCTCTTTCTATTTCTCTCTCTCGGCGTGGGAGGCAGCGTGCTGTTCTGCCTGCTACACTGGAAATGGCAGTGTCAATTAAATATCACTTTCAATTTCCCTGTTTTATGATCCCTCCACTACTAAGCACCAATAATCCCGGCCCTCCTACCTTGTCATGAAGATGATTGATTACACTTGTCTCTCCCTATATAGAGACATTTACATGAAAATAAGGGAAAGCAGGCTTTTGTTTGCATGGAACCGAATCAGAGGAAGCAATTGAAAATTTGATATTCATGTGCGGAGCTGAGGTGATAATAACCTGGGTGTTGGGAATCGGACACGTTTGGCTGGATTTGTGTGGAGAGACACTGTAGGGACTTGTGTAGATTTTATTAAGCGAGTAAAATGATTTTCTCCCGTCGTGACAGAAAGCACACGTCGTCTGAGCTAACATAATAATCTCTCGCTTTCCGTGTCTCATGGCGAATTTTTTCCTTTTGCAATCTACACGTTTTGGATTAAATGAAAGAGTACTCATGCCCAACAAAGCTTTGCTGATGGTCCTATATGCTTCAGATATAATTATGTAATCAAATCCTGATCAAATCTGTCATTGCTGCAGTGACGAAACTGCAAGTGCCTCGGAGAAAACGACGCCGTTCGTTTTAGTTTGGCTTTAGTGAAATGATGACTGAAAACTAATATCGGAGAGACTGTCATCAATCATATGCTTTAAAGTGACATTTCCCATTCCTGTTTTCTAAGCCCTCGCTCTAATTACGCAGGCGTGCCGTCGATGTCGGCCTGCAGGTTAATGGGTGAACTTTGGAGGGCAGAAGCTGCTGGAACAGGTGCTCAGTAATCGAGGGATCAGCCGGCTGGTGTGGTTCCCAGACGTGCCTGGAGGGTGAGGGGAGCCGGGGCCCGTGGAGCCCTGCTGTTCAACCAATGCTCAACCAGTCAAGTGTTCGCTTCCACATAGTCCTACATACAAGCACACATGGCTGTGATGATCTTCGCCTTGTGTCTGATCATAACTTTACAAGTGCATTAAGCATTAGATATCTGTACATGTTTTTATAGCTACATATTATTTGCAGATATATCCATATCTACACACACTACCATTCAAGTGTTTTTTTGTTTGTTACATTTATACTTTTATTTAGCAAAGATTCATTAAATTGACAAAAGTGACAGGAAAGACAATTATGATGCTGCAAAAAGATTTATATTTCAAATAAATTTTTAACTTTCTATTCATCAAAGCATCCTGAAAAAATATTCAGTTTCAGCAAAATTTTGAAGCAGCACATCAGCATTAAATGATTACTGAAGGATCATGTGACACTGGAGTACTGATGGTGAAAATTCAGCTTGGCATCATGAGAATAAATTAGATTTTCAAATATATTACAATAGCCTCCTGGGACCCAAGAATAGACTTTTGTCCACTCTAGTGGACATTATATTTTAGTGAATTTCTCTGACATGTCACATGTCACATCCTGGGTGTCCTGTAAAGAGCACATTCAGGACTTTTCAGAGATACCAAATGTTTGGAGGTTTCTCTATGAAAACAACTTCTCCTTGGTCTTTAAAAATGTCTGACATTAATTTAGTGATCAAATCTAAGAAATATGATAATATATTGTAATTATAATTTAAATCGGACTACTTTTCAAAATGTATTTCATAAACCAACATCTCAGGAAAATGTTATGGGGTTTCAAAAATAAATAAGAAATTCTGTTACAGAACAGGGCATTGATTTTATACGTGTCCACTGTAGAGGACATCATGACTTAAATCTTGTTTATCAGGCATTTTGGGAGACACAACAAGATAATTTGGAAATAAATTATACATCAATATTCCTATGAAATATTAGATATTATTATTAAAATGTGGCCAATTATTACTCCAATTATTACACTTCTTTTTTCATTAAATGTTGCTCCAAGAACACATTAAAGGTCCCGTTCTTCGTGATCCCATGTTTCAAACTTTAGTTTGTGTGTAATGTTGTTGTTAGAGTATAAATAATATCTGTAAAATGATAAAGCTCAAAGTTCAATGCCAAGCGAGATATTTTATTCAACAGAAGTTGACTACATCGAACGGCCTGTTTGGACTACATCCCTCTACTTCCTTCTTTAATGACGTCATTAAAACCGTTTTTTGACTAACCTCCGCCCACAGGAATGCTCCCTCAACTCTACCGAAATTTGTTTATGTACTTGCGCACTTCTAATAACTTACTGTGTTTACTCAGCTCTTACGGGGATTTTCTGAAGTAAAACTGACGCTTCATCTTTTGTGTGATGTACAATAAACTTTATTAAACTCATCAGTATATGTTTGATCATCATTCAGACAGCAGACTTGTAGGCTATTAATAAATAATGGATACATACAAGCAGATGACAAATACGTTATAATAACCATAATTAATCTACTAAACTATACCTGATTCATCTCTATACAGCACTCTGAATCTGTAGGCATTATTGTCCGACTCGAAATGAACACCGTTATTGAGAGTTTCTGATAAATTATCATCATTCCGTGAGATGAAATTGTCCTGAGAGACTGAGCACGAGCTCATGAAGCTCCGCCTCCTGGGTCGTTCAGCAGCAGCTTATTTGCATTTAAAGGGCACACACTAAAACAGCGCGTTTTTCTGAGCCCCAAAAAATGACAATTTAAACATGCTGTAAAAAATGATCTGTTGGGTATTTTGAGCTGAAACTTCACATACACACTCTGGGGACATCAGAGACTTATTTTACATCTTGTGAAAAGGGGCATAATACGGGACCTTTAATGTGCAAATTAGATACAGTGTATAGATACATTGCATTGAATGGGAATATTAATTTATGGCCATTTTACCCACATATTGCATAAAGTAAAATGGTGTATCAATTCATTCCGTTAAATCTTTCATAACATAGTTGAGAATCATCTTTATACAAATTTTGGTTAAAACAAATCCTGAAACCCCAAAATGTATTGGTGATTAAAAAAAAAAAAAAAATCCCATTGTTTTTGCCTATACATATAATTTCATGTCATTTTAGTTTTTACCATTTGTTTCTTATGCTCTAAATAATGTTATGACATGAAAAAAAAACAAAAAAAAAACTAAATTTAAAAAAAACTTTTTTTTCTGGGTTTCAGGAGGATAGAAAACAGTTATTTTTAAATTTCAAAATATTACCATATTACTGTGTTTTTTATCAAATACATTGTGAGCATAAGAGACTTCTTTCAGAAACATTAACGAACGTGTGTCATGGGAGGACGTGTGCTCGAGGGACTTATTCTGAACCTCACACTCCGACAGGAAAAAGCTGTTTGACTGATATCTAAAATGACCAATCACAGTTCATTATTTGTATGTGATGTTATGGCCTGGGAAAGTGAGCCGCGGTAGTGTCACGGTTATGCTCTGTTTAGTTTGATTTTCATGGATCATTAGAATGCGTCCGAAATCGCATACTCTTGAGTAGGTAGGCCTACTTGGTTAAGTAATTACTCCATGACCGCTAAAAAGTATGTTCTATATTAGGGCTGCACGATACTTGGAAAATATGCGATATGCGATATTGTTGTTGAGTATTGCGATAACGATATTTCTTGCGATATAACATTTCCCTAGAGAAATGCTATTTTTATTAAGTATTTTTTTAATCATTTATATATGTAATGATTTTTCATTAGGAGTTTAACGTTACACATGCAACACTTTGATTAATGGTTGTCTGTGAGACTCTGATATTGTTACTTGGCATTTCGTTAGCAGTTTTGGTAGATTTGGGCTTACATTTTTTGAAGTCTTCATATAGCTCCCTGAGGTTGCGTTCCAGATGACTGTGGAGATTAGTTTCCTCTCGACGTGGCCAAAAAATTTCGCCATGACTTAGTTACACCGTCACTTATGTTGACATATCGCAATTTTTGCGCGTGCAAATCCGTTATTTCAAATGCAGGCGCGCGGTAAGCGCGCTCAAAATGGGAAAAAAATCATGGAATGTTAGCCTATGCTGCGACGAGATGAGAACATCTTAACTTTTCAGAATTCTGCAAGCTCACACAGGTCATGGTTGCATAGCAATGATAGACGCAAGCGCTTGTGGAAAGAAGGAGATAGCGACGCGGCCATGCTTTCCATGCGTTTTTAGACGCGATATGTGAACGGCCCCTTTCACAGTACCTGCATTTATGACACGTCTTCTCTATTGAAGCCAAAATATTGGCATATTTCAGAAGTACAGCTCTTTTTAGGCACAGGTTCTTCGCTGTTGTCATTTTCAGGACAATAGGGGAGGGAAGAGGACTAACAAGCCAACTCCAAAACATTCCCCCAAAGGTGGGGGTTGGGCGTGGGACCAGCTACTCCACCCTGTAAAAAGCCTTCAGCTACGGGAACATCGACAAAAATCTGAAAATCCTCAGGCCTTGGGAAGGAAGCCTCTGCAGCGAACCAAGCTAAAGAAAATATGACGATGTGTGTGAGGACCATGTATGCTGTTGGAAAGGCTGCAGTGTTAGCAGAGGAGATGAGGAGGTACGGGTTATCCCTCCTTGGTCTGGGAGAAACCAGGTGGCTCCAGTCAGGGAAGGTCAAGCTGGTGAGTGGAGAGACCATACTCTACTCAGGACATCCCGATGACTCCGCACCACACACAGAGGGAGTAGCGTTCATGCTGTCCAAGGAAGCACAAAGGGCCCTTCTCAGCTGGGAACCCATCAACTCACGGATCATCACTGCCAAATTTCAAACCACCCACAAGAAAATAAACCTCCAAGTGGTATAATGCTACGCCCCCACCAATGACACGGATGATGAAACAAAGGACCAATTCTACAACCAACTATACACTATTACAGGCCAGGAAAAGGAAGGACGTCATGATCTTGATGGGTGACATGAATGCAAAGATAGGGGGCAATAACAACGGCTTTGAGACAGTAATGGGAAGAGAAGGACTAGGGACCATGAATGAGAATGGAGAGAGGTTCGCAGCAGCTTGTGCAAACAACAACTTGGTCATTGGTGGGTCAGTATTCCAACACAAGAACATCCATAAAGCCACCTGGGTGTCTGCTGACCACACCACAGAAAATCAGATAGACCACATCTGCATAAGTCAGAAGTTTAGACACTCTCTGCTGGATGTCAGAGTCAGAAGAGGAGCAGACGCAGGATCTGACCACCACCTCCTCACAGCAAAGATCCAGCTGAAGTTAAAATGTATGAAGCACAGGGAAGAAAGGGTCAAATTCAACACACAGCAATTTCAGTATATAGGTACATCTGAACTCTACAAAGTGGCACTACACAACCGGTACCAAGCCCTAGAAATAGAAACCCCAAGCAAAGTGGAAGAGATATGGAAAGGTCTGAAAACCTTGTGGAAAGACACATGCAAAGAAGTAGTAGGGAGGAGGAAGACAGACAGCAAGCCCTGGCTATCCAGAGATACAGATAACAAAGTGAGTGAGAGGAGGAAGAAAAAAGAGTCAGGAAACAGAAGTAAAACCAAAGCGACCAAGGCGGCAGCACAGAAAGAATATGCAACCGCAAATAAAGAAGTGAAAAGAAGTGTAAGGAGAGACAAGAAGAAATCTATTGAGGATTTAGCACAACAGGCAGAAGAAGCAGCAGGAAAGAACAAACTGAAAGACTTATACCTAACTACAAGAAAGCTCACAGGCAAATTCAGACACGCACAGGCACACTCCTCACAACCAAGGAAGACCAGGTGAAGAGATGGACTGAACACTTCAGAGACCTGCTCAACAGGCAGCCTCCTCAACTGACAGCAGATCCCAATAGGCCCAAACCCATTGGAGATTAACTGCAACCCCCCCACCAAGATGGAAATCAGAAAAGCCATTAAGGCCTTGAGAGGAGTGAAAGCAGAGGGACCAGACAGGATTCCAGCAGAAGCTCTTAAGGCCGACACTGAAACCTCCACCAACATGCTCCACCACCTCATGAATACCATCTGGGAGGAAGAAAATGTCCCATCTGACTGGAGAGATGGCCACATTGTGAAAATCCCCAAGAAAGGAGACCTTCGGCAGTGTAAAAACTACAGAGGAATAATGCTCCTTTCAACACCTGGGAAGGTGCTCAACCATATCATGCTCGAGAGGCTCCAGAAGGGGGTCGATGAGAAACTGAGGGAAAACCAGGCTGGCTTCAGGAACAACAGATCCTGTGGAGACCAAATTGCCACCCTCAGGATTATTATTATTGAACAGTCCATCGAATGGAACTCGCCTGTCTATGTGAATTTCATAGATTTTGAAAAAGCCTTTGACAGTGTGGATAGGGAAAGGCTGTGGAAACTGATGGCTCATTATGGGATCCCAGCAAAGATCATCAACATCATAAGGAGCACCTACCAAGGGACGAGATGTCAAGTCCTCCATGAAGGATGTATATCGGAGGCTTTTGAGGTCTTGACCGGTGTGCGGCAAGGGTGCCTGCTCTCACCCTTTCTTTTCCTCCTTTGCATAGACTGGGTGATGAAAGAAACAACCAACAATAGACGAACCGGCATACAGTGGAGCTTGACCGAGCAGCTAGAAAACCTCGATTTTGCTGATGATCTGGCACTACTGGCTCACACACACCAACAGATGCAGGAAAAATCTGGAAAATTGGAGGAAACTGCTGCTCTGGTCGGTCTCAAAATAAACTCATCAAAAACTAAAGTATTGCGAATCAACAGCAAGAACAACACACCCATAACCATGGATCAAAATGCACTAGACGATGTAAACAGCTTCACATACCTTGGTAGCATCATTTCAAGGGAAGGTGGCACGGAGGACGATGTCCAAGCCAGGATCGGAAAAGCAAGGACAACATTCAACATGCTAAACAATATTTGGAAGGCAAAAAACTTGTCACTCTAGACCAAACTGCAAATCTTCAACTCAAACGTAAAGACCACTCTACTTTATGGCTCAGAAACCTGGAGAATTACCACCACCATACTCAATAAGCTGCAGACCTTCACCAACCGGTGCCTCAGACGCTTCCTAGGAATATACTGGCCCAACATCATCTCTAACGCCAACCTGTGGGAACTCACCAAACAAGACCCAATAGAAATGCAAATCCGGAGGAGGAAATGGAAGTGGATAGGGCACACACTCAGGAAAAAGCAATCAATCACTAAACAGGCGCTGACGTGGAACCCACAGGGAAGGAGGAAGAGAGGCAGACCGAGAATCACCTGGAGAAGAACCACAGAACAGAAGGGCTGCGTTCGAAACCGCATACTCAATGAGTAGGTACTTAATTTCAATGAGTACTTACTTAACGAGCGCTAAAAGAGTAGGTACTTTATAGCCAGATCTCGTTGAGTATGAATGAGAACCGGACATCTGCCATGTTGACGTTATCATGTGACCTACGACGCGTTATCACAAGCGCAACAACTTAAAAGATTTGAACGACACGTTTAATTCATCTGTCTGTAAATATCATGATATTGATTAAACTTGCTCATTTTGTGTTCTTTTTGAAGAAACTGCTGCCCATTTATTGTGTGAGTACATTTAGGGTTGATTTAAGTTCTTATATTTAACCCTACTAATGTGACCCACCGTTTTATCCTTAACGATATTTATTTTTATTACGAAATCCCAAAATTGTCATCTCTTGAATATGTTGTTAATTTCTTTATTTTATATCCAAACATTTTCATCCATAAGCAAAAGTGGCTTACTGCTTTGTTTTCCTTTTTCTTGTTAAATTTAACTCTCGTTTCATCCCTCAGGCCTATAAATAACAGAAAATGCATTTTTTTTAAATGTATTATATAATGAATTATTTAAGAAAATATATATTGATATTCAACCTTATAGGTTTTTTCCTGTGCATAAAATCTCATATGTTTGCAAACCCATGATATATATATATATATATATATATATATATATATATATATATATATATATATATATACATATATATATATAAATACATACATACATTTACCTCACATTTACTCGACAGCCCTACCTAGAACGGTTTTCCTCAGCGTTTGTAATGTCTGCACAAAGGGAGATTCACCTTTGGAGAAAACTGTTGATTTTATACTCGAAAAATTTAAGTATCATTATTAAAAATTAATATTACTCCAGAATGAATTGCATTGCTATCCCAGCCCAAAACATACAATAATAACAACGATAAATGCTGATCAATTAATTATATTACTTTTTACTGTAAATTATATAATTCAATAAAACAAACAAAATGTAATGTATGTCATTTGAAATAGCTATGCATGAATACACTCTAGATGTGTATATAGTGAACATATCTACATTTTCATTTAAACAATAAATAAAGCATTAATTAATTGTATTTTATTTACTGACAACAATGAGAAATATTAATAAATTAGTAAAAGAATGAATCAAAGTCACCATCACACAATAAACAAATGCATATACAAGTCAACACATGAAACAAAGCTTTATTCAAACTACAATCATGTACCAGTATGTAGGCTTCAGATGCTGAACCCCACATCCTTCTGCCATCTCAACACAGCGGTGCCCATTCTGCGGCTCTGATGAATCAGCTGACCGCCAGAGGTGAGCCGTGCCTTCGTGCCGGAGGTTGTTGCGTGATGTGTTGTGCTTCACAATCTGAGGCAATAAGGGCAGGTGGAGTGATGGTGGGTCTCATGAGGGCAGGTGGAGTGATGGAGGGACTCGTCCATGGCACCATCACCAGGATTCAGCTCTGTGCTCCTCATCCTCAGTGCTCACACCAGCCTGCTGACATTTCAGATCCTACAAAATACACAAACATAACACAAAAGCAGTCATTTTAACAGCACAATGTCATTTGATTTCAGTATTATTTAGAAGACAAAAAACGCTTTTTTTCCACAAATGCCGCCATCATCTTCCCTTGCAGATCCTGCTCCACAAAAGCTGTGCAGCAAATGCATAGAAATCAAGAATCAGAAAAGTGCTGTAATAGCTCTGTTTGAAATTACAATAATTAAAATAAACTACAACTTAATATTTAAATAGTTGTTGTTATTCATTTCTGTAATGTCACAAAGCCTTTGATGGCAGCATTCAGCTTCATGAGCCACTCTCCACCGGATAAACACACATCTGTTCATCTGACCCTTTAACATCCAGACATGATTCACATAACCTCTGATTTATGAGCTCAACACTACATTTACATGTTGAGGTTGTTTTAACTTTTTATCCTACATAAATGTTCCTTAATTTATAAACAGTACTAATGGACAAATAAAATAGATAACTTATGTTTAGTTACTTTATAGATTTGTTCTACATAATAGCACACATACATCACTCAGATGCTTATTTCATATTTAATCTGCAATTCTTATAGAAGAGTTTCTTGCCAGATATTAAATAGACATTTAGTAATTGTATTTAAGATGTATACGGTTTAAAATGTATGCAAATCCACTTTGGAGACATATGTGTCCTTACTGGAGCTTCTCTGTTAGCTATACATAATAAAATGTGATTTACAGCAAAATCACAAATAGCGTCTTTACATCTTCAACAATGCAACAGTTTACTGTACAGTAGTTCAACACATGCGATCATTTGATTTGTAATACTCACATTTGAGTCTCGTCCGTCATCCTTTCCGTCACGTTCGAGTATGACCTATCCTTCTTCTTCTTTTTTATGACGTATCCTCTCGCGTGGCCTCCTGGGATAGAAGAGTATCCATCGTTGAACACTCAAAAATCTGGGCGGAAGCGAGTAAGCCATCCGGGAACTTCTCGCCTACTCTATTATGAATACTGATGTTTCGAACGTACTGCTTCCTTCACGTACTGTTTTCGCCTACTATATAGTAGGAAAGTAGGCATATTCGAACGCACTTAAGTCCGAATCTCGCGATAATTAGTACGTCACCCAGGTAATTCTCGCCTACTCTTTTGGATTCGTACATACTTTTTCGCTCGCCTACTCTTTTTCCCATACTAAATAGTAGGGAAGTATGCGGTTTCGAACGCAGCCAAGATGAAGAAAGAAGGGCTGACGTGGCAACATCTGGAGCGGAGGGCCCAAGACCAGAGAGGATGGAAGAGCTTTGTCGATGGCCTATGTTCCTATAGGAATTTAAAGGCCTAAGTAAGTAAGTATTCTATATAGTATATGAGTGTGTAGAAGGAATGTAATCCGAACGTACTACATTCACCATGTTGTCATTATCTCGGACCTATCAGCGTCAGTTACGTCACTTCACTGCCATTCATAAATCCTCTCCAGTGGCCTCATGGCCTCGCCGGAAGAAGTAAGTCATCCAGGGACTTTTTGCCTACTCTTGTATGAGTACTGTGAATTCGGACATACTTCTTTTGTCACATACTTTTTAACTTACTATATATGGTAGTACTGTACATTTTTTTTTATCGAATCGGCGTTTCGTCCATACGGATCCGACGTTTTGGGAGCCTGAAACCGCTATTTTTTTAAACCAGTGGCTAAATCTGAAAACGACACCCTTGTGTTTTCGTGTGTACAGACAATCTGTATATTTTGTGATACGATGATGTCATCACCCCACGTGTCGACCCTAGTCAGACACCGCTACGTTGCATAACAGTTTTTTTTTTTTAGAATGAGAAAAAAGATTGGATAGGGAAAGCTCTGGCTTCCTGTGGATGTGGCCTCAGCTTCCTGTTTCCTTTGTTCTAGTTTCCTGCCAGTCATTAGTTGTCATGGCAATGCTTTAACAAGCACACCTGTCTGTATTTAGTTCATCACCATTAGTATTTAAGTTCATAATTTCCTTTCATTCATTGTCCGGTATTGTTGTGTGTTATATGTTGTATTGTTGCCTTTCTTCCTGTGGATAATCTGAGTTTTGTTTGTTTAATAAATCCTTTTGTTATTTAAAGGAACACTACGAATTTTTGGGACTTTAGCTTATTCACAGTATCCCCCAGAGTTAGATAAGTCCATACATACCTTTTTCATTTCTGTGCGTTCTGTAAGTGTTATTTGACGCACCCACCGCTAGCCTAGCTTAGCACAAAGACTGGTTGTAAATGGATAAGGTAGCATACTAATCCCAATAAGTGACAAAATAATGCAAACATTTTCCTATTTACATGTTGTGATCTGTATAGTCACAGCGTGTACAAATAACAAGGCTATATGAGACAGAGACCATTTTTAATCGTATAAATACTGGGAACTATATTCTCACTAGGCGTAGGAGCACAGCTACTTGGGCGGAGTGGCTACTTGGGCGGAGTGATTAGCGCAGCACACGAGACACCCTGTTGATGGTTCCGTAAACAAAACAAACGTGACTAACTAGCTAGTAGCGAACGTGACTCGTGATCATGGCTGACTTTGAGGAATTGTCAGAGGAATTTTACTGGGTATCAAACCAAGATCCAGAACCATATAGTTTTGAGCCAGAATACACAGACGAGGAGTTACAAACTTTTGAAGCTGTAAGACAAGATACAGCGAACACCCATGATTGTAAACTATAAATTTACTATCTAGTAATTGCTGACTCTATTACTCCAACTCTGAGCGAACTCTCTGCTCCTCACCACAGGGCGTCTCGTGTGCTGCGCTAATCACTCCAAGTAGCTGTGCTCCTACGCCTAGTGAGAATATAGTTCCCAGTATTTATACGATTAAAAATGGTCTCTGTCTCATATAGCCTTGTTATTTGTACACGCTGTGACTATACAGATCACAACATGTAAATAGGAAATTTTTTGCATTATTTTGTCACTTATTGGGATTAGTATGCTACCTTATCCATTTACATCCAGTCTTTGTGCTAAGCTAGGCTAGCGATGGGTGCGTCAAATAACACTTACAGAACACACAGAAATGAAAAAGGTATGTATGGACTTATCTAACTCTGGGGGATACTGTGAATAAGCTAAAGTCCCAAAAAGTCGGAGTGTTCCTTTAAGCCATTTTGGAACTCATCATCGGACTAAAACATGACAGGGAGCTCATGAATGAGAGTCCGAAAAAGATTGTAAATTAGACTTTCTCTTCGTCCAGCTAAATGTTTACATGCTCTGAAGAAAATTTGAGTGGTGTTTTCTTGTGCAAAACTCAGCATTAGGATACTTGTGAGTTTTCAGAGCATTGCTATTCTGTTGTTAGGGAGTTCTGTGGGATAGCAAAGGTGGCTACTTGCCAGCTTAAGTCAAAAGAGTACTTTGTCTAGTCTCCTATCCAATGGAAGTGTGATGTGAATTTTATTTATCATAAATTGTAAGCACCAAGAAATATGTTTGCAGTAGAAATATCTGAGGTATCATTCTTTTTTGAAACATTTTAATTTTGAACTTCCACACCCTTACGAAAAAAACATTTTTATTCAAGTGTGCTTTATGTGCTAAAAATAAGGTTTTTTATTATTAAATTATGTGCAGTATACTTTTTATGTACTTCTCATAAATATACTTACGATTGCACTTAAGAATACCTGACTCATACTGATAGAAAAATCTAAGTATCTTTGGCTTATATTTGTACTCAGTCTTTTGATCGAGATATACTTAAAAGTATAATTAAGTATTCTAAGTATACTTGGCTTGTAGTTGTTTACTCTTTTGATTGAGTAGCCTATTAATTTTTTTTTTTCACATAGATTTAGCTACTCACTGTCTTATAAACTTGCATTGTTTGAAAATTCTGATTTATAAAAAAAACACTGATTTGTTTCTAATTCTGAGTGTCTGAATTTATGTGTAGGCTAGTCCCACTGGTAGTGTATGGAAATTACTTTCCCGTCATTAACTGAATTTTCCGGCTATCCGTGTTTTCACTGTTATACGGTAGGGGGCGCTATTACGCATCTTCTGAAATAATACTGAATCTCTGGATCAAAACACAGGTGAAGAAGCAGCAGAAACAAGTGATAGAAGATTATTGCACAAATGTAAAATAACGTGATCATTAAACGCCATATAAATCAAAACTGCCAAACGCTACTAAATGAAATGTCGAACCCATGAAGAGGAAACGAATGTGAAGCTTTGAGAGGTGTTGATGGACTCGATCTAATCCATCTGTGCTTTGATCATAGTTCTGAATCCCATCCGGACGTAGTCTTTGACAATTTTTTTTTTCTTTTTAAATGTTCCTTTTTTTTATGAAACTTAACTGCATTCAATTGTTGATAAAAGGTTAAAGGGTAAAGGTATATTTCAAGTATATAAAAAAGGTATACCTAAATAGGAACATAGTAGTATACTTAAAGTGCAAAAATAACATGCATAGTAAACTATAAATATGTTATGTTCACTTAAAGAAAACTTATAATTATATTTGCAGTGTAAAACTACTAAACTAGTTTACTGTGAGTATGCTTCAAAGTGTACGTTGTGCTTACAAGTATTTGACTAGTTAACTACCAGTATTTGAAAACCAGTAGTACCAGTAATGGGAAAAGATCGTGCATGTTTTCCTTTCTTAGTTCCTCCCATCAGAATCAAATCTGTTTTTTCTTTTGCAATTTTTGCCAGGAGATTACGTTGCACGTTTGGATTTTGAGGGGCATTTTTTTGGGCTACACGGGATATGCGATTGTGTTCCCTGTGTTCACTTGTTGTATATCTGCAGTGCAAACAAAAAACTTAGTTGTAAACTAGTTGTGTACTCAGCTTACCACTGTTGCACTTAAATCATACTTAAAAATACTTTTATACACTAAAATGTGGTCTCAAGTAGTATTGAAACAGAACACTTACAAGTATACTTTTAGTATATTGATATTAGTATACTTACTTTTTTAAAGTATACTTGTAAAATATACTTGAACTTGAAGTATACTTATTTTTTTGTAATGGCAGACATTATTTATTGGAACAGTGTTCAAGAATATCTGTTTGCTTACTGCCTTAAACAAAACATTCATCTTTCAAAGTTTCAATCCACAAACCAAAGACTACCCTTGTAAAAAATAAGTGTGCTTAATTTTATTGAATGTGCACGTTATAAGTGTATTTTTATTCTGAAGTTTCTTCTTTTGTGCAAGGGTTCTTCCTCAGACGTGCTCATTTGTAGAAGCTGCTAACTGTGTAACAAACTTTTGTTTGGTAGCGCCCTAATAGAAACATGTGCACCCTGATTCCAGGAAGCAGCAGCCGGCCAATCAGATTACAACTGGCGGCTTTTGGCAGCTCTAGATGTTTTAATGAAGAATCCGCATCAGATAGTCCATAAACATTCCCAGGGCAGTCAGTAGGTGTGCTGTCTGTGGCTAAGACTAGATATGACCTTTCTGTCATAAGCCTCAGTCTTTCTCTCTGTCTCCTGCACGCTCTGCTGCCCCTAATGGCCTTCTCATTACCACCTCCAGAGCCGCAGCTGAGCTGAGAGAGAAACTAAATCAAACGACGGACACCGTGAACAACCTGGACACTCTCCCCTGCAAGCCTCACCCCCAGATAAGAGGATGTAGTAGACAAATGCAGGGCTAATTTAATTAACTGGCTTCCCGGAGCCTCAGCTATAAGCTTGTGTTCAGGGATTCTTTCTGTAGAGAACTGATGAGATTTTAAGGCCGTGTGCGGTATGACTCACTTAATCTTTAATGGGATGGTTCATCTGTGCAGTTTCAATATTATTTCACACAGGAGGCTGCCTCTCAGTGGTCAATTTAAAGACAATCACTCTGCTAAATATCCCTTCACCCATGACCAACCCGCTAATTGTGTTTAATTCCAGGTGCTGATTGTCATTTTCATTTAAAAGCTGCCTGTCAGGCAACTTCTCAGCTAACAAATTATATTTTTCAAAATGATTTTACGTCAATTCTGAACGTTCTCTTAACGTTCAAACCGGCCAGTTTTTTAAATGTTTTAAAAACACGGTTTATAATTGTGCAAACATTCTTGAAACGTTACCTTTGAATGTTGACTGCCCGTCAGGCAACTTCCCAGCTAACAAATTATACATAAAAAAAGATTTTACGTCAATTCTGATCGTTCTCCTAACGTTTAAACTGGCCAGTTTAAAAAAAAAAAAAAAAAACAAAAAAAAAAAACATGGTTTATAATTTTGTAAACATTCTTGAAACGTTACTTTTGAATGTTCTCTGAACATTCTGAAACTAGTAAGGATTAAAGTTTAAAACAAATTTAGACACACAACTAAAACATTTCAGAAAAAAATACAAAAAATAAATCCATGAACAATGTATAAATAGCATGTTTGTGCTAACATTTTGAGAAGTTATTAAAGTCCCACTGTAGTCAATAATTGTATCCCTTAAAACTCATCTTTGATCACCAAAATTACATATTTAAAAGTTTTTTTTCAAAAATAAAATAAAATAAAAATTCTTCATGCCCTAAAATAGCTTGAATAAAGCTCTACACCTATACATATGCAAATTAGCCCAGTCTCCACTTACTCACACCAGCTCAGAGATCCACTTGTTGATGATCACACGCTGACGTGATTAGTTTCAAGGTAGTTTGTGACGTCAGAAACACCAGCGATTTCAAACTGCGTTGTTGAGACTGTCTTTGGTTCACTGCAGTTTTAAGGAGAAAATACTCAGCAATGGTGTTGACTTATGAATTTGCACATGGTTTGTCTTAAAGCATATTAAAAACACCACATAGACATAAACAACATTAAAAGCTTGATTTTCACCACAGGGCAACTTTAAAAACCAGATGACTTTTAACTAACGTACTGTTAATGTTACTGGAAAAACATTTATTTATAACTTTAAGAGTTTCTTGCCAAAGTTATGAGAACATTCCCTGTTAGCTGGGTTCTTTCTCTTTCTTTTTTGTTGTAAATTGAAGAAGTGCTGAACACGAACGTTGAGCAAAGTGACTGGAGAGTTGTCTGGTATTAGTGTGTTTTATGGAGCTGCATTGCTGTGTTGTTATGCATTTGCATTTCCGCTGATAGGAGACGCTACGATAGGAATGCAGATATATGAGGCCTGCTCTTTTCGTATAAGCGTCTAAGTAAGAGTAATATGCAGATACGCAGTTCTGTGACAAAGTCGAGGAGAAGGAGGAGAGAGATAATAGCAGAAATCAGATAGCAAGCACAGGTATTTCTCAAACGGAGCTCTGTCTCGCGATAGCCCATGCATATATGGAAAACAGCAGATTAGCCCAGCCAAATCTCCTCATGCCGCTCTGAAGTCCTTTGTCGAATCGCAGAGGGTAGGGGACTAAGCTGGTGAGCATGTTTACATAGCTTGTATGAGTATCGTTGTCCAATAAGTCCTGTCTCCCATGGTCTACACTTAAACAAGGTCAACCCTGCGAGGAAACAAATGAGAAGTCCCATATCACGCTTTGAACGCTGCCGCATTACCGGGGCCTCTCTCTGTGTGCGAGCGGCGATAAGCGAAGCGCTAATACCGCGCGTAAGGCACTAATAAACAAACACTGGCTAAATTGCTTGAAAAGAAGCACTGATGCGTAGGCTGCGACTGCCGTCTGAATGGCTTAATCTTCCCTTACTTTACATTCTTATTCAAGATTGGGTGTTAAATGGGAAAAGATCGTGCATGTTTTCCTTTCTTAGTTCCTCCCACCAGAATCAAATCTGTGTTTTCTTTTGCAATTTTTGCCAGGAGATTACGTCGCACGTTTGGATTTTGAGGGGCATTTTTTTTTGGCTACACGGGATATGCGATTGTGTTCCCTGTGTTAACGATTTTTTCAACAAAGAGCAAGTCTTTCAGCGAATTTAAAAGCATTTGTTGCTTGTGCGCTTCTAAGGAGACCTGGGAGCAACCATATATTAATCTCTAATTTGTTGTAGGAGCCAAAGACAGTCGTTTAGGCCTCTCAGCGTGAATCGAGTTCGGCCAAATAGCTTGCATTGTTTCTGCTAATGTGCATGCTGTGAGATGCGAGCAAACCACTCCGCACTTTGACTGTACAAATACTACACAAGTTCAGCTTTGCCTTTGAACAATGAAGGCTTCTTGTTCTTGCTAGTCACATGCAGCAACAAACCAGTAGCAGGATGACCAGCACAGTCAAAAACAAAAAAACAATCCTCACAAATCAGTCTCAAACTCATGAATTGAATCGGTCTAAAGGATGATAATCCTTTATATAACTACCTTTCTAATATTTTTTCTGATTCTACGAGAATAGGGAATTCCACAGCGATAACGATAATGACACAGGGGAAGTGTACCGTATCCCCCCCCCCCCAAAAAAAAAAAATCTTCTAAGAACGTTTTGCTAACATTCACATTATAGAATGTTTCCATAATTTATTTTCTCTGAACAGTCTGCAAAAGTGTTATCTGCAAACATAATGGGAATGTTACCTTTGAATGTTCTCTGTACATTCTGAAAAGTGTATTAACGTTTAAAAATACATTAGGTGAACATCCAACTAAACGTTTCAGGTAAAAAATATTCCATAAATATTGTATAAATAATGTTTTTGTGCTAATATTTTGAGAACATTATTAAAGACCAGATAACTTTGAACAAGTTTGCTCATAACATTGCTACCTGGGTAAATGATAAAAAACATTGATAGCCAATCAGAGTTCATCCGACTTTATAGAGCTTAGGCATTTAAAGCGGCAGAATTAAGAGCACAATTCCTTTCACCTACAAAGAAAGTATTGTGGGACCATGGTATTATCTTATTCATATGGGTTTTATATGGTAATTCAAAGGGATACATGCCAATACAATGATAATTTGGTACATTTTGTTAGTGTTGCCTCATGATTAGAAGTGGTATGTCATTAAGTTTGAATGAATCTTTGAAATGTCCATATTCCAGTTCTCATTTGACAACACGTCGACATTGCACATTTCTGGGAACTGCACTCCTTTCACATCCCTCCCTCTTTTGCGCTCTCTCGTTGTCCACTTCTCGGCCACGGTCAGCACTCAGTATTCTAGTGCGCTGAGCTGGCTTACGGAGGTTTCGGACCATCTCGGGCATGTGTTTTAGACTGTAGCGGCCATTGTGGCCCTGAAGAAGCCACACAAGAAAGGACATTGTTCTTCCGGGGGGCGATTCAGGAGGTTTTTCCCAGAGCCTCCCGGGTCAAGTTTTTATAGGGCCTGTTTGGTTTTCAAATGCCCGCCCCTCCCTCGCCGTGGCTGTAGTGTTCAAACTTGTCTACATTTACTCCTTGTGTTTTTGTGCATGGTCGATGGCCTTTTAGAGAAAAGTGGCTGAAATAACTCTTTATTCTCCTTTTGTTGGCTCATATTCGCTGTTTTCATGAACTCTGGCCCCGGCCATGGCAACAGCAAGAAAAATGTTAACAGTGATTGACAGGATTAAGGAAACCCCCCGTCCCCGTACGCATTTCAAACACCGGCAGAACAATGGCATCGGGTGTGATTGAATTAATGAGCTAGCGTAGACTGTCAAAGGAGCACACATACTTTACATAAACCTGATTATCTTTGCATGGCAGAAACTGAAGAAAAGGCGGGGTGAGGGGGAGCGGGGTGGCGGGCGGGCGGCCTTTCATTGGGCACCTCTAACGGAAGCATCAAAGTGTGGGTCGGGGCTTAGAAAGTGTTCTGGCGAGGCTCGCTCCCGTCTGCATGGGCTCCGCTTAGCATAAATCAACCGTGGGGTTTTAACAAATCTATTCAAGGAGCTGTGCGGGCCCGGAAAACAACGTTGTTTCTCTCCTTCTCCTATGCTCTTCACTTTCTCGCTCTCTCTCTCCCACACCTTGCGCTTTGCCGACTGCCATTGTTGAGACCAAACAGTCTATAGATCTCAGCGTTTCTCCTGCCTGGCCTGAGCCCTTCGGTTCTCGAAGGTGATGAAGGTGACGAAGCTGACATCACATGCCGAGTTCTGCCTCCTCCCTTCTTCCTAGATACGGCTTCAATAGTGCCACGTCAGCAGAAATAGGTCTCTGAAAGAATATTCTCTGCTTGTTATCTATTTTTATACTGAAGAGACATGCCTGCCCAAAAATGGCACGTGAGCTCTGGCAGAGTTTTGTGTCAAGTGGATTTTAAATGCATGCATAGCGTTCAAATTTTGGAGGCTTTTTTTGATTATTTTTTTTATCATGTGACATTTTTACATTTTAAAATGTATTACGATAGAAAATGGTTAAAATCATTTTATGGTCAAATTCATGATCCAATAAATAGCTTGGTGAGCATAAGAGACTTTTTTCAAATCATACGAAACTACCTAACCTTAACTTTAGTATATATTTGTGGATTAAAAACTGTGATGTTTGCAGTTGTTCGTTTAAAAGGCTTAAATCACATATTCACATCTCTAAATTTGGTCAGCTCAATCAAGTTGCACCTCAACTGATTTTTCTCTTATCTACACTCTCATGTCTCTTCAAACTCATTCATTTTTTGAATGGCAAACTGAATAATAAAATGTGTGCTCCTAAACTGAGCTCCTTTCATGTTTGGATTCATTTTAAAGTATCTGTCCGTTCAGATGGTTCATCAAACTGAAAGGGTTCACAAAAATGACTCACTGATTCTTTTAAGGCCCTTTTATAGAATACAATGCATTTTATATTAAATATTAAAGTGTCCTTTAATATTTCAGTCTTTTATCATTCTCCTCATTCAGCTGGCAGTCATTCACCGCTGTTAAAATCAGCATGAAACGGAAGTTGTGAGTCTTTTCTTCCCTATTGTGATGTATATCTGAGTGAAACGGCTTCTGGAACAAGAAAAAATGTAGGAAGGGACATGATTTTGTCCATGGGGAATTGATTTTAATGGTTGTGGTTTGCTATTGGTTGATCTCATGTGAGTGACAGGTTGTCCCACCCTGACGGCAGTAAAAACACATCAGAGTGTATAATGTATGTATGTATGTATGTATGTATGTATGTATGTTTGTGAAAGCATGGTGGAAGGCAGTGAGAGGTTTTACATATTCCTCAACCCTTTTCAACTGAATGCTGAAAGAAATGATATGAATGAATGCATTTTATGAATGTCTCAGAAAGGAAACTACTGTCTTTAGAAAAGTTCTTCCTATACACATGTGATACATTTGTGAACACATTTTTGCGGTTTAAAACTTGAGATGCAGATCAATGTAAAGAAAAAAAGAGTTTTTTAATAGTTGAACTTCTTTTAACTCGACCGCCTCGTTTTTAGAACACCGTGTCATGCGCGAGACGCTGCAAAAGACGTGAGTGCAATGGTCAAACAGGTTTTTTTTTTTTTTTTTTTTACAAAGAAAGGAGTGGAAAACACATTGGAGTGGGAAAACTCTGTTCTGTGTTATCGGCCCCAAATAAAGTAGTGTTCATAAGAGCAGCGCTGCTTGGTGGACAGCTGTTCCATAACCTACAGCCAGAGAGTGAATTTACATTTTCACTCAGGCAAATTTTAGTTTGTAGTATTTATATTTTAATTTTAAACAGTTAATGGAAAATACACTATAGTAAGGTATCTAGAATTATTCACAGAGCAGATTTTTCTTAAACATCTTGAAATCGGAAGTTTATAATTTTATAAAACGTTTTTGTCAAAACATTATTTGAACATCAGAATCAGAAAGACCTTTATTTCTAAGTATGTTTGTCTTGGTGACAGGAGCTTCCAGTGCAGAAGAAAGTAGCATGTTATATATATATATAAAAAAAAAAAAAGTTAAATTAAAGTCTGGCCATTCTTGTTAATGTTATTATTTTAATGTTTATGCAAGCAAAAAAGTTCTTTTTTTTTTTCATTGATTTTTGGTATAAAACTGGAAATTATTTCCTTGTGTGCAGCAGAACATTTTGAACATTTCCATCATATTTTAACAATAATGTGATAGTATTGATAACCATGATCATTTTGGTCAACATGATATTAAACTTTCATACCGTTTCATCTCATGTAGTTCAGTCCAGACGCTCTCAGCATTTAGGTCCAAAGGCCTCTGCCCAGTGCAGGTTCCCCCTCAGCCGCACTCAATCCTATCTCTCTAATGTATTGCTGATGCCTTGCATATTGAAAGTTATAAATTGTACTTGGCACTGTGAGTTGAGGTGCATAAATTGGAATTGTGGGATGTCAGAGAGTAATATACTTAGCATTATTCATAACGGAGCAAGATTAAAGCTCTCTACTGAGAAAGCCGCTGTGTGTCTGACAGAGACGTTACATACGAGCTAATGCAGCCCTTTATCAGTCCGTTCTGTCAGTAATAGATATTCCTGTGGGTTCTGTGCACTGTGTTTCACTGTGCTGATAGAGCAAAATAAATTAGGCCACAATAATGTTCTTCAGGCCACTGTGTTTCCCCTACTACAGTCTTTCCACTTGTTCCCATCGTGTGCACGATTATAACAGTATGAAAAATAGCTCCATAAATTTGAGATAACAGCCAGAATTTTCCTCTGTTAAGAAATATGTTAGGGAGAGATGGCCAGACCGGAGAGATGCACCTCTTCAGTGGGTAAACCAATGGGTTTTATTTGGCTAGAGCTCTTTGTTTTCCTATCATACTTTGACCTGAGGGAGAAGATTTGGTTTCCAAACAACACTAAGTGTTTCTGATTGGAGATTTTGTCCAGATAGTTAGATTGGTAATTTTGCTTTGCTTTGATTAGGCATCAAACAGTCAGTATGTTTACATGGACAACAATAATCCCATATTAACTCGATTAGGACAATACACTGATTATGAAACTACCTTGTAAACAGCAATTTCTGCTTACATTAATCTGGCTGAAGTCATACTCAACGTAAACACAAATTGAATTAAGGCGTGTGGAGTATTTCTATTTTCACGAGTTCACACGTACATGAAATCAGATATAATTTATGCGTATTTGGTGTGCTGTCCGAGAGAGGGCTCCGAGCTCTAAATTTGGCCCAAAACCAGAGTACTCCCCCCTTTTGACTGGGATAGAAAACCAGCCTAGAGTTAGGTGATGGGGTGGTGGAGGGATGCTGTGAAACTGTCATGGGACAAAGGTGAGGGAAGGCTATATTTATACCGGCTTCCTCTTGTGCTGATTGGTTGATTACCTGAACGTGCTCCTCCCAAACTTTGTTACTTAAAACTTAATTTAGTTGCATTATCGAAGTGCATTGCAGACATGTATAGACTTAATCACACTATTAACGCTGTGTGGTAGTTTTCGCCGCATTCTGCGCCAGGACACATACACACACAGCAGTTGTCAACCGTTTCACGGCAAACAAGAGAGAAACAACTCTCTCTCCTACCCGTCCTTACTTCATAGTTCGTACCCTCATCCAGTACCTTACGGCGCTGATCCACTTGTCCGTGCGACACTTCTGTCGCGCCGCGCTCCACTATATTCCTATGGGTGACGTCAAGCGACTTTGTCGCACCCGCAAAGCATTCCGGGAAGGCGGCGCTTCATTTGAAAAAGTGCTGCGCGTCAAAAAGCTGGCCGATGCCCATCTTTATGCAAATGAATTCCGTTAAACGCGGCACGTCTATCCAATAGAAGAACAGCATATGGAGACGGAGGGAAGTCTCTCGCTGGTCCTCTGTTCTAATACGCTACATTTCCCGCTCGGTCAGAACCACGCCCATAGCGGTAAACGCCCCAACGTACCAATGTGGGGAGGCGTCGCGACACCACGCGACAGTCGTGTCGGACAAGTGGATCAGCGCCGTCAGAGTTTGTTGCGGTGGCATGAATGAAATGTTGCCGAATGAAAGTACAGAGGAGACCTGTTGCTGGAGAATCTGTATCCGCCGTTGTCTATTTGCACGAATAGCATAACAAATGCACTTGAAGCTTTCGTAAAATTAAAAATGAAACACCCAAATCTGTATGGTACCATAACGAAGACAAACTGTATGTTGATCCGTGAAATTCTGGAGGGAACAGCATGGCATGGGGACGTAATCGATCTATGTTCTATAACGGGATGCAATATAAAACGGGAACATGAAAGGAACATTCTAAAAGCAACTCTTGTAAACACCTTAATCAGAATATTGTCTTATTCAGAATAAGGTCAATAATTAGATTACTGCTGTCCATGTAAACGTAGTCACTGTCATTAATATTTTGGTTTGTTTTTCCTAAACCCAAACTGAACTGAAATTAACTGAACCGTACATTTTCAATGTGTATAGAAATTTTGCTTTGGCAACTAGCCAAAAATAAATTAAGTTCCCCATCTGTCAGTCACGTTCGATGTTATGTCGATAATGACAAATGGAGTCTCACTTGGGAGCCCCAATCACCTCTGAGTTGTAGAAAAACAGCCAATGGAATTGGCGAGTGAGATCTGCATGCAGACATACAGGTATATAAGCTGGCCGGCAGCTCACTCATTAAGATTTTTGCTTTGGAGCCGAGTGGTTGCGCCTAGCGATCACTCTTCCAATCACTTCGCTAAAAGAGCGCTATTAAAAAAATTACAATTAAAATTTAGGAAGTCTCTCTTGCTGGAAGGAGAGTGCATTCAGCTGTGTTTTGACATCTGATCCAGCGATTCACCCCTGGGCGCAGATTTCCCTAAAAGAGCAAGCACGGCGGTGAGTGTCTCTTAAAGATGCCTTTCCGTCCGTGTGTTTCTGGATGCGGTCGTTTCCTGTCCTCATCATGAACCATCCACAAAGGGCGTCATCGCCGTCTCGGCCAGACATGCGAGACGGCGTTCGTGGATGGTTCATGTCCTCATTGCGAGAACAAGACCATGTCGACATTGCAGCCTATGCTGTTACCCAGCCCGGTGACTCTGTACAGCACAGGGCCACGTGGTTAACACTCAGGGAGACCTGAGGGTTACAGTGGGAATGCTTCCACCGGGCTAATCTCCACTCCTCCAGCATGTCTTGTTCCATTGAGCTGTCAGATGACAGTGCAGGACCATGTCGACATTGCGGTCACGACTCCATTCCACTCTCCAGGTGAGGACCAGATGTTGAGAGCTCCATCGGAGAGTGGGCTATTGTCTTCTGGAGGACTTGATGGCTATGCTTTCCCTGGGCCGCCGCTTCTGTTTTTAAAGTTGGAACTGCTCCATCTTTCAGGACAAGCCTTTGTGCGAATCCTGCATTGAACTTGCGTAGTTTGAGGAAGCTTTCCTCCGGAAAATGTGCAGCACAGAGAGCGACATTTGGATTATAATTATGAGGGACCGAGTTAAAAATAAATTGTAACCATTGCTCCATAACTCCACCGTCCTTAGGAAGACTGAACAAAGTGGACCTGCAATCTGGGTGAAAATAACAGCGTTTCGACGACATGGCGGCAACGACACTCTACTACCACAACAACTCTTCTCCAAAGCAACATAAAATGGCCTCGCCCCCTTTATTTATTGTGTTCCCAGAAGTGGGGTTTATGTAAATGTTGGGGTTAGTGATGTCACTAACCCTGGAGGAATGTCTTGTAGTCCCTACTGGCCGTTTGCTGTAGTCCTTAGAAATCGATTTCTTTAAAAGAAAATATCTCCCTTTGTATTGAACTTTGAGCGTTGTAACGTTGTTTATGCTCAAACAGCAACATTACACACTAACTAAAGTTAGAAAAGTGAAATCATAATCAACCACCCCTTTAAACTACTCAGAAATGCCAAGATACCAAAGTCTGGAATCAAAAGTCAGAACCAAAAGATTTCTCATCAAACTGCTTCTGTATGGTTAGTTCTATACTCTTATTGTATGTCAACAATAGTCTCAATTGTTGTCTCATATTTCTTTTATTTGGAAAGACGTGTGACAAAATGAAACTTGAAATATATTAAATATATTGGAGTTCATGTAGTGCAAATGGTAGAACATGATGCAATGCCATGGTTTGCATGCAATAAATCTCATGTAAATATCTAAAGGATAATCTTTCTGCAAGGATGACCTCTGAGCAATCCAGTGTTCCTATGGGATGACTGATCATATTTTATTTAGTTTTGTTTACGTATTCTTTCATTTCCGATTAATTTTTGTTTTTAGTTTAGCATCTCAATTGTAATTTCTTCAGTCTAGAAAATCCTGGTTCACCAACATCTTTTAAAGCATGCATTTTTTCAACAGATCAAGCTGATCATTGCAGTGAGCAAAGCTGCTTCATTCACAGTCTGCATAGGCATATTCATTAGCTTAATGTTACTCCATTCATTACTGCCCCATTAGTCACTACAGATTGATCAATACATCATGCATAGAACATCTTGAGCGTGGATGTCTGGAGCCATTGTGGACCTGAAGATAATGACTACTTTATTCAAAACAACTTGTAGGAACAGGAAGATAAAGGCAAGCAAAGAGAGCATTATTGTGCCACAGTGTTGGGGGAGGTATCTGTGAGATTATAAGAAAGGAGTCTAAAACAGTTGACTGCATGAAGAAAGATCTGAACGCCTCAAATCGAAACTGCGTTCTGTCTACACAGCAGCCTCTTCAGCGTTTCAGAGAGCTGTAGAGACGAGATTTGTGTGGGAGGCAGTGAAGGGGCTTGAAAGAGCTAACAGACATGAGCAGTTCAACGTTACTCCTCAGTCTGAGCAGAATTCATGTTGAGATGTCAGCGGTTACCGAGCATTGCATACAGATCTGTGTGGTGTTTGTGTTACTCAAGTGCCCATTGTAATGTTCCTGCTTCAATTAGCTGTTATAGTTGCCAGTAAATGGTGCTGGAAAATTGATCTAATCTCAGGTCCGGATATTAAGAAGTGTTTTCTTCAATCCGATCACAAGTGGATGGTGCTAAATACAGGTGTAAATAGGGTCTAAAACGTTTTGAGTTGTCCAGTTTTGACCACTTCTAGAGGTAGTCAAAAATACATTTGACTCGACTGCTTTCGTAGAGTAGATGTTCATTCGACCAGCCACAAAAGACCATCAGACTCCATCCACTGACATAATGCTGAAACATTATAGGAAGTGCGCTAGATTTAAACTTTCTCTGCTGATGACTCTATGATCTTTACTTGATAAAGGGATGCTGTAGAAATATTAGACACATGCCAAGCTAATTATTATACTCCAATTAGCCCAAAACATAAATTGAGGTAAGAAAAAGTGCATTTCGAGGGTATTTTTACACGACAGTGATGTACTAAAAACATAAATGTTTTCCGCTTACCAACAACAACGTTGTCAAAACAATAAACGATAAACAAAATACGTGAAAACGACAAAAAAAGGCTGTATTATGCATGCCAGGCTGGTAGTTGGCAATGCCACTTCGTATGCATGTGCATGACGTCACCGTTTTCACAAATTCATGTTTTTGTAGTTTATACAGAAATGTCTGTAATGCCACTGCATTTATATATATAAAAAAAAAAACATTTATGTGATTTATTATGATTTGTGGGATGCACATCCAGGGCACGAAGCTCCCGTTCCACCACATCCCAAAGATGCTCTATTGAGTTGAGATCTGGTGACTGTGGGGACCATTAGTACAGTGAACTCATTGTCATGTTCAAGAAACCAATTTGAAATGATTCGAGCTTTGTGACATGGTGCACTATCCTGCTGGAAGTAGCCATCAGAGGATGGGTACATGGTGGTCATAAAGGGATGGACATGGTCAGAAAAAATGCTCAGGTAGGCCGTGGCATTTAAACGATGCCCAATTGGCACTAAGAGGCCTAAAGTGTGCCAAGAAAACATCCCCCACACCATTACACCACCACCACCAGCCTGCACAGTGGTAACAAGGCATGATGGATCCATGTTCTCATTCTGTTTAAGCCAAATTTTGACTCTACCATCTGAATGTCTCAACAGAAATCGAGACTCATCAGACCAGGCAACATTTTTCCAGTCTTCAACTGTCCAATTTTGGTGAGCTCGTGCAAATTGTTGCCTCTTTTTCCTATTTGTAGTGGAGATGAGTGGTACCCGGTGGGGTCTTCTGCTGTTGTAGCCCATCCGCCTCAAGGTTGTGCGTGTTGTGGCTTCACAAATGCTTTGCTGCATACCTCGGTTGTAACAAGTGGTTATTTCAGTCAAAGTTGCTCTTCTATCAGCTTGAATCAGTTCTCCTCTGACCTCTAGCATCAACAAGGCATTTTCGCCCACAGGACTACCGCATACTGGATGTTTTTCCCTTTTCACACCATTCTTTGTAAACACTAGAAATGGTTGTGCGTGAAATTCCCAGTAACTGAGCAGATTGTGAAATACTCAGACCGGCCCGTCTGGCACCAACAACCATGCCATGCTCAAAATTGCTTAAATCACCTTTCTTTCCCATTCTGACATTCAGTTTGGAGTTCAGGAGATTGTCTTGACCAGGACCACATCCCTAAATGCATTGAAGCAACTGTCATGTGATTGGTTGATTAGATAATTGCATTAATTAGAAATTGAACAGGTGTTCCTAATAATCCTTTAGATGAGTGTATATATATATATATATATATATATATATATTTATATATATATATTTTTTTTTTTTTTTCAAATAAATGTTTGATCTCACAGAAACACCACTGACACGTTTCTTCACAGCTCAAAATACAAAATACTCTTATATAGTATTTTGTACATTGCATATATATATATATATATATATATTTATTTATATATATAATTTTATATATAAATGCAGTGGCATTAAAGACATTTCAAAATCATAAAAAAGTATATATTTATAAATGTATATATTACTGACCCCAAAACATGTATTATCATCCTTTCCCTTCAAAATTTTCATTGAGCTTATAGCGCATTTTGGGATTGCCTTAAGCTTTAAAGTTTGGCCAAAATGAAGTAAGTTTAAAAACACTGTAACTTTGCTGCCTGTATTGTTTGAAACAGCTTTTGCATCAGGAGTGCACCTGTGATGCCTACAATTGTTGTCTGGTTAGGCAGCTGTCATGGTTTTGGAACAGAGCTGTTGAAATCCGGACACCACTGAAGTGATCACGACATTCACTCGATCTTGTTTTTCTGGGTACCAGCTTGAGTATTTATCAGAAGTGTTTTTAATTTCTCAATTTAGCATGACACAGTTGTGCAATCACCTTCATGGCTGCTCATCAGAGCTACATACAGTAGTCTCTAAACAGCTATTTCCCAGTTATCTTTTTGAGCAATGGCAGATTAGACAACTCCATCTGCAGCAATTACAAGAATGAGATGCTCTTCATGGCAATTTGAGCATTTTGGTGGTCCTTCACTTCTTTGGGATTAGCCTCCAATGGCCTCTTGAGGTTTGTGTGAATAAAAACAGAAGAGAAGAGGAGCTGATCATTGGTGGGCCAATAAATATGCACCATGCATTGTCTGTTCGTAGGTATTAGTTGATGTTGGAGATCAGGGTGAAGATAGTCTTGTTTCATTGTCTATCACCTGTAAATACTGCTACATGTGATACTGGAAATTTTCAGCAGACTATGAAGAGGAACCTGACTGTTACACTGTGGGTGTGATCTGTTCCACTCATTTTATCATCCATAAATAAACATCAAGAATCAAGGTTTAATTTTTTATGAGGGTGATCATCCATGGCTCAGTCTCGTAAACCTTTCTAATCTTCACGCTATACTACCTGAAAACGGTCAAGTTGTCCCTATGGACCATTTCAGTCCTCCGTCGAGCATTTTCGACCCTACTTGCACCGCATTACTCCGCTAGAGCGCAGCTTCCAGACTCTTCGCGGCCGCAGCAGAGGTGAAATTGGAAGGGGGAAAATGAGTGAAGATGTAATTTGAAGGTGCAGGGCAACAAAGGCTCCGTTTTCTTCAGACAAAGCCTTTCAGCGGCGCAATCGAAGAAGCTGTTGGCTCACCTTGACAGCTCCTCTACCCACAATGCACTAAGTGGATGATTAAAAAGAAATGGAGGGTTTTACTGCGGGGTATGCGTGGCCTCCCTGGAGTCCCTCGAGCTGCTGAAGCGCAGAGCTACAGCTGTCCTCCAAACAAGCCAGACATTCTTTATTTATTTCTTATGAAATATTGATGCGTGTTATGAAAGGTTTAAAATAATGTGTCTAGCCTCCTCTGGCCCGGCCACGCTGTTTTCTAATGCATAAATAATTCTGGGCCCTCGGACAGAGAGCCGGCACATTAGGTGGGGATGTAGCCGATGTATCGCATTCTTTCTGCCTGAGAGCAAAAGTGGACGCTCGTAATTTCCTACATTTATACAATCGCTGTGGCCGCTTAATAATTGATGGACAAATTTAGGGACTAAAACTCCAACACAATATGACTTTATGTCGAAGGGTTAGTCCCTGCAGATCAGGGGGCGGTCGTACGTTTGGCCGCAAAAACTCATTTTTGATTTCCTGCCGGTTCGGGTGCCAGCATCACGCGCACGTCGTGCCCTTGATGAGGTCTGGCTGTGCATGGCTGGAGATAAGCGAACGCTTTAGCCCATTATGAGAGAAGGGGGAAATGTTTTGTTTCTGAACACAAATGGGTTTTTCACACTGACATGAACCCGGTTTGATTGCCTGGCCGACACACAGATGTGATGGGGCGACCTCTCACTTTCTCATCTTAATATCGGGTGTGATGTACAATTATGCCCACAATTGTCAGCCAGATCTATTTGCCTGATACACACCAGGACCAAAGACTGGATAGCAATTTCGCTCTCAATGCTTCAATTAACATGCGGCACCCGATACAGCTGCTCGGACAGCTCGGGTACAGTTCGCAGTGCCGCAGCATCCTTACAATGCTGCCAACTTGAAATAAAAGAGGCCATTTAACCAAAGTATTCAACACATACATATTTACAGAGTTTTAAAAATGCTCGAGGCGCTCTTGTTTTAGAATGGCTGCATATTGAAATGGCAGCACTAGTGCTTAAAATGGCATTTAGGTCTAATAAGGTGACAGGAAATACTCCGGATTGGGTGCAAACCGAGTGTAAAGATGAGGGAATTTTCATTTAACCTCTAATGATCCAGAAGAATGCGATCGAGATTTTGAGTCGTAAGTGCCAGACATCTGTATTGACTGTCATCTTCTGAGAGACTGAGAGCCAGCCAAGTCTTGATGACTTTTTGCGCATTGATTTTAGAGTTGGAGTTTGCTCGCGCTAATGTCCACCCTTTGTCTTTTGCCTCCTGGGGCGGCACAGACTCACTCAAAGGTCTTACTCTAAATACAGGCTACATCTTTAGCGGTTCGATACGTTTGTTGCTTTTTTGTGGTTAATGAGAAATTATGGTGGATTGATGGATCAGTTTTGCTTTTTCAGTTGGTGCACAAATTTCAAAGAAGCAGCAATAATAAAGACTTAGACACTGAAAAAAAAGGTGTAGAAATTGCTTTCACTCTGAAATTGCAAGTCAAATTATTATGTTATGTGAGTTTTACTAGTAATTTGACTTTTAAAGATATGTATATTTTTGATTAGGTTAAATTTTCAAAAATTCAGGGTCACCAGATGACATTGATTTTTGGCATTGTAGCTTGGAAATGTAATTGCCTTTGGCAGCAGCATGTCAATTAGTGCATGTGACAAACTTTAAGGGCTAATGAATACAAAAATGAGCATCGCACCTCCTGCTTCACACTTGAGAGGTTGACATTCTCTGGCATATCCTTTGGGCATACGCAAGACCTTTCCATAAACAGAGATGACCCCGGTACCCTTACTGACCTCTTCAGAGGTGTCAGATCAATGACAACTTCTCCTCATCTGACCCCTCTTTCAAAGCTGCCTGTGGTAAAAATAACGCTTGAGGCACGGTTTCCCACTTTCAATTGTGACCACTCTTTATAATCAGTGGCCCAATCTTTATGATGACCACCCACATGCTGCACACACATACACAGCACTGAATAAAGCTCGATGAGCACAACCAGCAACCCACCGGTTCTAACCATGATTAATCTGATAAATAATAAATATATCAATCTAGCCCTCAGACAAGGACAAATTTTTAACAGCAGGAAGGCACAAGACCCCCTTCAACTGCTGCCTGTAGCTGCAAAATTAATTATTTAATGATTAATTTTTGGGGAAATGAGAAAAGTTTTGATTAATGTTGTCCGGTCTCAGTTCTGTGTTGTTTGATATATGTCAAACGCTTCACCCACCCTTCCCTCCGGCCTTTAGACATACACACACATGCATTTTTTTCCCCCATGCTTAAAAAAAAGCCTACAGGCCTTTGACACAGGGATCAGATGTTGATCATCTCAGGATAAATTAAAGTAACAATTTCCAACACCTTGTGAACATGGTGGCTTTGAATAACCTCCATTCTGTCAGGGTTCACAAATGTTTGGTAATGGAAGCGTCCTGAGCTGTATGAGCATATGAATTTTTCATCAGGTCAAATTCTCATCTGTTCTTCACTGTTTGTTGAAGAGAATTGCGTCAGCCGTTTCTTTCTAAGTTATTCCTCTGGGCAGATTGTAATTTCCTCTGGGCAGATTGTAATTTAAATTCCACTTCCTTATAATATCGTGCTAAATTATTATGGTGAGCATTGATTATTATCCTCAGTAGTAAAAGTATTAATAATAATTAATTATCATTATTTGTTCAATTTTGCAAATGCAAAAAGACAATTCTAAAGGATGCATCCTCAAAATAAATCAGACATTATATAGCATGAAAATTATGTTACTTTTTAATTTGTAAAAGCATGTACTCATGAGTTGTCTTGATACTTTTGTGATGTTGACATTTTGCAGGGTGACATGCTTTTAAAACCTAGTTTAAACTCATTATTTTATAATAAGAATGTTGCTTTTATGAACTCATATTTATTGAATATTTGTACTTTAAAAAATATTTTTTCCTCACAAAACTTAGTTTTCCTCATAAAACTAAAATTAAATATTTTACAATTTTATGTGCGGTTTCATTTCTATATTACTTCAGGACTTCGAAGTTTTAGGGAGTAGAACTGGCATTCTGTATTCCATAGACCTCTCCAATCCCCCCCAATACACACACACACACACACACACACACACACACACACACACACACACACACACACACACACACACACACTTGTCCCTTTTCAATCCGTACAAAAACACAGGCCTGCCCTGGAGGCGGGTCAAGGACCCAGGGTTTAATAGGGCCAACAACCCAACAAATCTACCAAGGTCCTGCATAATATATTCCCCTTCCCAGAATGAAATAAATAAATGAGCAAATATCTGTTTGTGAGCTTGGCAAATCAGTTGCGGACTGACAGAGCACATTGTCTGAGGCAGCTCTACCGGTTGTTACAAGCGTCAAGACATTAGGCCAAACAATAGCTGGATTGGCAGCATCATCAATCACACGGCTCTGACAGTTGACTTCAGTTTGTTTATTCCTCTCTGCATAATAAGCGATCAGATCAGGTTTAATTAGATATTGGGTAATCAATCATTGCCAACAAGGTACTTGGCTAGCAGGTCTCAGCACGTGGCATTGTCAAAAAATAAATGACAAAAGCGAAACCCACGTGGCAACAGTCAAAAAGTAACGTGTGCTATTAAGAGGTCCAAGCGGCGCTTTTGAGATGCAGCCTGATGAAGACAACGATGTCGGATGCAATTAACTCTGCCAGCAGCATAGGCTATTTACATAATGAATGAGCAAATGCAATTTTAATATGTTTGGTTCACACTAAAATGCAGCCGCTACAGCATAATCCTTCTGATCGCATCAGTGACTGACGTTTCTGCCTTATATTCACGTGCACTACATTTGCGGCATTATGACTATTATACTGGAAGATAAGTTTGGATGCTTCATTCGCTACACAATTGCTGGTTCGGCTTCTGTAAAAAGTAACTGTAATGCCCGTCTTCTTGAATTTGATTGGTCATCTCAGTCTTTTTGACATTGACGATTCGGATTTCTTGGCACTGTGCAACATCTTAGCAGCCCAAAGTACAGTTGTTATTATTAGCCAGTTATTTCACAACTTTTATTACAAAAATATTGTAACAGGGACCTCAATGGTGGGTATGCCTAAACCAACAGAAAAGGTAGATACAGAATGAAGCATCTGCGCCTGTGCCTCCGAGCCCCGCCGCCACTGCTGATGAGACAGTTACAAGTTTACAACATCTGCCTACTAATGTTTGATCAGTGATAAAATATGCCAAGGTGACAACATCATGCTGCCCTGCATTTGTGAGCTTGGGGCCTATTAAAATTTCAACGGCCCACGAGTGGAGCCCTGAAGGACCCCGCGCTCCCCAAACAGTGCGCAGGATTGAGACGACTTCACAAGATGTCAGAAACAATATCCGGTCGCGTTTGTCGTGCCAACCTTCAGAGTAACCCTTCTATGACATCTGTGTTTGCACTGAAGTGCAGCTGAGAATTTGCTTCTGGATGAGGAAGGAACAAAGAAAATGTCATCCAACAGAAAGCCCAGCAAACAAAGTACACAGAACGGCAAGTTATGATCAAGCATTCTTCCAGTAACATTAATAGAATGTTAGTTCAAAGTTATCTAATCTTTAATAATGTTCTTGAAACATTAGCATAAAATGTTATTTAAACATTTGTTTATACAACTTTTTTTTTTAAACGTTTTAGTTGGACATCATCTAACATTGTTTAAATGTTACTACTTGTTTCAGAATGTTCATAGAAAATTCAAGAGTAATGTTCCCAAAATGTTTTCAGAATGAGAAAATGAAATGTTTCCTTAACAATTGCATAACCCCCCCCCCCCCAAAAAAAAAAAAAGTTTTGTAAAACATCTAAAGCATAACATTGAGACCAATCAGAAGTAGCATTTTTATAACTTACCGGGAACATTAGCGAAACGTTCTTGGAACATATTTTTGTTTGCTTCAGGTTGTCCTGCGCAAGGGCTAAATGAGCAAACTCTGGCACCTGGCCACCATAACAAAAGACTGCTGTGTGGAGAATTGTTGCGTCTTTGGTGATGCGTGCCGTTCCCAGGTCTCCTTTGTTGCGGAGCGGCTTGCAGATCGTGCATGCCAAGCCCATTCTCCAACCAAATGTCAACTGTCAGCACACGGCTCATCAGTTCAGCAAGGTGCATCAAGCAGAGACGCCTCTTGGGTGCCCGTGCCAGCAACCATATTGTAGTGAGTGAAAGAGCGTCTCTTACACTATGAGAAGACGCTAGCTGGCCAGATGTGATGCCAACATCTATATCAGAATGACAGTGTGCAGCTGGATCTGAATGTGATATGTATATGTTATGATCGAGACCCATTTATTTAGAGTTGAAATCAAATGATACATTGATTAATACACTCCACGGATACATTTACACACAAATAATCCGTTAGTAATCAAAATGATGGCTCAATCAGACTGAAAAGCCTTCTTGTAAACACCTCAATCAATCAGATTGAGCAGGATCCAAATGAAAGAGGTGGGGTAAGCGCATGTCCTTTTGCTGAGTTAGAAGCAATCCTGGGTTTACACATTTTGTTGATCTAGGCTCATATAAACATAATTTTCAAAACCTGAAATCGGACTGGATTCATTCGTATTGAGGGAAATTAGTGCTTGTAAACAAACCTACAATATAGTTCAAAGAGTAAAAGTATCTCACTTAGCTGCAATGTTGAATTTTGAAATCTTGTTTACTAAAATTCCAAACTGTATGAGATTATTCCAAACAGCAGATGTCTACAGAATCAGGCGGGGACATTTGTGGACTCCAGTTTTCTGTTGATCGATCATGATGAAGACGGTCGGTCTCATTTGCTTATCTTCAGCACATGAATATTGGCGTGAGCATCTTTTGTTTGTCCCTGTTTGTAAGAGAGGACCAGCAGCTAAATAATTCAGCGTGAGTAAGAATCAGCATATCTTAGCGAATGCTTAATGTGCCAGATGCATGCGAGGGATAGGTTCATTTCAATTAGGCCTATTGTTACCGACAATGAGGTGACAAATTCATTTCATTACCGGGCCAGACATTCCGCGTCGCCGCTTTTGTACCTGGCTTGTATGTTTACCTTTTTTTTTTTTCTTGTCATCTCTCTTGACATGTTTTTGTCGTCTTCCCCTCCCACTGGCATCTTTTCCAGCCCTCCCTTCATCTTTTGTGTTTTTCCCTCACACAGCAGAACGAGTGTTTTGCGAGGGTTGCGTTACCTGGGATCAAGTGACTCTTCGGCCCGAACACTGGAGCTTGTTCTCCGGGGTCAGTGTGATCTCTCCGGCTAATTGGATCGGGTTTAAGCTAAGCTGGCGTCATGATGACTTTGATGTGACACTTTAGAGGCCTGTAACTGTGAGCGGCTGGTTTGCAGGTGGACGCTGACTCACCTCCACTGTGGCTGCTGTTGAGCTGCGGGCAAATAAAAGTGCTGCTAATCGTGGTGTATTACAAGAGGACACTGTATAGAGGGGGGTCATTAATTTTTCACACAGTACTTGGGCCGCTAACGTTTCACGTCTTTGTGAATCGGCGTTTTGTCCCTCTTGTTCATGAGATTGGTAGGTTTCCATTCACTCAATCAGCCATCTACAACTTTATAATGGGAAACGGGGGGGAACAATTATGCTGGTTAGATACAATTATTTGTATTAATGTGCATAATTTGAGGGGCATTTATCAAATTTTATTTGTATAGACATGTAGAACAAATAGTAAGAACACTCAAACATTAAAAAAATATATAATTAATGTTATTCTCTGTTAAGACACCTGTTTGAACTTGAGGTGAACTGACATCATACATCCACTAAAAATCACCAAACTAACAGATCAAAAGTGACACAAAAGACATAAATAATGTTACAAAGGATTTCTGTTTCAAATAAATGATGTTCTTTTAAACTTTCCATTCATCAAAGAAATCTTCGTTGAAATGTAAAAATGTATCTCCGTTTCCACAAAAAAATGAAGCATAACTGTTTTCAACATTGATAATAATAAGAAATGTTTCTTGAGCAGCAAATCCGCATATTAGAATAATTTCTGAAGGATCATGTGACACTGAAGACACTGAAGAATGATGCTGTAAATTCAGCTTTGCCTTCACTGGAATAAAAAAAAAATATATATATATATATATATATATATATATATATATATATATATATATATATATATATATATATATATATATATATAACTTCTATTTAAAATTGTATTAGTATTTCAAAATATGACTGTTTTTTATACTGAATTTTTTTCTTAAATAAATACAGGCTTGGTGAGCATAAAATACTTCTTTCAGAAACATAAAAAATCTTACTGTTTTCAACATTGATAATAATAAGAAATGTTTCTTGAGCAGCAAATCCGCATATTAGAATAATTTCTGAAGGATCATGTGACACTGAAGACACTGAAGAATGATGCTGTAAATTCAGCTTTGCCTTCACTGGAATAAAAAAAAAAAAAAAAAAATATATATATATATATATATATATATATATATATATATATATATATATATATATATATATATATATATATATATATATATATATATATATATATAACTTTTATTTAAAATTGTATTAGTATTTCAAAATATGACTTTTTTATACTGTATTTTTTTCTTAAATAAATACAGGCTTGGTGAGCATAAAATACTTCTTTCAGAAACATAAAAAATCTTACTGTCCCCAAACATTTGAACAATAGTGTGTAACTCAGGGACCCTGTGCATTTTTCTTCTGGTGTTCAGTAGAAAGGTCTCTTTAGTGTCCTAAGTTATTGTTACTGTGACCTTATTTGTCTACTGCCTGTAAACTGTTAGTTTCTTAAGGACTGTTCCACAGGTGCATGTGCAATAATTGCATTGTTTAAACCCTTTCCAATAAAGATATAAGGTTTACTTGGATTTTACAAAATCATCTTTAAAATACAGTATCCTGAAAAGGGACGTTTCTTTTTGGTGAGTTTATATAATTAACAAGTATATAAGTTCACTGTGAATGTGATTTTTACAGTACAGTATCGTCCTGGATCAACATCTTTGTTGATCCTGGAACAACATTCTAATCAACCATGCAATCAGATTTGGGTGGTGAATGTGATAGAAGAACTGTTTTTGTTTCAAGTAAAAAAAAACTAACCCCCAAATAAATATAATTTATGTATAATAATACTTTACTTTAGCTTTCACTGTGATAATTACTGCAACTAGTCATCATATCTTCCGCTCCATGAGACACGTTAATGCTCAGTAGTACACATACAGGTAGCCTAGTGCATCCTAAATATTTAACATTAACATTTTAATATAACATTATAGTCATTATGGCCTTTAGAATTTTTTTTTTTTTTTGAGGAGGTGGGGTAGTGCACTATAGGCCCCTATGGCGCGGCCTAAGCTTTTGCCCTTAATGGCATTTTTTTCCTTACATTACTTTTACTTTTATACTTTGAAACCAGTACTTTTACACTTTTACTAGAGTAAATACTTCAACTTCTACAGAAGTCTTTTTAAACTCTTGTATCTATACTTCTACTTGATTAATGAATGTGAATACTTTTGACACCTCTGATGACGAGCCTGCAGCCAAAGTGTGAAGGTAGACTTGAATTTAGCAGTTGATAACTTCCTAATCACACCGGTGTGATTGTATGCTTCAAAGAGTTAATTATCAGATGTAAAAATTATTATTTGTCTTTTGGAAGCTGCATTCAAATCCATTTTATAAAATATGAGGGGGCACGTGCCTCCTTGGTTTGAATGGGCATGACGCCTCTGGGTAGGGTTAGGTTTAGGGTAAGGACAGGACTATATATTCTGACAGGAATGTTGTTCCAGGGTTTGGGTTAGATATGTTGTATAATATGTTGATCCAGGAACATGACTTACTTGGCAAAATCATAAATTCACTGATCATTATGGGTCTTTAGGTTCAAGGGTTTTCAAAAAGTGTTTAAGCAGGAAAAAAAACAGCAACATCTGTTTTTTTTTGTTTTCTCAATCAACCTCTTGACTGCATGTCTTTCTCTCTTTCGGTCTTTTAGCACCCTTATTGGGCAGATTTCATCAGAAGAGCCTCCTCATCCCCACCGCACTTTAATCTCGTCCACTCGCGTAATCATTGCAGAGCCAGTAACCACAGGACTTTTGATTTGCCCTGCTATTTATTAGCTTGAAGCATCTAGAAAGAATCTTTGATTAATTGGGGTGAGCCACCCCGTATAACAAGGTCAAAGCTCCTGAGCTCACTGTGCTTTTTTCATTTACATCAATTAGAAGGGGGGAGCCGAGGGCTACTCGGCACCTCTCAGAAAAAGCTCTTGTGTGCGGTGGCCGGGACTTGTTTAAATATAACTCTAAGAGAGCGGTAATGAAGTTAATGCAAATGAGACATTCTCTTTTTCCCTGCCACTTTCTTCTCTCACTTACATTTCCTCAGATACTGAAAGCCAATTACAAGCTAGAAGGCGAAAGGCAGACATAGAGGAAAAGGCCTTTGGAGAAACTAATAATGGCTGAAGTTTGAATGGATTGAAAATGAGATGAAAGAGAAGAACTCGTCTTAACCAGTCATTTGTCATCACGCATAAATGTAGAATGAAGTCTCGCTGACCATAGAGGAGATCATATTTTAGCCTTAAGACCTGTGTTGACGTTTTAGAGCAGAGGATTCAAAGTGTCTCATGGCTCAGTCTCATGGCATAAAATGCTGAAAAGGATATTCAGGATTCACAAATGACCTGTAAAAAAATATTTAGACACTTGTCATTTGGGAAAAAATGCATTTAATGCCTTAATGAAATGCTGCAAAAACAGAGCTAGTGTAGGAAATGAAGGCAGTCAGTATTGTGTGACTTTGTGTTTGTGGAACATGTTTAGAAGTGATGAAGGAGATCTTATACAGCTTCTGTTTGCAGATACTAGTTGATCTTATTTTGTGGTAATGCTGAAAAAATTGCATCAGCTGTGAGGGTGGATAAAAAAAAAGAAGAGAGAAAGAAAGAAATTTCTTCCTTTTCAGACAGAGGGCGGCCTTGTGTCACCAACACCTATCATCACCCCTCCCCCTTCTATGCAAATGAGCTGTAAATGATAGCATGCTGGATCAATCAGAGACTGAACAGACAGAGCTGCTTACTTTCAGATATTTACATCATAATTCTTATTGTCGAACTGATTACAGTGTATTTTCAAGTCTTAGCACAACTAAGGGTCTAGAACAATTTCCAGTAAGCTTTCCAGCAAAAAAAAAAAAAATGACTACAAGGCTTATTTGGACAAGTGGAATCATATAGAAATGCAAAAACTGACATTTATAAATTCCTCTACTTCTTTCAAACATCCGCCAAACAGCATGCCCTGGATTGAGGGATATCAACATTGTCTTCGTTACCTTCGTTAAAAGAAACAATGAAACACGTTTAGCAGCTCTTCAGATTTAGTTATCCTGCAGGTTTCTATGGAAACCAGAGCTTGTTACGACAGCTGCACAATGATTTTACCAATCAGCGATTGGCTCTTTTACTTAGAAGGCGGGACATATTCTTGATTGTTCGTTGCAGTTTCTCTCATTCATAAGTAATAAGAGTGAACAGTTTTTCTATATCTATAGTCTTTGATTAACATGTAACGTCGATGTCCCCACAATAACATACATTGTGTAAAACTCTTGGACGTATTTTAAAGAGTCAATGCAACGAACTTCACATACTTTTGAAAATCCAGCATTTAGTTGATCCTGATAAGCACTCATAGTCACATTTGTAAACACAACAGCTTTCTTCTTCCATAAGGGGGTTTGGCATCATGATCTTTGTTTCCAGGTGGACCGTTAAGGAATGTGACGCACACGTCTCCTGGAAATCCTGTAGAATTCAACCAATCAGATGATGACTTCGAAACTCTTGAAGTAATTCCAATTTTTTGTGCCATATGCATCAGACAGCGGTCCGTGGGTGACGTCTGAGGTTGAGACTAGAAAGGCGTCTTGATGCACAGAACGTGATGCAAACGTCACATCCAGACATGCCTTGTTGAGCTCTGTGTGCTCCCTGTGAAGGTAGCGTCTTTCACGAGTGTCCAGAGGACAGTGCTGACCCAGCAGACAGCAGAACCTCTCACAGCAGCAGCCGCCTGATAAAGCGCAAGGAGGAAGGAGAAACACTGACCACAAAGCAGGCGGCATCAGATAGTGTGACAACATGCGGATGAACACATGTTCTGGGCCGTAGATTATGACAGAGCACAGTTATTTCCTGTCCAGCTACATTTTCAATTTCCTGCCCAGCACTTTAGTTTTATTACAGTGATAAGAGGATAGCATCAGCAGTATCCATGGGGACAACGGTGACAATGTCTGTATAGCGCCACAGCCTGATAAGAACAATGTGGAATAATAACAGATTTAAGCCACTGAGAAAGACTCCATTGTGTCATGTTTTTTTTTATTTTTTTTGCTTTTTTTGTGTGTGTGTGTGTGTGTGTATGTGCTAATAAAAATATAAATTCAGCTTTGCTTCTGAGCTTATATCAATATGAACAATTAGGGCAAATAAATGTAATGAATTTTATATTCATGATAATGATTGACATCCATATACAAATTCAGAGCATTCACTAAAGTTTGCTGGGTTTGTTATATATAATGCTAATCAACGTTTGTTCATTTCTATAAAAGGGCATAATCTTTCTAATGCAGTCAAATTATATTCTAATTTAGCTAAGGGCTAAGGGATCACAATATTTTTGAGATTGTCCTTTTATTAGATCAGTTTCATTAGAAGCACATGACAATAGACAGCAGTCTCCATCTGTCATGTTGAGATTGAAAGCGATACAAAGACTGAAAGCGGCTGCTCCCATGGAGTCTGACCTCTGTCATAAAACACCTCCATATTGTAAAGGACAGTGTTTCATTCAGACGCTCAGGCCTTTTATCAGCCCACCACACTGACTTGCACCCTAGATGCATATTATATAGGGGGGGATTTGGGGATCTGGAACCCCAAGATCTAAATCCAAACCTCTCCAAATAAATAAACAGACCTTAAATTAAGCTTTTTAATATATGCATCTGAGTATTATCAATTGTCGCTTAATAGATGGTCTAGTCATGGTTGCCAAAAAAGGTAACCAAAACAACAGGACATTATTTGGAGTTTTTTAGTCATATGACATAAAAACTGCATGTTCCTGGTCTTATTGTGGACAATTAATCTTTGGTCAATCTGTATACTGTAGTTAACTAGTAGCTAGTTATTCATTTGTTAACTCGCATTCTGACTTCACCCTTTGCTTTTCACAACCCAACTAATTCCCAATGGATACAATATCTATGTTTCTTCTCTTAGAAGTTTCAGATTCATTCACAATATGAAATTTAAATAGTTTGCAAACAGCAGTTCACATTGACACTCAGATTCTTCTCTTTGAGACAGTAGATAGTTGATGTTTAGCTAAATGTAACTGAAAGACAATTTGGGTTACAAACCTCAACAGAAAGAACTTCCTTTGGTCTCACCTGAAAGTTATTATAGTCAGGGGTGCACATAACATTTTTGGTCTTGTTCTCAGGGGAGAACCTGGGGTTGTTGCTTGGTCCTCACATTTTCAAATGCATTTTTTCCTTAACCCACCTCACGGGAGGAACAAATTAGAGGGATGCATAATATATTGTTAAAATTTGTTATCTGACTATACCTACATCCAAAAAAAAAAAATAAAAAAAATCGAGCACACTTTAAAATAGTCAAATTTTTATCAGGCAGTAGGCTAATATGGCCTAGTCGAGTCTATGCAGACTGCTTGTTATTATCAGAGATGGCAACGCCGGCGAAGGAGGTAACTTTACGTGACAAACTCAAAAAAGGAGAATTAAAAACAAAGGCAATAGAAGGTCATCCATCCATTTTTTCCCCCAAAACGCTATAAATCCATCCTTTTTTTATATATATATATATTTTTAAATTGATGGTTTGTCTTTTTTTAAAAGTATTTTGTCATTTATGAGGAAAAAACAATCTTACGTGAGTGACAGTTCTCCATTACGGACGCGACCACTCTGAAAGCGCCGCGGCACTAAAAGACTTTCAAACTTTCACAGAGACCTCAAACAGAAAGCACAAAGCCTTTCTTTGAAGCGAATTTCGTTTTGTATTAATTGTATCTTAATTTTAATCCATGTTTCATTAACCAATTTCCTGGTTTTAATAAATAAAAAAAGTAAATAGGCTATCTTGATTGTTTAGGCTATTTTTTAATTATAGCCTAAGTGTAAAATATTAGGCTGTGTATACCGACATGGATCAATTATTAATATTAAATTTCATCTGTGTTTTGTAGGCATAGGCTAGCTGATGGCGCACCAACGAAAAATCCTAAATGATGTGCCAAATTGCGTTTTCTATTAGGCTACAATGAAAATATTGTACGGTCAGGTTTGCCGAAGTTCGTTTAATTTAGGCTATTTATTTATTTAAATAATTTATTTATTTTTGTCCATGTGCGCCGATCGGAGACGGAGTTCACTGCTGATATTCTGAGGTAAGAGAGTTTTCTAGTCTCGCGGCTGTCATCAGCAGCGCCTTGCATTGCCCAATCAGCGGATGGCGGGCGGGTGCGGTTTTGAAAATTGGTCAAAAACATTGGTGCGGATGGATGGCGGACGGATGATGAGTTTTGCGATGCGGTTGCGGATGAAATAGTCCATCCGCGCATCTCTAGTTCTGAGGCCTATCCAACACCACAGATTGCGCACCTATCTATCCTCAAATCTTAGGTACGCAAATGAGGGTTGCGGCAATTCATCTGGTACGCATTGTTTAATTGGGTAGCGCATGCGCACCTGCGCACCACTTATGTGCATCCCTGATTATAGTATAATTCATAAACTGTTCGCAACTTGTCATCAAAAAGTCTATAATGATTATAATAGAAGCACTCAAGTTTTGCGGCATCACACTCTTTAACCCCTGGTGCTCTTCGGTCATTTTTGACCGAATTTTTTTTTTTTTTTTTTTTTTTTTCTCCATCGGAATGATACAAAACTTGGTAAAGGTTTTGGCACTTGCTTTGTGAACACAAGACAAATCATGGGCATGATTCGAACAGGTTAAATGGTCCTGAAAAAAATAGTCACACTAACCCTAACCGCATTGGAAATGAATGGGAGACGAATTTCATCTAGTGGAAATTTTTGATACTGCGGTTAAACAAAATCATACTGAAAGCTAATTCTTTGAGATATCAGGCTCAAATTTTGAGCACTTGTCTTTGATTTTCTCACAGATTCAGAGTAAAACATGTTTTTGAAAATATAATTTGCATAACAATAAACGTAAGTAAATTTAAGTTCACTTCTTAAAACTTTTTTCACTTCAGCAATAATCTGTCAAGTTGAAAATTAAATTTTCAGGTCCATGCTCAAAAAGTGAATACATGGATTATAAATACAGCGTAAATATAATTTAGTACCATAAAATCCCCTAAAAAAAAAAAAAAACATTATCGAACTAAAATATAGTACATTAATTTCATTGAAAAAAATAAATAAAATAAATTCTGTCATTTTTGACCAACACGCGAAGAGCACCAGAGGGTTAAGTATGTGTATATTTATTGTGAGGTCCACACCCATCTCCTTCCAGCTCAAGCCCTTCTTTCTTGGTCTGTCCACACTGGGTCTTGATCTCCACTTAGCCCAATTCAAGTCAATTTGTTATTGCAAATATAAATGTAGTGGACGGGTAATATGCAGTGGCCTTAGGAGAAATCCCAGAGCGCTCCCCTTCACTCCTGACCTCCCATCCAAACTGCCCCCTTTTGTTCGTTAAGCCATTCAGCTGCCAATCATCCCGGGGCTTTTTCATTAAATTCACTACAGCAGTGAGTTCCAGCTATCACAGGAATGCGTCTAAGTGCCTAATATCAACAGCGCTTGGCCTGACTCGTCCGCCAAACGGCAAGAGCTTTGGTTTGTTGTCGTATTGTTGCACCAGCTTCAAGGAGTAAAGACAAACCCCAAACCAATACGACAAAAGAGAGAGTGTTTTGCGGGAACCCGCGCGAGCGCTCACCTGACTCCTCGGGCCCCTGGGAGACGTACGGGGCGGTTCGCACACAATTAAAAACCACACAAACGGAGAACGAGAGAGATCTTCCCCCTCGAGCAGTTGACATTTACCCCAGTTGGATAATTGAGGAATAACATTTGCGTTACAATTTAACATGACCTCTGCCTTCAAAAGCCCTTTCATATTACCTCTCTGAAATGACTGCAGACAGCCACAGACACAGACACGATGGGCTGCTTGGCGATGGGTTACTGTTGATGATATAAGAAAGGGAGAAACCTTATTATGACTGTGGCTGTGACTGAGTCAATGTCAAGAGGAGGCGAGTTGCCCTTTTCATTCACGGGCGAACAACTATTAAGAAAAATGTATTAAAAGCTCAGGTGGGGGGGGGGGGGATGCAGCGACCTGGAGCCTGAGCTAAAAGCAAAGGTTAATGGATTGACTGTTACCTGCGCGAGAGGCTTAACTGCGCACCGATACACAGGGGAGGAAATCTCCTCGCGTAGCTTGTTTGTCGGGCGCCGAAATTAAAGGGCTCACACTTATTTGTTGGAGAAATTAGCTGGTTGATCTGTTTATTTCCATCAGAGGAACAAGGTCAAGGTGAGCTCTTAATCACTGGACGCATGAGTGATGTCTGTTTCCCCGCCGCTTGGCATTTTGGTCACGTGGCTGAGATGTAAGCAGGTTTCTACAAGGTGGAATCTGTGATCAAGTAACTATACATATCTTTTTTTATTTTATATTTATTTATATTTTTTTATGTAATGTGAGCCATGAACTATAACCAACTAATCACTGTGCTTATGGTACGTTCAAGTCATGTCGTAAACATCGTATTTATGAGTTTAACACACATGAACGTCACCAAAAAGTTGTAATTACAAACGGGAAACTTGGGATTTTCTCTAAGCCTGAAGTTGATAGTGTCAGTAAGAAAAAAAAAATGGATGTGGATTCTGCCACATTAATGTTACATTTGTTAAACTGAAAGAAAGTTTCATGAAATTAAACTAAATCGCATGTACAAAACACCATAGTATTGTACAATTACGATAGAACATACGATTCAATGTACAGAATCTTCAAAAAAATCTAAAAAGGCAAAACCACACCGATACACATCCTTTTGTAGATGTGAAGTTGAAAAATCTTGTTGAATTTCATGTAGAAAAGGTACATCGCCATCTTACTCAAAAGTGATTTGAATACATGATGTCGTAATTACGACTTCCCAAGTCCTAAATACGAACTTCCCAGGATGATTTGAACGCACCGATACTGTAAATTTTGTTGGTCAAAATACATTTTACTTGATGCACACTGTAAACAACTAAAAATGTGCTGCATGTGGTAACATCTAAATTAACAGTAACACTTTACAATAAGTTTCATTAGTTAACATTAGTTAAATACATTAGTTATGAACTAACAATGAACTGCACTTATAAAGCATGTATTAATCTTTGTTAATGTTAATTTCAACATTTACTAATACTTTATTAAAATCTTGCTAACATTAGTTGATGCACTGAACTAACATGAACAAACAAAAAACAGCTGTGTTTCTATTAACTAAAGTTAAAAAAGATTAACAAATACAGTACTAAATGTATTGCTCATGGTTAGTTCATAATAGATTAACTAATGTTAACTAATGAACCTTATTGTAAAGTGTTACCAAATTAACTTTTATTATCAATTTATTCAAGCTAAAATATAATAGAATATAATTGAATTATCTAATTGAAGGTCATGTTTAAGGCTCAGATCAGGTGGAAACAGCTCCTCAATCCAACATCTGCACATTTTCACTTTTTACAGTGTAGCGAGTCTTTTGTAATTTTTTTATTCTCTAAATAAATGTAATGAATTCAATAAATGCTAATTCTTCAAAGGTTGCAATGGTCTACAAGTTTCTGTCCTCACAGCGAGGCTAAAGATTTTTTCCCCCACACAGCTCTTCCCTCAGCGCTGATATTTTTATGCAGAGAGCCATATTTCATGTGTCTGCCCCTCCACTGCACGGGAAAACGGCGTCATCTGACTGAGCGAGCTCCTCTGATAAATGACTGACGAGCGGCTGCTACACTTTATTAAAAAGTAATAACAATTTTTGTAGGCTCCCTTCATGTTGTAAGGGGCCCATGAATCAAGGGACATTGGCTGTCTGTATCTGATAAATGCATCGTTTACCATCTGAGGAGTTATTTAGGACTGGCTATTAATTTAAATCACATTTATCTCCTCTGAATAGGGCCGAGAGCTGTGATAGGACTGCAAACGACTGCTAACTGGGGCCTTATTTATTGCTACAGCACGCAAAACAAAAGCTCAATATGCTAAACAGTGTCTGCCAATCACTCTAGTCAATCTTGACCCACCAGTTAGACAATCTTTTCCTCATAAAATATACATTCTGCTTCTCTAGTGCCTGTGGCAATGAGGAACTGAGAAACAGAAAGAGAAAAGAACACAGTTCTCTAGAAGCGTTTAACTGCATTCTCGAATGGTTATGTAGAAACGTGTAAGACATTGTTCAAAGTTCCAATTCTGTGAATGCAAATACAACACTGCAGAAAATGAGGAAGCACTGTTCTTTTTGCTGGCATGACTTTGGACAGACTTTTTTACCCATTCAGGGTCTGATGTTACAGAAGATATGACCTTAGACCCTTTCTCATATTTCTATGTGACTGTCCTCTTTATATGTCATTGTGCTTTTTTATGACAACTTAACTTCAAAATGGTGAAATATGCATTACTATCTATTATGGTAACCTACAGTTGTTAACTCAAGGATCTATAGACTTTTGTTGGTGTAACCTGATTTAACTGAATAAATGTTCATTTAGATGTTATCACATGACTTTTTAGGTTACCTAAAAAACACTTTGCGCTTGCAGTCGACAGACATGTGTGCAAAATATATCATAAAATAAAGAAGAGAAATGGCGCTACTCTTGTTTTGATGTAAAGGGAAACATAATGCATTTTAATAATTCATACAAGGCACTTCTAACATATTTACCTGTTTCCTCCTTAATTCCCAGGAATGAGACTGAGGTGGTCTCTCTCATATCCTGACAGAGGTTATGAAAACATTTAGCAAGGGACAAGGGTGTTTGAGTAAAGCCACCTTAAAATTAAATAAATGCCAAATTTTTTTTGCATCTTTTTTCCAAAGGTGGTTTCTTTCATTTGCTGTCGTTTTTATCACGCTGATGTAAGTTCATACAAAATAAGTTGGTTTTTAGTTAGTTACGTGATGCGGTGGTGTTACGTCATGATTGACAGCCGTGATTGACAGGTTCTCTGAGCGAAGTAGTCACTGAAGCACCAACGGACATTTTTTTTGGGATCTTCGGAGGACTGAGGAGATTGTATTTACTTTATTTTAACAAGCCTCTTGTCGTACTGCAATCGATTTTTTTAAAAAGTGTGCAGAATGCACTCTCTCTGCGAGAGTAAGGGCTTGATTTCACGGCTTTACTTCCTGCTCACTACTGCGCAGGTCTGGTCCCGAGATCGCTACTGTGCAGACTCAAGTTCCAATATGTCAGCGCCATATCGGGACACTGGCGGCTTCAGTTCTCATCAATGGAAGAGAGCGAAGGGGCGTCGTCCATCTTTTTTTACAGTCTATGATGTGGACGCTAATATAGATATTGTTGTAGTTATCATTCTTGTTGTGAACAGGCTTATATATATATATATATATATATATATATATATATATATATATATATATATATATATATATATATATATGTATGTATATATATATGTTTATTTGTTAACTGATGTTCAGCTGTTATTTTTTCGGATTATCAGTCATCAACTCGGTAAATACTGACAGGAAGATGTACCTTTAATTTGAACAAGCTGATTGCTCACAAAAAAAAAAAAAAAAAACCCACAGTCATGTTTTCAGGCCATTTCCAGTTTGATTTTGAGGTGATCTAAAAGCAGTGATATTTAAGTGGCTGAGTTGTTTACTTTTTAATCAGACTTCCCATTAATGTCATCATTGACTTTATTCAGGCCGTTTCTAAAACGCCCGCTATAAAAAAGAGACATGATTTATTGCACAAACCAATCATATCCAATCATAACCAATCCTATCCAATATCACGATGAACGCATTGCCTCCTTTCAGGCAACGTTATCTTATGACCAATTCGTAAATATTTTACGAGGTGGCTAATTCGTACGATTTGTCTAAACTCCAGTGATGGTAGGATAAGGGGCGGGGTCAGGGGTAGGTCATTCGTATGAATTCATACGAATTGGGGAACTCTTAAAATATTTACGATTTAGCAAAGTACGAGTGAGGTCATACGAATTAGCCACCTCGTAAAATATGTACGAATTGCCACGAGATCGGGTTGTCTCACGTAACTTTCCCTTATTCATTCTGCCATTCTCAATTACCCCCCACCGCATGTCTGCCAATGTCAATGGGCTCAGGGGAAGCAAGAGAGACGCATACTCCTGCTGTAACTTCACCTGCTGGCTTCGCTGTTAGACAGTAGCTGTGTTTCCATTACAGATTTGCGCAAAACTTTTGCGATATTTTAGAAAATATCGGTTTCCATTAACCAATGTTATCTGACTAAAACGTCATTTTTTCCTCTCACTCAACTCAACTCAACTCAACTTTATTTATAAAGCACTTTCAACACCAGAAGTGGAACCAAAGTGCTGTACAGAAAAAAAAGATAAAAACAATGTAAACATATGACATACACTGCTTACAAAGCATTTTCAAATGTTAAAGCAAACAAATGTTTTAAGCGCACTCTGAAATACACCCAATGTAGAAGACAGAGATATAACAGACAGAGGAAGGTCATTCCAGAGCCTATGAGCTGCAACTGAGAATGCCTGATCACTATAATGCCCTACCACATGTTGGTAGGTTTACGTACAGTATATCTCAGCCACTGCACTAGACATTATTTTTAATCGAAGGAGACGTAGGTGTGTTATCCATATAGCATAGAGCATATTTTCAATTCACAATTTGCGTAATTTGAAGGGTAATGGAAACACGGCTGTCACTTTAGAAAAATGAGTGATTACACTTGTTATTTTTTTTTTTAATATTTGCATTGTTTTATTTTTGTGATATCAGTTATTTTCTCATCCATTTTTGAGGAGGCACTGCCTCCCTTGCCACCTCCGAGGAAACGCACCTATGAATATATACAATGGCTCCCCAAAAAGTATTTGGATATGTAAACAACACTTAGGAATGCCTGTAAGTCGATGCATTATATATATATATATATATATATATATATATATATATATATATATATATATATATATATATATATATATTGTTTTAATTGTTACTGCATTTAGTTATTATTTTGATAGATGTAAAAATGCTTAAAACAAAACTGAATGGATGAGATTTATACTTGGTTTTAATAAATGGAACATTAATTAAATAATGTAAAAATACAAAACAGAACTTTATTTGGTTTATCTTATTTGATGTAATGTTTAACCAGGAAAATGTGTCAACATTAATTGTATTAATGTGTCAACATTAATTAAGTGTAACTGGGACACTAATTATCATTTGATCAAAATTAAATGCGTGTATATATATATATACTTTTTTTTATATATATAACTGTGAGGACTCAGAACATCACTACACGCACTGATTTACGTGTCATATTTAAATCGTTTTTTACACATTTATACTATCCGAAGCATATTTTCTAATGTCACATGCATGTAGTTTCACTCCTTTGAAAATAACTAAACCAAATGATGTTTAGTAACCTTCCAAGCTGTATTTAATAAGGACAGTCATAACCAGGGCCAGATGCAGGAGTCTGAATGATTTGTTTGTAACTGCGATGAGGCCACATTTGAACGAGACCTCTGAACTCGAGGAACCAACACAAATGAAACAACAGCAGTTTCACATCTAGCATTTAGCCTCGGCTTAGAGAAAATGAAAGCGAGAGCGTGTGAGATGTGTTCAGGCCAAAGCGTCGTACACCTCGCGTATGTGTGCGCACTACGTCATGTTTGTCTAACCCTGCGGTGGACTCTGAGAGGCCGCGGCGGTAATTGAAACACAACAGAATTAAGTTACAAATATCTGACAGGACTCTGTGTGTACAGTAAAACCCCAGACGCTCCTCGGGTTAGCACATATTTTCTTTTAATTAGTTTTTCATTCGCTTCCTTACGTCTTGAATCAATATGGATAAGTGTGTCTTGTGAGGCTGTTCTTTGTGTTGCTATACGTGTCGCCTCCCACATCGAAACAAAATAATTCATCAGACGCACTCCATCCGATCCTCACGTTGAGAATAAAGCTGCGTGACCTGAACGAACTTCACACATTTTCACTGACACACAGAAATATATGGCTCATGACTCAACTCTTAGAACCGAATTCCTGCCTCGATGCAACCACAAAGTATTTGATTTAACTTTATTATGTTTGTGTGAGTGTGAGAAAGTCTCAGACAGCATTGGCCTCATGATTAATGGTGCGGGGCTTGACAGCAGGCCAAACCTGTGTTGCTCGGGGCCGTTGGGTGTTTTTCCAGCCCAGGTGAAGGGTGCCGGGGGCCGTGCCGGTCGCCTGCGGGATGCAGGTGTGTTAGGGGAGCCGATGCATGATTTCAGGTCCACATAACAACAACTCAGACTCAGGAAAACACTCAGGCCCGGTTTCACAGACAGGGCTTAGATTAAGCCAGGATTAGACCTTAGTTCAATTAGGGCATTTTAGTTGCTTTTATAAACGCGCCTTAGATAAAAAAGCAATACTGGTGTGAATCTTGAGACAAAAACAATGACATTTTTTAAGTCGCTTTCAATTAAAACAGCTCAAAGATGCATTTTAGTCTGGGACTAGACTCGAGCCTTTTCTGTGAAACCGGGGGTCAGTGTAATGCTTAAGACCTCGTGTGTTATCAGACCTCAGACTTTGTCTTCATTCTTAAAAATTCTGTTGTTTCACTCCACTGTAAAACATCCAACTTGCTAAATGTTTTTCTGACAAAAAGTAACAACAACAACAACAACAAAAAATAAGTAGGAGGAATTAGTTTATTTTATGTGAACTGAGAATACAAGAAAACTTTTGTTTCAAACAAAAGTGGTTTTGGTGAGCTGTATTTGTTCAACAACACTGACTACTGACAGTAAATTACACTATCGATCATCAATTTTGGGTCGGTAAGATTTTTTTATGTTTTTGAGAGAAGTCTCTTATGCTCACCAAGTCTGTATTTAATTGATAAAAAAAAATACAGTAAAAACAGTAATATTGTGAAATATCATTAGAATATAAAATAACTTTTTCATTTGAATATATTTGAAAATTGAATTTATTCTTTGATGCAAAGCTAAAATTAGTCTTCAGTGTCACATGATCCTTCAGAAATCATTCTAATATGCTGATTTCCTGCTCAAGAAACATTTCTTATTACTATCAATGTTGAAAACAGTTGTACTGCTTCATATTTTTGAGATAGGCTACATTTAGTTTTTCTTGAGGATTCTTTGATGAATAAGTTCAAAAGAACAGCATGTATTTGAAATAGAGATCTCTGTAACATTGTACACATATATTTACTGTCATGTTTGATACATTTAATGCATAAAAGCTGAATAAAAGTATTAATTTCTTCAACAAAAAATGTGTATCGTCAACTCATGATAGTATTTGTCAAATTGATGAATCTGAAAAACGGATTAAAATATTATTCATTCATTTAAAAAAAAAAAAAAACATTGTCTCCACATCTTTGATAACTGAAATAAAAGATTGTGCATGCTATTATTCTGTAGACAGCATGTGGGCGAGCGGTGTCTCTGTGCTGAAAGCCTGCAGTCTAGAGCACAAAACAGACACTAGATGGCTGCAGATAATGGAGTTCAACACTAATGAATCGCTCAATCCACTGAGCTCTAGTCTGTACAAAACATACAACACACACTGCTCACCACAATAAACGTATCCCATGATTCCCTTCAGTGCGTCTGCAGGTGAAAGACTGTGATGATGTGATCTTGTTTGAGGTGCTTTGCACTTAAAGATAGATATACTGATTTTAGTTCGTCATTCTCAGAGCACATTAGCCATGCAAATAAAATAAGTATGATTTTAGGTAGTGTTTACTGTAGGATTATGTGTTTTGTATAATTCATAATAGTAATATGTTTTTCAGCACCGATTCTTAAATTTTCTGACTCATAATTTGCTCACTCTTCCAGCAAAAAAAGGAATATCCAGTGTTATTTTAGTTTGTATTTGTATTTTTATTATAATTTTTAAAATTATAATTTTGAATGAACTTTTATTTTTATATTTGTATTTATTTTAGTTTGTTTTATAGTACTTTTGTTTTGTGCTTTTGTCATTTTATGTATTTTTTATTTATTTTATTTTGTATATTTGCTATTCAAATTGCTATTCTATTATTTGTAAGTCAGTGTTAGTTTGTTTAGTTCTAGTTTTGATTTATTTCCAGTTTTTGATGGTCCAAAATCCGTATTTAGGCAGCTTCAAAGGGTTCCACACCAGCCGACGAATAAGGGTCTTCTCTAGTGAAACAATAATTTTTAGAAAAGGTAAGAAAAAAAGTATACTTTTTAGGGACCAATGCTCGCATTGGTCCAGCTTTGTGAAGCGGCTGAGTTCATGTCCACTCGTGTGACAAATTCATATATATTCATATTTGTATATTAGTGTTTGTTTCAGTTTATTGTTAAAAATGATCTGTCCGTGTGTGTATCCCGGATGTAAACTCCTTGTAAACAATCGTCTCGTGAACGCGCTTCAGAGCTGGACCAAGTGAATCAGTGAATCATTTTCAGTCTTTCCTTATACAGTATATTTCCTCTCAAACATCAACTATAGCACATTTTGTTGACCACTTTTATGACACATGTTTTTGTTGTCATTTGTGAATCTTACAGGGATAGTTCCCCCACACATAAAAAAATCTGTCATCATTTACTTACCCTGCAGTTGTTCTAAACCGCTATGATTTTCATTGTTCAGTTGAACACAAAAGAATATATTTTGTAGAATGTTGGAAACCAAAGAGCTGCTTTTCCCCATTTACTTCTATATATATATTTTTTTTTTCAGACTATGCAAGTCAATGGGGACCAGCAACTGTTTGGTTACCAACATTATTTTGATGGTTCCTTTAACACATTCTGTTGACTATAAGTAACGTTGCACCTACATGTCCACTAACTCTCATTAGATTGTTAGTAGAGTATTAGTAGACTGGTAGGGTTAGAAGAATAAGTTGGGATGTAGTTGTAAAGTTAGAATGTCTGTTGTAAAGTTAGAATGTCTGTTGGGAGCGTCAAAATAAAGAGTTAGTGGATATTAAGCAATCTAATACTCTAATGAGAGTTAGTTGACATGTAGTTGCAAAGTTTCTAATAGTCAACAGAATGTTCAAAAAGGACCATCATAATAAAGTGTTGGCAAAATATGTTCTTTGTGTTCAACAGAACAAAGAAACTCATACAGGTTTAGAGCAACTAGAGGGTGATTAAAGGATTTCATAATATTTATTTTTGGGTGAACTATGCCTTTAACAGAGTGAACATTCTGCTACACTTATCATAAAGAACTGCCATGAGGGTGAGCACGTGATGACAGAATGTGCACTTTGTTTTATTTAGGCTTTTGCCGGTATCAAGATGTCCGAATCATTTTGAAATAACTCCCAGAATAACATGGATCAAAATACCATGAAGGAGAAGCAGAGGCAGAGGCAATGTATAGAAAGAACAGCATATTTTCGAGGCCACAATGACTTATTTGAGGTTGTGGCAAAACTATATTCTTGGAGAAAATGGGGATATTCATCTCTTTCCTTTGGTAGAGATTATGCTATTTCACAATCAATAGAGCAGTCCGAATACATTTTTATTGGGTGCATTACACTGCAAATGAATTGTAGAGCCGGGCAAAGCCAATTGGATGTGTGATGGAATATGTGCGAGCCGCGCTTTGACAATCCGTTACATTTCCAGAACATGTAGATTAATGGCGTTCAACACATGCCACATCTCTGGTATTTATTAGACTCCATTACAGCACACTCATGGGCCTGGCGCAGATGTATCAAGAACAATTGATTATCTTTAAACTGAGAGGAGCCTAATCTCTCCACGGGAAGTGCAGAGAGTGCTTTGAATATGTTCCACTTCGCTCTGTAATATTTTTCACCTTAAAGTGCAATTGCTGCCTTTATTTATGGTGTGAATGGCGCAGTGCCGCGGTGGTCTTTATCTGGCTGAATTTAGACAGTTTTATTAAGACTCCTCTAGGATTTGGGTGGATTTGTCTGCTGCTAGATCATAGCATTAGCATCTTTGAGAGATTACACTCAAGCACAGCAGCAGTAAATACATGTTTATCTCGTAAAGCCTTCATTTATTCGCTCTGATTCCTTCATAGTTATCTGTGCTAGAGAAGAAGCTCTCTGTGCTGAAGAAGGCCAGAAGAATCCTTCTGTTCAGATTGCATGAATGTCTGTCTTCTCTCTTTTGTCAGATCAATTTAATTCGATTTAACATCCTTTTTCCTGTCTGTGTGTGTGTGTGTGTGGCCTGGTAAACCATACATTATGGGGAAAAAAATGTCCCCTCAAAGATGGCAATATCTGAAATCCTTGTGGGGACATTTGTTGGTCCCCATGAGGAAAACAGCGTATAAATCATATTAAGTGATGTTTTTTGAAAAAACGCAAGTTTGTCGGATGTAGACCCACAATTTATGGTTTTTGATCATTTTGCAAAAAATAGACAATATTTGTATTAATTTCATTAGAACTTTCATTGGAACTCTTTTTAAAAACAACAAAACATATTTAAACATGTTTTTGAAAGAAGTCTCTTTTGCACACAAAGGCTGCTTTATTTGGTCAAAAGAACTAATATTGTGAAAAAAAAAAAAAAACCGGCTGCATCCCATCATATTATTAAACATTGGATATTATTTTCTGTGGTAATCATCTTTATACAACTTGAATAGCTTTTACCCCTCTTACAGTAGAACTGTTCCATGGATGTGTGTTTAATCATGTTAAAGATGTACACTAAAGCTAACTGAATGGCACATTTCATACGAGGTGCACCTGCCTCATCCATTTTCCTACTGCAGTGGAGGCTCATGGGAATGCTAGCATATAACTGACTATGGGATTAGCCACCCGTGTCATCTCGCCAGCCCCATCCTGCTACTTATCTCCTATCTGCAATACAAATGAAGCACAAACTTAATTCAATTTGATGTGATATACTTGCATTTAAAGGTCCGGGAAGCCCGGGCAACTTTTTTTTCCGAGTGCGTTCCACAGCGCGAGGCGTCTGATGACTTTGTCGAGGTGGAACAGCAGAGAGGAGAGCAGGCCTGGTGTGCTGGGGGAGATACGGCTGTCCCCCGGAGTCATATTTGTTTTCTCTGAGCCCCGTCTCTTACTCCCCCTTCTACCTCCCGGAGCTGTAAATTGGATTTGCCATGGAGTTGTGCTCCTGCACACACTGAGGAAGAGCCTCCATCTGATCTACAGGAGAAAACCTTAATTTAGTGGTTCAACACAACAGTCCTGCTTTGTTTTTTTTAAAGAATATGCCTCTTATTCTGCTGCTGTCTGTCCAGCTTATTTTTTTGTAAAATAAAAAATGAAAAAAAGGCTGTTGTTTTCCCTTTTGCCAAATAGGTAGGGAAACTTCAATACCCATAATGCACTGGGCATGTTGCCCTCCAAGGCCACTCCCACAGGTCTGCTATGGATATGTATGACCAGTCAAATACCGCCTTGCTTTAGTAGGAAATACTTCTTAGCAAACTTAGTCATTATGGTATCGACTTGTGTTCCCCAGTGCGTAAATGTTTATAGCGGGATTGGGAATTATTTCGGTTTCCAGTGACGGATCCAGGTCTTGTAAGCGGTGGATAAAGGCTGTAAAGAATACGGAGAGAACGCCACAACAGAAAATCCTCCATGTTTGTAGTCAACATTTCAAACTGGATGACAATGAACACAGTGTTTAGGCCAAACGCAGGTGAAAAACCGAAAGAAACTGTCAGTTCCACCCAAACTCCCCAAGCAGAACGCCGTCGTGTAGGTAAGAAATCTGTTGAGTAGACGTGATAGTATGATAAAACTTTCCGTGATAAACCTACTCTTACAATAAATGTTAATAGCCCTCTGTCAATCCGCCTGTCTGTGGATGGGGGATACAAAAATGCAGAAGTATATCTCTAGTTTTTAAAGAAAAAGACTTTAATGGTACATGTAAAATTCTATGGTAAAACCTGTTAATTGGTTAACAGTAAGTAGGGCTGTGTGATTAATCGTAATTGATTTTCGATTTCAGCTTCAATGATTATGAAAACAAGATAATTGACTTAAAACGACTATTGTGCGCTGCCGCATTTCACCCAGGTGGTTGTCAGTATATTGGTTTACAAAACAGATTTTCCTTTTGTAGGATGGTATTTTTTTATCATTATATGAGTTAATACAATTTTTTTAAGTTTTCGTTCTGTAAATTTAAGTTCAAGCGTATTCAGTTAAATTCTATTTTATTTGGATAATATTAGTTCAAAGCAGCTTTACTAAAAATGCATGTTTCAGTGTTACAATTTAGGGAGTATTCTGTTATCACTCAAAGATGATCATAATGTCAAAATAATGTCCATATGGCAGCAACATACAGCTATAATATGTGTTATGTGGTTAGTGAACATCATGTATTCATTAATATGCATTCATGTATTCGTGACTACCGATTTTTACCTCGCTTTGTATTGTTACAATATCGATAGTATAAAATTAAGTTTTCTCGTTCTCCACCTTACCTGGACAGAGAAATTCACGTTTATTTTTAAGCAAAGACTTTTGATAGCTCCAGGGCTTTCGTGAAAATTATAAATGTTTTGCATTGTAGGAGTAATACAAATGTGTTTGTCCTTTAAACTAGAGTTGCGTGAATCTCTGAACCCCTTCAGGAGTTGTCTGTTGTTTTGTGGGTTGCTGTAGTTTGATGTTGTTCTATCTCTTCCGTTTCTTTTTCGTCTGTGAAGTGTGAAATAACGGGCCGGGCCAGTGGAACCCTTATGGACCGGCTAATTTGTGCAGTAAAATCCAGGGCGCATTTGTGAAAAATTGGTACAATGCTGATGGAAAGTTTTACGCAAAGCTGTCTACGCATAACCGTACGTATAAAAAACTAAGCATGCTTTGGGCTTAACAGAAACTAATTTGTGTAACGTGTTCTGTACATCAATGACTTGCGCTTGGTTTAAAATTTTTCCCTGCTGAAGATCCCATAAGTGTGTGTACCTGTGTGTAATTAGCTCTTTGACATTCATTGTGTTTGATGTGAAAAAAGATGCAAATATCAAGATCTTAAAATGTACGGCAAACAAAGGCTCTGCGTATCTCCCCTTATTTCCAACCGCGAGGGCAGAGAAGATGTTTGTCCTGTGGGACGTGTACCAGTGTTTCCAAATCTGATCTGGGTAACAGGAAAACAATGAAAGACCTGCTGCATCCCTACTGTTTCCAATACGCCATGCTTTCTTAACTATGTAAATATTCATGTTTCTTTTCCTTTTCTTTTGTTAATTGACACGCAGGGCTCATTATTTCTGGTTTGAATTCATTTGTGGTGAATGATCTTGGAAAGACAAGACGCTCTGTGATTGTAATAATGTTCTCAGATCACTAATAGCTGCTTCTGTGAGTCTAAGAAAAACTGTTTCACCAAAATCATCCCTTTCATCATAATCAACTTAGCTTCAAAGAAAACATCCAGCAGGGCTTTAAACATCTGAACAACACGACACACTCGAGAAAAGACCTGCGCTGCGAAGACTTGTGCGTATGATGTGATCTTTCCATATGCTTCTGGAGCTGCGACTTTACATCGGAGAAGTTACTTACTGGTTTCATACATACTTCACTGGGTTTTGGAGGGTTTTCAAGGAGCAGCTCCTTGAGACAAGAGCGTTTATCTCTGGTGCAGAGTCAGGGCTCCTTAAGGCCCTGCCTGAGGCCTTAGAGGAAACAATTCCCTTCAGTTCGCTGGCCGCAGGGCGTTAGGCAAAAACTGGATCCTTTGTTTATGTACTTCTGCATACAATGACCCAATTCACTGGGTTTGGGTAGTTCTCCCAAAATTTAACATTTGTCTCACCCTAATGTCCCTCCAAACCGGTATGACTATTGTTTCTTCTGTGGAACACAAACGAAGATATTTTGAGAAATGTCTTAGTGTTTCTTGTGTCCTTACAATGGAAGTCAAGGGGCTCCAATGTTTTTGGACACCAGTGTTTCTTGTGTCCATACAGTGAAAGTCAGTGGGCTCCATTGTTTTTGGACACCAGTGTTTCTTGTGTCCATTCAATGAAAGTCAATGGGCTCCAATGTTTTTGGACACCAGTGTTTCTTATGTCCATATTATGGAAGTCAATGGGCTCCAATGCTTTTGGACACCAGTGTTCTTTAAAATATTTTCTTTTTATGTTCTGCAGAATAAAGGGTTGTAATGACATGAGGTAAAGTAAATGATGAGAGAATGATATTTTTGGGGGGGTGGATTATCTCTGTATGATGTCTTTAGCAGTGCTATGGGTTTAGAAACATCTAAATTCTCCTACAATTTCATCCCATTTCTACTGTTCAGACTCCATGCAATATGACTTTTGTTAATTAATAGTAGTTTAATACAATGTGTACAATAAGGTAAAGTTCAATGAATCACCCCTTAATTAATTCGTTACACAATTTTAAAGCCCTTTCTCTATCTGACTGACTTGAATTGATTCTGCTGTGCTTTAGGATGTCTATTATACCAGCTTCAGCTTTGTCAGGCATCATTATTTGCAAATTGAGCTTGTCGGCTCACAGGTTTGAAAAAGAAACCCATTAAAATTTCCCATCCAGTAAGAGTTATCACATCCATCTCATGACATGGTGTGAGATTTTAATCCACGAGATCCACCCGTAACATCTATATAAACTTGTGTTCAGATGATAATCTCAGATTAGATCACAAACCACTGATTTAAAGTCGGCATGAAATCAAATTTGACAAATCTTCTTTTTATATGTAATATTGTAGTGTTTATCATAAATGATTTATCTGTGCACTTCATTATTTTTTTTAAATTCATGTACCCTTATAATCTTTAATCAAATACATTACCCTTCCCTCCCCCCTCGAAACGACCTCTCTTCTCTTTCGGTCACGTGCCATGGCGAAAGGGTGCGGCCAGAGCCGATGAGGGTGCGGCTATCGAGATGCTCTCGAGGGTGAACTTGACTGATAACAGAGAATGTCTAATAAGGCTGATAACTTGACTTGACTCATCTTGGTTCGCGGGAATAATAAAATAAAATAAAAAATCCTTCATGGGAGGGTAACGGTGGGGAGTTTGGTGGAGAGAAATCCTCCACAACTGAATGGAAACTGGCATTCAAATCTGCCTCCATTTTGTTTGCAACGCCCAACCTCCAACGATCCAATCAATTCCCGAAGGACAAAATCAAGCCCCGCCCTACATTTTTTTCTAATTTCAGAGGCCGTTTCACTCGGATATACGTCACAACAAGGAAAAAATTACAATCTCAACTTCCGTTTCATGCCGACTTTAAACTATTTAAACTGTGTGTGTTCTAGTACAAAGAAAATTGAATAAGCATATTTCATAGTACATGTGCGAGTGCATATAACCTCTTTCACTCACCATGTTGAATCTCATGGCAGTCATAAATTTGATTCGGTAATGTTTCCTATTGATATTGTGCTGGTAAACTAGCTATTTCCAAACCCTTAATGATTTACTGCATTCTCCCCAGACAGAACGTCAGTGGTGCGTTTGTAAAACTTCACATTTTACGTCATCTGATGATGACTCGTTACAAGTGAAGTTTTTACACCTCGAAGCTCTGGTGAATCTGTGAGCAGGACTCCAGGTGAAGGAGCTCAGCATTCACCACAGCGGATCAGGGAGGCAGCCGTGTCCATCCGCCAAAATGGCTCAGATGGCAGCCGAGAGCCCAGCGCTGTCGGACAGACGGCCAGCGCTCATGCAGACGGCAGCAGGGCCGAGCGTGAAGGGATCAGCTTCTGTTTGCATGTGTTTGCAAGGGAAAACAGGCACAATACGAGCTCCCAGAGCCACTAGGCTCCTGTCACCTCTGGATTTCATTGTCAGCATCCAGAGAGAGCGAATTTTGGCTTGGCCTCTCATGTAATGCTCCCTGGACAAGCAACTGGGCATGTGATCCACCAAATCCCAAAACACTGCAGGACTTGATCTGTCTTTGCCTTTCTGTTGTGTTTGTCAGTGTGTTGGATAGATTCACTCTTGCATACAAGAATAGTATATCTTTAGGATTAAAATTAAGTGTGACATTAGTGTGACTGAACTGAACTGTAAAACATTAGGTGTGTTTGACTTGAAGCGACGCTGCACAGAATGATTGGAGAATGACATCAAAGTACCATGTGATCGATTAGAGAGCAGATGGTTCTGTAAGCTTCCCAATCACACACACGCTACTTTGTCATACACCAATCGATCTGAGCAGCGCCGCTTCAAGTCGAACACACCTAATGGCTTTCTTGAACCTTCCCCGATCTACCATTGGACAGACAAAAACTGATAGCCCCGCCCCAAAACTGAAACCAACAGATGAACTTATGTTGCTAGTTGTGATCCTGACAAATCAATGTTACACATTGAGAGTGTTACACTTTGCAGCAGAATCAATTTACAAATTACTTAGTTGCATATTAAACTTGAATAGGAGTTTTTTTTAGCATTTTTTGTTTTTATTGTTAACTAAACCTAAAACAAACTCAATTAAAAATATTATTAATGAAAAATTGTATATTAGTTTATTTGTTGAATATATTTAACTTTTTTTTTAAATGAAAATAGAAATGTTGCCTTGACAACTATAACTGAAATAAAACAAGTACGAAAATGAATAAAACTGACTAAAAATAAAATTAAAGCTATATACATTTATTTAAGGTAACTAAGAAAAGCACAAAACAAAACTACTAAAGTGTAAAGTAAAATAAAAATAAAAAGCTATTCAGTATATTAATGTATTTATTTTAATAAATACTATTAAAATGATTTGCTCAGTATGTAGATGTAGTGTGTAATAAAATAGAGGGACTCACTAAAGAGCAAAAAGCAAGTGACTTACAGTGAAATAGCATGTTTATAATATTAATATACATAAAACATAATTCTGGTACGTTGTTTAAGAATTAAACATGTTTGACACAAAGAACATGCCTTTGGATGTCTTTAGAGGAATAAAGTCAAATCTGTGTGTGTGTGTGTGTGTGTGTGTGTGTGTGTGTGTGTGTGTGTGTGTGTGTGTGTGTGTGTGTGTGTGTGTGTGTGTGTGTGTGTGTGTGTGTGTGTGTGTGTGTGTGTGTGTGTGTGTGTGTGTGTGTGTGTGTGTGTGTGTGTGTGTGTGTGTGTGTGTGTGTGTGTGTGTGTGTGTGTGTTGGCAGACGTTTGTGAGCGCGTGTGTGTGTGTTGGTGTGGGACTATGGAGCCGTCGTGAGCGATGACCCCACCCTCAGAGCCCCTGGGAAGAGGACTGAGGCTCACCGTCTGGAACGGAGTGTGTCCCGGGCATTTGTGTACACTACAACCGCAAAATTGATTTGGACAGCTGCTCGACAGAGCCACATGTGTCCCAGGTTAACTTTACAGAGGCCGATGTCAATCCAAACTCACACAGGGACAGAAAGCTACTAACAGATACAATACACTTCAGTTCAGCACACGGTGCAGCTTGTACAGCTTTGACGCAGGGCTAAATTATGGATGTACTGTATTACATGTATTGTAGACGCAATGAGAGTAGATGAAATACATCTAAAATGTATCATTGATAAAGGAATACTTCACCCCAAATTAATGAGAAGTGACTCTTCATCATTGTATATTCAAATACATATAACATATATCATCACTTTTTTTCCCAGTGAAACACAAAAGGTCTTTTTTTTTTTTTTCTTCCCTTGTGAAAAAGAAGTGCACCAGTGTACCTCAAAATCTTGCTTGCAGACAATATAATATTAAGTCTACTTCAGTGTACTTAAATAGAGTTCACTGTTTCTTAACACATTTAAGACCTGAGTGAACCTTGTAAGAATGTCAAAATAAAATATCTTGTTTTGATAACTGTTTGTCATGCTTTAAAGAAGTACACTTAATTTGATGTGTTGACTGACATACTAAAGCACATGTAAAGCACTTGCTTATAATTTTAACCGTAGTGTGTCCAACATTACAGTTAAAGTTAATATATTTTAAATGTACTCAATTTCAACTTCATTACAAATGTGTAATTGCAAATGTGTTTGAATACATGACATACTGTACAAGTTTAAATACAAAATGACATTAAAATATATTTTAGTTTACCATAAATACTTGTCAGTAACCATATGTCAAAGACAATAGTAATCATGAATTCAGTAAAGATGTACATAAGGCTTAAGTGGGTAAAAAAAAGAAAGAAAAAAAAAACACTTTAAAGAACTAATTGCATGTATTATAAATGTACACTATAATACATTTTTATTTTAAGTGCAATTGAGAGTATTAAAACATTGCATTTAATTTGTAAAGTATAATAAAAAAATATATATATATATTTCCATAATAAGCTAAACGTATGCAAAATTGTATTTATTTTTCCCAATGGCTTTCCATACAGTTAAAATAAAATACAACTAGAGATTTATTTCAGCATTTCAACTTATGTTTGTGTGAATAAGAGAATGATTTGAGTTCAAAGTTCAAATACGAATGGAAGGCTTATGGACAGGAGCTGCAAACTGTGATAATTGATATTACTTTTATGGAGGAGAGGTGGGAGAGGCTGCAGTTTTCTCTCTGTCTTTGCTAACGTATTGTTTCTAGTCTTACTCCTCCTGTAACTGCTATGTGTGTTGTCTGGTTGGCTCAGTGTCAGTTTGAGGTGAGACTGGTTACTGGAAGTGCAGTTACCCAGGAAAGGTGATATAATTTGGTCTTTTTAACTTGTGATATGCAAGCAGAGATGAGGAGCAGTCGCCCACAGCGGGCGTTAGGTTCCACATGGTCTCATGTTAACCCGCGTCATGTTTACAGTGCCACCGGATCGGCCCGGGAAAGCAGACATATTCGTTACAAACAACTGCGCCTGTTTTTAACACCCGTTCAAAGATAGCGGACAAGATAACGGAGCAGGTGAAGAAGCCGCACACTTGTCTAGCTAATTATAACATTTAAAAGGACAAAAGAGGATTGGGCGCTCAGGTGGAAGACATGAAACCTAACACTTTCATAACAGTGCGTTAAAAAACGAGAAAATAACATAACTGAAGAAATATAATCACTGTTTCATGTTTATTGTTTTTATAATTACTATCATGTTGGGTCTTTTTCCACTATAATGAATCAAACATGCATCTACTGAATTGCAAATGTCGTTTTACAATGAAAGTCAGAAGGTTGGCTCTGCTAGAAATTTGCTGTGCATTTTGTTTATACAATTACACAAACATGAATAATGTTCAGAATCAAAGCTCTGCAATAACTGCCAACATAATAACTGTGCTGTTATCTGAGTAACTCAGTGTGCTGTATTGAAATCTAGAAGCAATGATGCAGAAAAGCAGTGACGATTACATTCAAACAAGAACCCGACACAACAGACTGTATTTTTGCATATCTCAGTGTGTTTGGCCAGATACTCAGATGCTCATCTGCGTCCTTAATCAAGTTGACAGCTTAGCCCTCTCATGAAGAGATAACATTTATTATAGACGTAAGCTATACATACGGGCGAGGAGGGAGTTTGCGGCGTGCTCTCAACACCTTGTAATCACTGCTGTCTGGGTTTAAGTGTGCTTCAGGATCTATTGACTCCATCTTTAGTCAATAAATTATGCCCAGGTCAGGCCCACTGTAGAGCTGAGTGCTGAATACGTACGTGACGAACTTCACCTGCATCTGTGCCAGCTGTCCTGGATCCTGGTGGTTTTGCACAAGTGACAAATCCCACTGTGCTTCAATAAAAAAGAAAAAAAAGACACTGGACTAACAGTAGATAAACGTACTGTAGATGCCTCAGTAAAAGCTGTTTCTCTGGGCCGCTCTTGGGATGGTCTGTGAACACTTGTGTGTGTGTGCAACCGTAGTTATACACATGTATGAATATCTATAACTGCAATAGACTTCAGCAGATGATTTTGCTAAACTAACACAATGCAACAAGATGAAGGCATTAGCTAACATAACATTAAAATGTTACTATAGTTTAAAAACCTGTAATGAGTTCATATATTTTAAAACACAAACCAACACATTCTAACCTGTGAAGGTTATCCTATTTCTTCAGGAATTTATTACAACCAGAGGCTGTGCAATGTTGTGGCATCTTGAAAAACTCATTGGTTTTTACTGTGTGACGACAGCATCTGAAATGTTGCAAGATGTCGGACGCGTCAACGTGTCTGGAGGGGTCAAATGTGGCATCTATGTATACATGTCTATGGGACTAACGGCCATAGAGTGCTGCAGTGATTTTTTAGAAGGCCAACCCGTAAGTCAGCATCACCCTGGTTCCCTCGACAAAAACCCAAAAGGATTTTTCCATTTTCTTTTGGATTATTGCAGAAAATAAGCTTTGTGACCAACAATAGTTTATGATTCTCAATTGTTTTGTTCAACTTGATAATCTTCACAAATGGACACAACTTTCATGAATTTTGAAGCATAAATACAATCACCAGAAATAAAAAGCTAAATGTAGGCTATAAACGAACTACACCACATCCACATGACTTCAACTTCACCATCATTAAGCTTCTGACAACTCTTTAAGTCTTTTCAATCAAAAAAAAAAAATAACAAAAACAATTAGAATAGTTTGCAAGAGTGCGATTTATAAACACACTGAGGTTGTGAAAGTGACTAGTGAGTTGATGAGTTTACCTGTTCAGTGTAAAGATGCAAAGATGTAAAATAAGTATTTGATGTCCCCTGAGTGTGTATGTGAAGCTTTAGTTCAAAATACCCAACAGATATTTTTTATATAGCATGTTCATTTTTGAGGGTGAGGAAAAACTGAACACCATTTTGTGTCTTTTCCTTTAAATCCAAATAAGCTGCTGCTCCCGGCACAGGGGGCGGAGCTACAACAACTTCCACTCACACAGACATGCACTGAAAATTTCAAAAACTTTTAGCCTTTTATGTTCAAACCGGAGTCAGACAATGATGGAGACGAGACTCAAGAAGAAGTGACAATGTAGAATGCAACAGGATATTTCTGAATGGTTAGTTGATGAATTTATGTAGCTTATGTGTAGTTATCTTCTAGTCATTGATTAGCATATTATGTCATGATAATCTATAAATCGTGCTCCGGGGCGGGGTTTATGTACATTTTAGGGTTGGTGATGTCACTAACCCTGGAGGAATGTCGTGTAGTCCCTACCAGCCGTTTACTGTAGTCCTTAAAAAGCGATTTCTTTAAAAGCAAATATCTTCCTTTGCTTTGAACTTTGAGCGTTGGAACTTTGCAGATGTTGTTTATGCTCAAACAGAACTAAAGTTAAAAAAGTGAAATCATAGTCAACCACCCCTTTAACCACGGACTCTATTTCAGGCATTGGTGCAGAACTAGAGATATGTTGATGCAGTGTTTTATTTATCAGTGTGGAAAATGTATGATGAGGCTGATTTGATCAACTAAACAGCAGAGAGACGGGCCTCGTGGGAAAATGAACTCTTTATATTTGAGAACTGACAAGTATGCTAACTGCATTATACTTCCTGTATATTGGAATTTGTTTCTTTTTTTTCTTCCTTTTTTTTCCTGTCGTTTTAATAACGTTAAGGAAAGGCACTGTTTTTCCCCTAGCTATATGCTAATATTGATGTTTGATTCAAATTTGCCTGTGTTTAACCAGGAGTCACTGTGTGTGTCGATACACTTGTTAAAACTCACGTGCTAACACTGGTTTGTGGACATGATTTTATCATTTACTTTATATTCTTGTGCGTAGGCTACATGTACAAACTTTGAGTGTAAATAGTGAATGCTGCTATGTGTTTAAGTATCGGTCACACCCATCTTAACTGTGTCTGTTAGATTTATTGATTTCATGTGTAAAGATACCTCAGCAGTTTGTTCTGCGATTAAGGTGAACGCTTAGTGTAATTAATATTTTTAAACTAGTGCATTTTGGCATGTGACTCATCCTGCACTATTTATGCTACAGACCTGAATGGTGAAATAATGCAGAAAGAAGAATTTCGAAGAAATTACTTTATTACCCACAAAGCAACACCCTGGCATCATGGCATTGATATTTGCATGAGCAAAAACCACTTACATTTTCATCTGAAAATGTTGTAATTAACTGTTCACTTTTGTAAACGGTCACATCCAATAGTGGCACACTGCCTCTGCTCTCAATCTCATAATCATTGCTCTCTTTTGCTCTGTTTTCCTTCACTTTTACTCTTCGCCCCCATGCACTTTCTCTTTGTCCAGTGATGGCAGCTCATCTCCCGTGGTTAGCGAACAGCCGGCTCGGTCCGCGCTCACTGATTGCATGAACTGTGAGGATTAATGGACATTTATATTTCATTAAATCCATTGCTTGGCGGAGAATAATGCATCATTCACCGATATTGAAACATATGTCAACCCGATCCTCTTACCCATAATTCAGTTAGACTCAAATGTGATGATCAAGTGTTATTACAGCCCAATATATCATCTCAAACAGGCCAGCGGCGTCTCCATATTTCTGCGATGAAAAGGAAGCGATTGTGAGGGTTGTGACTGTGCTGGAGGCGTCTGCATCTGTAGCTCAGCGTGTTGAAGGAGCTCATTACGAGATGAGTCAACTCAGGTGAAGGAGAGAGCCGTGAAGTCAGGTTACCTGAAACATGTACGCTAGAAGAGTCTGTTAATATTTATTAACATTATCAATTCATGAAGGTTAGACTTAAGAAATAAATACATTTAAAAATATATGCTTAAAAACAGTTAAATTACAGTGCTATGCATAAGTTTAGACACCCATGCTAAAGTTGACTAAAAAGAGGAATAAAAAATCATCTTTTGGAAATTGAACTTAATGCATTAATTAAAAAAATAGGAAAAATCCAACCTTTAAGGACACCAATTTTCTTTGTGAATGAATAATGTATCGTAAATAAATAAATGTTCTTCCTTAAAATACAGTGTGCATAAGTTTGGACACCCCTATGTTAAATTCCCATAGAGGCAGGCAGATTTTTATTTTTAAAGGCCAGTTACTTCATGGAGCCAGGATACTATGCATCCTGATAAAGTTCCCTTGGCCTTTGGAATTAAAATAGCCCCACATCATCACATAGCCTTCACCATACCTAGAGATTGGCATGGGGTACTTTCCATAAGATCATCTCTCAATGCAAATCAAACCAGCTATTAGGCTAACTGAAATAAAACCATGCCAATCAAACAAATGCTTTTCTCTTCACTTCATCATTGTTTAAGTCTCAGGCTATGTTCAGACTGTAGTCAACTGTGGCCCAAATCCTATTTTTTCTCTCATATGTTCACTCAGATCTGATCTATTGTTCTCAGGACAGTGTGATCAGCACAAACCACATGGAATCTGATCTATTCAATTCCGATATGGGCCACTTCCATATGTGGTGCTATCAGACACAGGTCAGGGGTCTCATTTATAAAACTGTGTGTAGGATCCTTACTAAAAGTGTACGTGTACCCGAAAACCAAAAAAGTGTGGTTTATAAAACCGTGCGTACGCCAGAACCTGTGCAAAGTTCCCTTTATAAAACCCAGTCAGCGGAAGATTGCCCAGAGACATACCCGAAGTTATCAAGTTGCGAAAGGTAGTCGGTGAAGGACAGTGATGTGTCAGAACTCATAAGTATTACAGTGACAGCTCTGTATACAAGCAAAACATGAGGGCTTGGAACCCCTCGTATCATAAATGTTTCAAAACTCTGCTCTCTTTTTTCACATCCTCGTCTTTGTTTTTATATCACCTGCGCTTAAATTCTCCGGCTTCCGAGGCAGATCGTGCTATAAATAAACGCGTAATCGTTTACTTTAATGTTCTCCGTGTTTACTTCCGCGAGACAGCGTGTTGCGCGACATCTTTTTATCGTTCTTTTGCTCATGCGGGTCAATTCAGGACCATGATCTGTTCACACTGGGATCTGATATTGCCCACATTTAGAACAACAATGTGAACAGCTATAAAAAAATAAATAAAAAAATATCAGATCTGAGCAGTAAATCGGAATTGAGCTCTAAGTGTGAATGTAGTATTTTAATGTTTTGTAAAATATCCTTTAGTCTTGGATAGAGTGAACAAATGACAGAATGTTCAATTTTGGGTATATCAAATATATAATAAAATTTCCAAAAGTGTTTTTTTCCTCAGTGATGCCATAGAAGAAACATTCTTGGTTCCCAAAGAATCTTTCAGTGATACATTTTTCCTAGTGTGAAGCATACCCTTTTCCACTAGAAATAACCTTTTGTGCAGTGGAAAGATTCAACATCTTTTCTCTTCACTTCATCATTGTTGAAGTCTCAGTGTATTTTAATGTTTTGGTGATTTTTACTGGATGTATGTTCTCAGTTCACACAGGTGTCCTAGCAAAAGAACCTCAGGTGTAATGCATCACATTATCTATTAACATGATCCACCAACCGCAAACACACACAATACTGACTGTCTTCATGTTCAACACTACATCTATTGGTTTAGCATTTCAAACTCAACAAACATTTGTCTGCCCAGAGTTATTAGTTAAAAACTATTTCCTTTCTTCAAAACTTAAGCTTATTTTATTTCAGCAAGTTGCCAAACCATTTTTCAGTTCCATTTCGTTTTATTTGATTAACTAAAATAACTGAAATAAAAACTATATAGACATATTAAAAAATTACACAAACACCCAACAAGATTACTGAAATTATAATCAGAACGGAACATACAAAAAAACAAACAAATTCCATCAAATTAAATTGAATAATCCTCACATATTGTTCACATTACGAAGAAAGAAAAAAAAAAATGAAAATGTTTAAATTTAAGTTTGAGATTTATACAAAATGTTAAATATTAAGCTCTATTTTTTACTGATTTAAAATTCATAATTTATAATATGAATATAATATGTAAGGATTATTCAATTCAGTTTGATGAAATTTTACTATTAATTGAAATACGTAAATCTTGAAAAAAATGCTTAATTTATGTTTTATGTTTTTGACAGAACATCAGATCAAGTGTCATTTTTAATGCAATGGCATTCATTTGTAGTGCCGCTGTATATAGCTGAAGTACAGTTTTGTGAAATGTTGTTCTGTGTCCCATTCAAATGAAAAGCCAAAAGGCTCTCGTATGACCACTGCTCAATATTCACCGCTGCCTATGACACTTTTCAGCGTGGCCAAATGAGATCCCATCCGCTGAAGAGCTCGGTTTAGGGACAATGGGCCCCAAACAATGCTTACCCGGCCTGCGAGGGTTTCCAGAGCGAGAGGACGGACTATGACAGCCAGTCAGTCTGCTGTCAGCTTGTGTTCAGTCTGTCACACTACACTCACCTCCTGCTGTTTCCAGTAATCAATACAGGCCTGAAATCACCTAGTGCTCTCCACCTCCCACACTAGCTGTTTTGTCCTGCTATCAATAATGAATTTGGTCCCCCCTTTCTAGTCCACACACCGCCGACTCCACGTAGTCCTTTTTGCTCTCTCTTACTCTCTCTCTCGCTCACACAACATAGAGTCTAACATTTCTATTGCATTTGCTAATCATTAATCAATAATTCAGGGCCCCTCTCTGGTGGTGAAGAGTCTGTGCTTCCTGGAACATATGGCAGAAGGGCAAGCAAGTTCAGGTTACAGCTTCATCTTATCACAAAAGGCAGCCAGGGAAAACAAGATGTTTAAAGTTGTTTTTCTTTCATTTCTCTCTCTCTCTCTCTCTCTCTCTCTCTCTCTCTCTTTCTCTCTCTCGTTTTTTTCAAGAGCTGACTTTTGTTCCTCAGCTTGTTAACATTAATGACCGCGTGACTTCAGTGGCTAAAACAGCCCGTCGCAATTTGTTGCATTATGATGTTTATCACACGAGGCACGTTTTTTTTTTTTTACTATACAAGACATGTTTTTCATCATCTTTAAGGGATAGTTCATCCAAAAATTAAAATTCTGTCATTAATTACTCACTCTCATGTTGTCCCAAACCCGTAAGACTTTTGTTCATCTTCTTAATTGAGCTTACGTTTACCATATGCGATGCGTTCTATGTATATTCACAAATCAATGTTTATATGTGAATAAAGACGATCTTTAACAATTTGAAGCGTTTTGGGTGAGTGACAGAGAGGGACAGAAATATCTCAGATTTCATTAAGAATATCCAATTCGTACGAGTGAGTAAAAGGTGGCTAATTCGTATGAATTCGTACGACCTCACTCGTACGATTTGTCTAAACCCCAGTGATGGGTAGGTTTAGGGGCGGGGTCAGGGGTAGGTCATTCGTACGGATTCATACGAATTGGGAAAAAAATATGTACGATTTACCAAAAATCTTACGAATTCGTACGAGTGAAGTCGTATGAATTCGTACAAATTAGCCACCTTGTAAAATTCGTACGAATTGCCGTGAAATCGGGTTGGAATATCTTCAATTGTTTGTTCAATTGTTTGAACAAAAGTCTTATAGGTTTAGAACGACATGAGAGTGAGCAACCAATGACAGAATATACATTTGTGGATGAACTGTCCCTTCAAGTTTCCAAAACAATTTTTTTTTTTTTTTTTTTTTATGTTATAGAAGAACCATTTTTGTTTCCCAAAGAACATTTTAGTGAACAGTTCTTAAAATAACCATTGTTTTCGTAGTGTGAATAATATCTTAATAATCTAAATAACCTTTTTCTGTTATAAGAAGCTATTGTGGAATGGAAAGATTTGTGTTTAAGGGTGTTCTGATTAAGAGGTGAATCACAATAAGTGTATGTTAAAATATTTAGCTTTTATGTTATCGCTCATTTCCACGATCCGTCGGCATCTCATTTTTCATCCTAATGTCTTTGGAGAACGTGACATAACTCATTTCGGCGGTGTGGTGGAGCGGATCCATCTCTTGTGCACTTGTAGCGCGTCCCGTGTCCCATGTGCGGTCTGGAGGTGAGGCTGACCAGTGCGCAGCAGCCTGGGGTTTTGGCTGGGAAAGCTTTTCATATGGACGCCTCTGTGGGCATCCATCCCTGGTGAAGGATGGCACCTTTCACACTCACCCATGACCTGCTGGGCTGTTGATAAATCGAGGATGCCACTGTAACATCCCCACAACCAGCCCTGCTCTCGTTCCCAGGGCAAGCTTTTGTTGTCCCACAAAACAGATTCCATGATGATGAGAAAAGACTTCCCACACTTTGTGACCAGTGAATTTCTGGGATAGCTCCATGACCTTTGCAGTCTTTCGGAATTTCTGGATAAGGAGTTTTGCAGAAATTGCTAGGTGGATTTTCATGTGTTTGCCAGATATCAGTTTATCTACTGAATTAACTCAAGACACATTTCTCATTACTATCAGTGTTGAAAACAGTTGTGCTGCTTCATATTTTTGTGGAAACCATATTTTTTCCCCACTAATATTCTTTGATGAATAGACAGTTTAAACGAACAGCATTTATTTGAAATAATCTATTGTAACATTACAAATCAATCAAATGAATGCATTATTAACCCTCGGGTGCTCCTCTGTAATTTTTTACCAAAAAGGTTTACCTTTTTTTTTACTTCATTGGAATGGTACGAAACTTGGTAAAGGTTTTGGCACTTGCTATATGAACACCAAAAAAAAAAAAAAAAAAAAATACATGGACGTGATTCGAAAAGGTTAAATGGTCCTGTAAAAAATAGTCACACTTGTGCTCCTCGCGGTCAAAAATGAGCGCGTTGGAAATTAATGGGAGACAAATTTCATCTAGTGGAAACCTTTGGTACTGCAGCCAAACAAAATCTTAAGGGAAGCTAATTATTTTGAGATATCAAGATAAAATTTGGAACACAACTTGTTTAGATTTATGGCTTTGATTTTCTTGCAGTTTTAGAGTTATTGAAAATATATATTTTAGATAAAAATTGAAAATATATTTTTATAATCTTTTCATAACAATTCACGTAAAATTCTGTCACTTTTTTTAAGTTCACTTTTTTCACTTCAGCAATAATCTGCCAAGTGTTGTCTTTGAAAAGAGATCAAACTTAAGTCTGTCCTCCTAAATTTTTAAGATTTACGTTTAAGACAACAGTTTAAGTGGACATTTAATGTTCAGGTCTATGCTCAAAAAGTGAATAACTGGATTATAAACACAGCGTACATATAATTTAGTAAAAAAATAAAAAAATAAATAAAAAACATTATCAAACTAAAATATAGTACATTCATTTCATTGAAAAAATAAATAAAAATTTGGTCATTTTTGACCGATAAAAGATAATTTCTTTTAAAAAATCTAGCTTACCCCAACACATTTTGAAGTCCATGACGCATCTATTGCAGTCACAATTACAGTCAGTGATGAAATGAGGGATTGATTTTGGACCTCCCAAGTCACATTTATGGGGAAGTGCTAAAATCAGCCAGAAGGATGGTTGCAAAAAGCGCATATGACACCAAATCCCCAGTTATTTTACTTATTTATTTTCCTTTCTTCTGCACCTCTTTGCTGGCTAATTCTAATAAAGAGGCCTCCGATGACTTAATTTGCGAGGGAGTTAATTGGTTTTGGTGCTTCCTGCTGGAGTCAGTCCCGTGTTTCGGAGGCGAGTGGCTGGGCGTCTATGTCGCCCCTGTTAGCTCACACTTTAATTAGATCTGGCAGCCACCTCATAATGATAAATGCTGCAGAGATGAATGGAAATGCAAATGCTGTTGAAGTAGCCCCCGCCATCATGGCCCGCCATCATTAACACTTTCCTGCTGTCAAATCTATCATTGTCATGTGAAGGGAGGGGCGCGTGTCCCGCTGTAGCTCGGCTGGGGTACTTAGAGTTAAAAGTCAGAGAGGATGGAGGATGGGAGGAGAGATCAGCAGCACAATGCCACCCGAGTCAAACAGACCGCGTGGCTTTTCCTAAGACTGTCATGTTGCTATACACTCTTAGAAACAAACAAACAAAAAAAACAGGTTCTATATAGAATACTAGAGTTCTTCTCTCCATTTTAAACATCCTTTTATGCCAAAATAGTTCAGGATAAATGCCTTGAATGACTAGATAATGTTTTTTAACGGTTATTACCATTTCTTCTACTGATAAAGTATGTTTACAAGCTGTGCAATTAATACAATTTTATTAAAAACAACTCATTTCCAGTGACATTTTCATCTGTCACTTCTGAAATAAGATTTCATGTTCACGCTGAACATTCATCAACCAGGTACCTAAAGGGAGACTTTTAACACATTTATCTACTAAATAAAGAAGAAATATGGAATTTAACCATAAAGCTTCAAATTGTAATACAATACTGTTTAAAAAAAAAAAGCAAAAGCAAACGTACAATTAACTTTTGTATTGTTAGTAGTATTTCAATATGAACACTTACTGGACTGAAGCAACTTCATGTTAAAATGCGAGCATCAAAGATGATGTATATGCGGGCTTTTGAGGAACGTATATTTGTTAATCTCTTAATCATTATTGTATTGCATTACATTATATGTTTTGAAACTACAGATCTTTGATCAAAAAAACATTTAAATGTCATCTTACATTATTGGGAGTTATAGAGTAGCAACTGATATCCATATAATTGTATGTAAGTAGCAGCATGCTACTGTAAGATCTCATTGATTTAGAAGCTATCAGAATTTCATCTTGCTTTTTGGCCATATAAATATCAACATTTGAACCAAATTGCATATTTTTCTCAGATTTTTAATAAATCTGAGGTGTTTTTCCTCTTTGAGTATAAGCTCCATATTCTCACTATATCATACTATATGAGCCATGAAGCCTGGTGTATAAAATATGATGCTCAAAAACATCAAACAAACTTGTTTTATTTTGTCTAAAGGTTTAATCAACTGCCATTTATTTATTTTTTAATGGTATTATTTCATATGTCAGGCTTTACAGTATTAAGAAGAAGCCTTTTGATCAAATGCTGTTTAAGAAACATAAATTCTGTGTATAATTCAGCTCAATGTTCTCCCTCATCTAGCCAAACATCCTCTCAGAGAAATAATATAAATCCCATGAAATGTAGACATTCTTGAATCAGTCAGCACTGATGTGAGTTCATCTCCTGACTCTTGTCTACTCATCAGAGGTGTAAAGAGTACCTTACAACCATACTTGAGCAAAAGTACAGATATCTTACAGCGAAAATGACTACATTACAGGTTCAAAGTCACCAATTCCAATACAATCTGAGTAAAAGTTTTAACCCCGGTTTAACAGACAAGGCTTACGCTATAGTCCCAGACTAAACTGCATGTTTGAACTTGCACTGGCATATCTAAAAATGTCTTAAATGTCTAAAAATGTCTTCTTAAATGCCTTAATTGAACTAAGGCCTAACCCTGGCTTAATCTAAGCCCTGTCTGTGAAACCGGGCCTCAGAGTATCTGATTTTAACAGTACTTAAGTATTTTACTCATACTGAATTGGTGACTCAGAAAAAGCAGTAACCCTCGACTCCTAAGAGACATGCCAGTGAAAAACAAGAAACAGTTGATTTGTGAGGAGAGCAATCATAAGTTTATTTTCTAAAATCAAAATAAAACTGAACACATCAACTTTGCAATAAATCAAGGTCGACACAACAAAGCCTCTTAAACGTCTACACTCAAGTCTTAGTTAAGCTAAATTCAACCGATATCCTTTTAAAAGGTCTCGTCAATACATTGGATAAATACAATTATGTTAAGTAAAACTAAGTCAAAGCCTATTGCACTGTACGTGCTGGTTTTGGCCTCATCACCTGCTGAAGTCATGTCCTCATCTCAAGTATAATACACCTGCAATTCAACTATTTGCTAATGCACTCACATTTGTGTAAATTAGATTCCTTGAGAAGTTTGGGTGAGTAAGAGCAAAACACACAATAAATAGTACCTTTAATGCCCTGTAGATGGCAATATAGCTTCTTCTGTGGCAGAAATAAACTCCTGCAGAAAAAGTTTGGTGTCATGCAAAATTGCATTAGTCATCATCACAAATGTATTGGAGTAAAGAGTACATATTCTTATTCAACAATATAGTAGAGAGTAAAAGTTGCTAACATCTTTGATAGTAGCCAAATAGATACTCAATGAAGTAACTAATTACATTTACTCAAATACTTTACACCACTGCTACTCATGCTGGTGTGTGGCGGTATCAGGGAATAGCTCGATTCTCACTGATATACAAGTAGTTCTGTGCGTCTGATAAAACACCTCCACTCATGGACGACATGTTTCGCCTCATTGCGGATCTGCAACAGTGACACCTTAGAGCTGCACTCATGTGTTCAACATGCAGGAACTGCTTTACCCCGATGAGTTGGAGTCTTTGATTACACACACACTCTGTGTGCGTGTGTGTGTGTGTGTGTGTGTGTGTGTGTGTGTGTGTGCACATAAGATAATAAAATGGATTGTTTAAGTTGTGGGTGTGCGTGTGTGTGGGTTTTTGTACATTAAATACAGCATGACTTTTATTATGCCTATATTTACTGTATTTATACGTACAGTATACAGTATGTTCATATAGACATTATATGCTTTTGTATATGTGTGAGTATGTGCACTTAGGCACAGATATTAAATTATAGGTTATGTGTGTGTGTGTGTGTGTGTGTGTGTGTGTGTGTGTGTGTGTGTGTGTGTGTGTGTGTGTGTGTGTGTGTGTGTGTGTGTGTGTGTGTGTGTGTAGCGTCTCCTCTCATTGCCTACATTAACTATAACCTTGCCAGTGTTGTCCTACAGGCCACGTTAGGCAGCCGCCACAACAACAAGGGCAACTGTCACACTCGATGGCTCCTCTTCTTTTTTCCCCGCTAAATTATTTACAGCTCAGTGTCGGACAAAGCTGCCCTGGCTCTACTGTCGCATAAAAGAAACCGCTGACAGATTCAGAATGTTCTCTTTTTTTTACCCTCACAATGCAATTAAACATTTGTCAAAGTCAAAGGAACTTGTTAGACAAACAACAGCATTGTGAATGATTCTCTCTGTGTGAAATGGATTAAATGATGATAGTAGAGATTCTTGTATGTATGCAAAGAAGTTTGCTTAGTATTACAGTAATCATATAGTAAAGTGTGTGTGTGTGTGTGTGTGTGTGTGTGTGTGTGTGTGTGTGTGTGTGTGTGTGTGTGCGCCTCAGAGGACATTGCACTCATTGCAAGGTGAACCATAATACACATGCTGTGTTCAAATAAATATTACAGAATATTAAACATGACATTAATCGCGTCAGAACTGTGCTTAATGTACTGTTTCAATTAGGAAACGTGAATTTGCTGCCTTTTATCACAATATTACAATGAAGTTAACAATTACTTCTTCTATTCAGAAATAATCCAGGTCTTTATTCACTTTTTTTTTTCTCTTTCTCGAATAGAAGTCTTATATAAATACATATGCCTATTTTTTTTTTTTTTTTTCAGTGTCCTCAATATCAGATTCCATCTTGTTAGTCACTTTAACTTGACATCAGCCAACAGGAAGTGCGATCATTTTGGAGGGAAAAAGAAGCAGCACAAACATCAGTAAGAATTATCAATGAATCTGATGAATTCTGGGATGATTTGTGCTCCTAGTTTGTTTGTATCTCTGTAAAACATTCATCCTGATTCATCAAATTACACAAATCAGTTTGATGAACATTTCATAAGACAAATATTAAGATGAAAAAAAAAATCTGTTTGGTTTAGGCAATAACTAACTAACTTTGTGTTAGTTACACACACACACACACACACACACACACACACACAAATATATATATATATATACATATATATACTCATTTAATTCTCAATGTAAATCACATACAGTTGTTTTATCACTATTGCACATTGTTTGATAAACGCTTGCACGCTCTTATTTTGCCAGCACATTGAGGAGCTGAGACATTTCTTGTGATGCTCTGGCCACAGAACATAATGAGACTGCTTAATATTGCGTCACCTGCTGCGATGTTGAAACTGTAGCCTTGTTGGAAATGTTTCTAAGCGCTGAGGAACATGTAGCTACTGATGATTTTGCTCACTGCTGGTAAGTGGTTCCCTCTGCAATTATTGGAGCCAGCTGGTACCGCTGCTAACACCATGGTTTAATCATGGTCGGCAGACGAGAGATAAATAAAAGAGCGCCGGCATAGCCGTCCCTTCCGGCAGCCATTTGCTCTGGGAACATTCAAAATAGCATGTTTGTTTTGATTTTATCACAGCATAAATGTTAAGGAATTAACATACAACACAACCAATCAATAGAGACACTAAGTGTGAACAGGCTATGTAATAGCTAGCATGAGACTGGTTTAACGGCCGATCAGAGGAGTGCTACTTTTACGTTTAGACCTATTTGCTACAGCTGCCCTTTGCAGCCAGACAATGAGATCATCTAATGAGGAACCTTATTTGTAATCAAATCTGTCATTAACTATTCATTGGCTCAAAAGTTCAGTGGCCATTGTTGCTGTGTCAAGTAGAGCTTTAGGGCCTTACGGGATGAAACTAAATTAGAGTGGGGGGGCGAGTGCTTATAAATAATTTCCGCCAGACTGCTCTGCTTACCAGCGCCTGTCCAGGTGGAGGTCACCGCGGTGACTAGCAGGGAAGAAGCTTAGCATCACTCACTGGGTAACCCAATCACCAGCCGTGCCCTGGCAGCCCGGTCCAGGCCTGGAGCCATACGAGACCGATTAGCAATATGCATGGAGCGTTATGTCTGTTGTAGCTTTGACGCGGATGATTGTGCGATCCAGTTACTCCTAGACGTGTGAGAATGCTCTTCTGAGTACTGAGTATTTCTGAGGAAGGAATTGTCTTAAAGTGATTGTGAATTATGGATTATGGCACTTGGATCTTTTTCAATGAGCCTCTCAAATGAGGTAGACATGATTCCTTTGCTTGGCTCATTCTGACTCAATTCATTATTAGTCAAGGATCATATGGAGTTTACAAAAAATACAGTCTTCCTTTTTGGACACGTGCCTCAACACCCTTGTATGTATTTTTTGGATACAAATAAGCAAGCCTGTCCCCAGCTAACAGGGAACGTTTTCAAAACTTTGGATAGTTTTAAGTTATGAACAAACGTTCTTCCAGTAACGTTTGTACAAAGGTGTCTGGTCTTAAATAATATTCTCAAAACGTTGCACAAAAGCATTATCTATAGATAGTTCATGGAATGTTTTTTTCCTGAAATGTTTTTATTTTTTATTTATTTTTTTATGTTACTACTGTGCAGAATGAGGAAATGGAATGTTCCCTTAAAGGTATAGTTCACCCAAACATGAAAATTCTGTCATCATTTACGCATCCTCAAGTTGTTCCAAACCTGTAAGAATTTCTTTCTTGCTGAACATAGAAGAAGATATTTTGGGCAAACAAAGTTGATTGAACCCATTGACTGTATGGAAAAAAAAATGCTGAGGAAGTCAATGGAGTCCCATCATTCAGAAACACATTCAGGAATAACGTATTTTTAACGTAATGGAAACTTTAGCAAAACGTTCATAGAACATATTTGTTTTGTTAACCGAGTTGGAGGTTTAACAGTGTTTGATGTACTTCTGATGAGTTTTAAGTGGGCCGAGTTGAAGGAAGCATTTCCGGTGTCAATATTTAATGGTGTGCTCCGCGGAGGTTTGCTGTAGTGTGTCCTGAGGACATATAGCCTGCAGCAAAACACTATCCGCCCGCTACAATGCTCCTGTCCGATCTGCTCGGACACTAGCTCCACTCAGACTCATAGTAATGGCTTGCTGTCAGAATGCAGCAGGTAAATTCGTAGTAACGGGAACAAATGTTAAAGGCATGTTGACAACTTTTCAATGTCAAAGCGCACCACTAGGAACCTGAGCAAGTTTGCAGCCATTTTCCTTTTTTTTTTTCTTTTTTTTTGCCCGTTTTTTTTTTTTTTTTTTAGCTATGCCATTCGTCTCTGTTTATTGTAGCATGTGTGTGGATGTAGAATATAATTGGAAAAGAGAGGATCAACCCATGTTTTACCCTTGTTTTGGGGGCTTTTTTTTTGTACAATATAAATGTCTATTCCATTTCTATTTGAATGTTTCTGGGTTTAATTCATGTAGTAAATCTGAGTATTAGCTGAATATTAGTAGACTGTCTGCTTAATATATGCTAACACTATTTTGATGGTATCCCAACAGACATTCTATCGACTATAAGTAACTTTTCAAGTACATGTATTGTACAAAACCTCTTATTCTACTAACCCTCTACTAATAACCGTCTACTAATACTCTAATGACAACATTACTTGCTGTATAGTCAATAGAATGTCTAAAGAGGTATGTCAAAATAAAGTGTAAACAAAAACTTAAAACATTGAAATTCAAAAAATCATTTTATCTCATATTTTGTAAACAACAACAAAAAAAAGTTTTTTTCTGTGCTGTCAAATCTTTTCTCGTCTCTCTTTTTTTTCAAGAGGCACTGGTTTGGATATAATGCTCTTGTTCCTGTTTCTGTTTTATTATTTTTTTTATTTTTTTTATTTTTTTTTTTAAATATGAGCAGTCACTTTTTCTGTCTTTTGATTCCTGCTGTCACATACTTCTCAGATATGTGACAAAAGATGCTTTTCTCTGTTAGCTCAGGCTGTGTTGTCACATCCCACATGAAATGCTGGGCTCAATGTCAAACAGCCCATGAAATATTGCAGGATGAGACGTAATTGCCTTCAATATCTTGGCTAATGCTAATGCTATGCTACAACCACTAGCTCAATTTTCCCAGGAATGAAGGTTAGAGTTATTTCATCAGAACTGATGACCATTCTAACGTGTTCCTATACAGGCTCCACGCCAACCCAAGACCTCCTGCCCCCACCAGGTGCACTTACAGTATACAGACCGGCGAGTGTTTAGCCCTCAGGACACAAACCAATAGAGAAGGAAACACAGCTCAGCATGTTTGCTGGAAATCCAATTATTTGTCCAAAGCTTTGAATTCAAAAGTGGATTCGAAGCCCTAAAGCAATTATGACTCGCTTGGAGTTGGCTGAGCAGGTGTAAAGGCCAGCAGCTATAGCTCTATTGTTTTACCCATTTTTATTCACACTGAACGATTCAATTCTCACTTTCCTTCTCCTTAATGTCAATGCTTTGTTTAGCACTTAAAGTTTGAAATCAAGTTGCAGTGCTGTCAAGAGAGGCTATTTTCAGGGGCTATTACCAAAGGGTCAAGGCTTCCACAGTTAATGTCAGCATGAAACGGAAGTTGCAATCATCTTTTCTTCCCTATTGTGACGTACATCCGAGTGAAACGGCTTCTTGAACTAGAAGTGAATCAAAATTGAACAGATCTGGAACATTTTTGCAAAGAACAGTGGGACAATTTTCCAAAGTCAAAATGTGCCAAGCTGACAGACTGAGTACACTCTAAAAAATGCTGGGTTGTTTCAACCCAAGTATGGGTCAACTATGTACAAACCCAACCGTTTACATTTAAACCAACAGTTGGGTGTATCCATATTTGACCCAACCATGGGTCTTTTTTGGAGTGTATTAGTCAGGGGGGTGTACACTTATGCAGTTAGTTATTCCAAGTTTCTTGTGCTTCCAGAACTGCATGCACCAGCTGAACTGATGTCACTGAGATAAATAGGAATGCTGGCGGACAGCACTTTCCGGGTTTTATAGACTTCCTTGGCTATCACACGTATATAGTGTTAGAATTACTCTAAATTAATTTGTCCAATCATTTAGTGGAACCGTTGGCGTTGTTTGCATGAATGCAAAATTTAAAACAGCCGTTTTAAATGTTAATATTCAGAGTTTAACCTTTTCTCTGTTACTTGACCTCATTTCAAGGAAATGCAGGTTTAGGTGAAAGTAAAGCTGAAACTCAAGCATGAATTTCTGATATGCCTTGGAGGAAGGAGGAGACCTGCTCCTTTTCACTGTAGGGTAAAATCAATAGAGTCAGTACAAGGACCACACTGATGTTCCTGTAACGAAGCATTCACTGTGTGCTTTAAATTATAATGCTCTTATTTTGGAGCCTTCTCCCTGCAGACATCCTGAAGCCCATGTTTGTTTTAGCTTTGTTCTATTGCTCTGTCACATTTCATCTCCCTCTTTTTGTAACTTTTTGGGAAAGAATTGCACAGCTATATTCTGGATAAAGTTTGAGGTCTTTGTCTTTTTTGTGCTGTTTATTCATTTTTTTGCTGTTCATTTTAAGATTGTCAGATGTCCATATCCAACTTGATCTCATGAGTATTCATGTATTTTTACGTAAAGTCTGGCCCTACCACACACAGTTATATTTTCATACAAACTGAAACATACAATACTGACGCATTGACAGCACTATAAAATAAATTATTTACATATGAAAAATGTTTAGATATACAAATGTGTACAAATCCTTCTTTATCAATATCAAAATTGTGGCATTAATATTTTGATTCTATTGAATTCAATCAGTTTTTAGACGCATTTATTAAAAGCAGTTTAGTCATCTACTCTATATGAAATTATAACATTTCGCTCTGTTCTGTGACTTCTGCTGCTAACTCGTTTCGAAAGATTACATAATGTTAAACAAGACAACATTTTAAACCCTTAAAATTAATAGCATTTCTGTAATCGTTTAGCCATTGTGTATCATGTAATATTTATTTGTCTTGCAATGGGACACAAAAGGCAATTTAAACTTCAGCAATGTTTAATTCACTTGAAACAGCTTTCTCAAACATGTGTTTGTGTTTCTCAAGTCAAGCGTGCATTTGACTATTTGAGTATCAATGACGGGACTTAAACAGCATCTAAAAGGTAAATACTGATCTGAGAATGGTGCAAATTACAGTTTATCTTTTGTTTGTTCGACGTCATTCTGATTATAAGTTAAGTACGCTCCTGGAGCGATCAAGAGTGACGAGCGGATGTGAGCCCTGAGGCCTGTGAGCTTTAGCTTTGCCATGAGTGAAGAATTTACTTATCTGTTTAAGGTGATGGAAACCCTGAACGCATTTCCTCTAAAAGTCACTGGAATATCATGCAATCGGTCAGCGTGACATGCCAGACCACGTCAGAATGGAATGAGCTTTCCTACCTGTTTGTTTTCATGTCACACCACCATAAAGACACGATTCCATTGATTCTTAAATCAATTACACAAAAACACACCCCAATGTCCACACTCGACAGTAATTGGTCAAAACTCATCCGAACACACGATGTTGTAGCTGTGAGTGAATTAGCATTGTACACATGTACATGTAGGCGTAATATGAAATGGCAGCGCTATGTTAACCCCACTGATAAAAGAGATTTAATTATTAATATCAAAAGCATATTAATGCTTCAGCATCAAACAGTCCTTTAGTTTCAATAATTCATGTGAATGTTCTGTATCCAATCCTAGAGTATTGCAAAGATAATTCACATGTAATCAAATCATCAGGGTCAGGCCGAATACAGGAGAATGAGACTTTGGAGGATTCTGGGAAATGTGCTCTTTCACAATGGTCAGTAGAATAAAAGTTATATATATATAATATAACATTAAGTGTCTGTATGTTTTTTTTTTTTTTATGTTTTTGATTGAAGTCTCTTATGCTCACCAAAGCTGCATTTATTTGCATTAAATTTAATAAAAAGATTTTTATGTGAATATTTTGTAAAATGTATTTTATTCATTTGATGCAAAGCTGCATTTTCAGCATCATTACTCCAGTCTTCAGTGTCACATGATCCTTCAGTAATCATTCTAATATGTTGATTTCCTGCTCAAGAAACATTTCTGATTATTATCAATGTTGAAAACCGGTTTGTGGAAACCAGATTCTTGAATAAACTTGAAGAATAGAACATTATTTATTTAAACAGAAATCTTTTGTAAGATTATACGTCTTTATTGTCACCACTGAACAACTGAAAAAAAATCGTACTGACCCCAAACGTTTTATTATTAATATCATATAATATTACTGGAATATTCTGAAATTGAAACCTAAAAATGTAATGTATTTTTAAACGCTATGTTAATTTCATTCCATTTTAAATGTACTTCCTTAAATTCAAAATACAATTCTACATCCTGTTTGCTTAATTTAAATGTTTTTTTTTTATTTATTTTTTTATTTAAAGCATATTCAGTGCACAACCCTGTGGTATGACTCCGACAACTTTTTCCCCTCCCACACTGATTAATATACATTTTTGTTCTCGTTAACATGTTATAGTTGCATAAGCCAGTGTTGGATGTTGGGATGTTGTGCGGTGGTGTGGATGTGGATGTGGAAGTTTGCCGGCGCACAGGTCAAAGCAAAGGCAGCGGCTACAGCTCTGATCTCTCCTCCGCTGAGTTCCTAAACAGCAGAGAGACGCTGACCGCTGTGCAAATCATAAACCTCTCAGTTTGATGATCAACTGAGCAGTAAATTAATTAATCATCATTTTATGCCTCATCAAGCACTTGGGCGAGTCGCGCCACAGGGGCTCGGCCCAATTAGCCAATGGAGGAGCCAATTGTTTTGTTTAGCTAGGTGAGCACTCGGGTGGATGGGGGAGGCTGCATTTTAACAAGCTAATAAATATGTCATCCGTCTGTGTCAGTGGAGGAATGCTGGCGCACCTGTAAAGGTGGAGGTGGATGAGCTCGGTGGGACGGGACTCGAGCCCCCCCACCTGTCTCTCCGCGGCTCGGCTCGCTGCGTCCACAAATAATGTGCTTTCCCAGCAGTATCGGCGGTGACCTCCCTCCCGCGGAGCTCGCTGTGATGCTCGGGCATCAGAGAGCCAGTGACTTTTCAGAGACTGTTCCTCTTTCTCTGGATCTGCTATGCAAATAGCCCAGATTAGTTCCTCCAGCTGACTCTTGGCCAAGGTTATCTGAGACCTGGAGAGAAAGAGAGAGAGAGACATGCAGTATCACAAAGAGCGAGAGTGACATATTCACTGGGAATCTACTGAATTGTTGCAGTATGATGATGCCTGAATATAAACATGCATTTCACATGCATGTTGAGTGGCTGTGATCACATTTTTAAATGATATGGGTCTTGTTCTTTGCACGTGATTATTGTGTTATTTTGTGATTACTTTACAGCAAAGAAGGAAATGATTTAGAACCAGTTCCACAAGTGATGTGCTTCTCAGAAACACTCATGAATCATTGTTGAACTCATCAGTTTGTGAGTGAATCAATCCAGTGATATGCATTCAAACAACATTTTGGGTTTGATGGTCCCTTTAAGTAACGTTGCAACCTACATAACTACTGACTCTCATTAGAGTGTATAGTATTAGTAGACTGGTAGGGCTAGGGTTAGAATTGACATGTTGCAAAGTTACTTATAGTCAGTATAATGTCTGTTGTAGGATCATCACAATAAAGAGTTAAGCAGACAGTCTGAGAGTTATTTGACGTAGTTGCAAAGTTACTCATGATCAACAGAATGTTCAAAAGAGACCATCAAAATAAAGTGTTACCAAGTTTGGTTGGAATAATTGCTTCTTTAATAGTAAAAATAGTATTGTTTTTGTTCACTTTTTTTCCAGTTATTCTTCATGAGGTGTAAGAACTGCTCTCCACACAACAAAACCACAACATTCTGCTGAAACGCTGATAAACTGTGTTGCTAGTTATTGTAATATTATTGTATATTCAATTTCTATTTCAATACATTGTAAATGTAACTCATTCCTGATGCAGAGCTGAATTTTCAGCATAACTACCCCAGTCTTCAGTGTCACATGATCCTTCAGTAATCATTCTAATAATTTTTATTCAGAATTCTTTGATGAATAGAACGTGAAAAAATAGCATTTAACATTATAAATGTCTTTACTGTCACCTATTGTTAATTTAACACTAGAACTACCAAGGCAGTCATTTTGACTGTTTTAAAATTGTGCAATGTAATAACTTTGTTGAAATAAAACCCATGTAACTATAGGATCCTGACTTTTCCTAAATGTGTCTATATTTTATTCTATCATTGTTATTTTATTAAAATTACAAGACACAAAAGAGTTTTGAGTATTTCCACCTTCAATGGCCATAACAGTCCTACTGACCGTATGCATTTGCATACAGTTTTCATTGTAATTTTACAGCATGATATTTTTGCTCAGTAAAACAAATATTGGTTACTAAATCAGTTTGATTTCTCGCAGTTTATTCTATTTTCATATTCTTTTCCTGTGACGGTCAGAATGACTGTTTTGGCCAATTTGGGGCATATGCGTTTCATATGTGCCCATAAAGGTTTTACCTATGCATTGAAATGCATATTGGTGAATGTTTTTGTAAGTTATTGCATTCTAATATCCAAGGATGAATACATTTGTTTTCATTTTACAAAGAAAATAATAGAAAATCACTTTCGACTTTGTATCTGTAATCACAATAGCTGTTCTGTGGTTGTCGATTAACTAATACATTGTCACATACATTAGAATTAAAATGTAGTGTTCTGGTGTTTATCATTACCTATCCCTACATTACAGATTCATTTATTCTTAGATTTGATATAGCTTATTGAAATTATATGCAAATAATGTATGAACGGTCAGAATGACTGCTATGGCCATTATAGTAGTTTTAGAATTCCGGTAGTTCTAGTGTTAAAGGTTTTAGTGTTTTTTTTTTTTTTTTAAATATACCAAATTTAAATAATGAGTCAATACATCATCAATCCTTCTTTTAAAACGTGTTTTTGTCAAACCCTGATTCACTATGGTAAGCCTTAGTGTTTATATTTTAGACCTGACAGGATGGTTTTCGTGGGAAATTGCATACTTCACTCATCTGTGCGTATCTCATTATATCCGTAAATAGATTTTTTTTCCGGCTACTTTGACATGTATATGGAGTGGGAGTGGCAGAGGTTAGTTGTCACAACAAGTAACAAAGGTTGACCTGGAGAAGCTAAATTGGAACTTTACGGGGAATCACCTGTTTTAAAGAAACAAAGTGAACAGAGAGTCAACTGGTTATATCTCTTAAGCCTAGTGAATATTTTATGAGCAGTATGATAATAACCATATTTATCTGAAGCACAACCAAAACAGTGTTTTGCAGCAAAATGCATGCAGTTTTGTTTTTATTGCTACATGGAGTACCTCAAATGCGTTCTTGCCGAAGAAAAGCAATCATTTATTTAAAAAAATAATAATATAAATAAAAAAAACACTTACTGACCCCAAATTTTTTAACGGTAGTATACAGTATATTATTCTATGGTATATTATATTATATTTTTCATTTGTTTGTACGTTCACTCACTCACTCACTCGCTCACTCATTCGTTCATTCACTCACTTGAGGCCTTTTTGACACTTTTATTGATACAACAACAAGATATGTAACTTGTAACTTGCATAATCTAAAGGAGCACCAAGGCTTCATTTACCTAGTGTTGTACGCCACAGCTAAAGCCTGCAGTTTTGTCAATATTTGAAAATGTATATACTTTACTGTTGGAGCTGTGTTGTAGTGCACAATGAATAAGAGACATGTGGATGCAGATTCAAATCTGATCACCATTTTTTTTTTTAAAGCAATACTAGTAATAAGCACTAACAGGAAAAGGTTGTGGCCTGAAAAAAAATAAAAATAAAAAATAAGTAGCCAAAAAGAGCAGGATTGGCAGAAAAAAAAAAATGCAAGCAGAACGATGTGGGAATAAAAACGAGTAACGCTGCGCTGTGCTCTGGGTGTCTGCTGAAATTGAAGAGAAGAAAGAGTGACACAAGGGGCCGTATCATCTCTGCTGTGTAGGCCGGAGCTGGCAGCAAACCTAAGCTGGCCAAAGCTTCTAAAAGCCTTAACATTGTCACTACAAATTTCTGTGCTCATGACAGAAAATGACATTGTGTGCTCCAGCCAGAGGGAACCTGGAGCCATGCTACAGGCGGTGAGGGATAAGCAGATGTTACTACCCGAGGAGGGGCTGGATTGTTTGCTTCTCCAAAGGGCCTGAGGGAGGAGGAACCATTGAAAGCATTCACGAGGAGAGCCAAAACAAGAGAAGGTAACCTTGCCTGGAGTCCTCTTCACTGGAGTGTGTGCACTTACAATATTCCACCTTGTGTCTTCGGTGCTCGGCTGACCGTGCTGTCAAAATGCTTCTGAGATGGAGCGATTTCTAGAAATCCCATGATTCTTTGCTAAATAATGTCCCTGAAACCTCTTTTTGCAGGTAGACTCCTGGACCCAACTTTCATGGTGGACATCGAAAATGTTTATTGTACAGAAGTACACTAAAATCTCCTTACACTGAAAAAATAAATAAAGGATTTTTGTCTGTTTTTCTAAACGCTATTGAATCATGATACAATTACCAAAGAGAAAAGGTCAGAGAAATATCACTGGAAAAAGAAGGGATGTGGTCAGGCACGAGCTTTAGGACCCGCGTTAATATTAGAAAAGCTTTCCAACGCTGGAGAGACCGAAGCGGGTAGGCCTGAAACAGACGGCGAGGTTGTGTTGTTTCTGCTCCTTATGTGAGTAACATTGGTATTGCTATGTTCCACAGACCCAAGATACACTGTTGTTATAATGTTAGCTATATTAAAGGGGTCTTTGATTATGATTTCACTTTTTTAACTTTAGTAATGTAATGTTGCTGTTTGAGCATGGACAACATCTGCAAAGTTATGCAAAGGGAGATATTTTCTTTTCCAGAAATCGCTTCCAGAAGAGCTTCCAGAAGAGAGTACAATGCAGGCTATACGCACAAAAGAATCTCCTGAAAGACGTAGCCATTCCAATTTTGTCGGGACAATCTGTTCTTCATGGATCACAAAGTATGTCTAATTATTTTAAGTTGTGTTTTCTATTAGCAGTTCCAATTATAAGCTTTATGCAGTTGCAATGATAGCTATGATGTAAAAGAAGTGCAAAGCTTTGCCTCTGCTGGCCTGCTAACTAACATTACTGTATTGATGTAGTGTTTACTTTAGCTTTTGTAAGCTCTTGCTTTTGTAAGACTGTCCACCGCCCCTTAGGAAAAGTATCCATAATTTTTTGATCGATTACTGTTTGTATTTACTTTTTTGAACAATCAAGCATGAAAACATTTTTGTTTATATCACAGCTCGCCCAGACAGCCACAGTCTAATAGTTCCCTTTTTAGATTTAATATGAAATGCAAAACGGTGCAAAACGGTGAACATAATCATGCTGAGGATGTGTAGTTTGAAAAGTGTGTAATTTATGTTGGTGTTAACAACATAACCGATGTTATCTCTTCTGTTCTGTTTCTAATGCCGAGTCTGTCTAACCATTCCTCCTCCTAATCTCCATATCGCTTTAAAATACAGCATTCTGTGTAGAATTTGAATGGGTCCGTTACGTTTTCAGGTCTGCGCTGACTTGCGCATATGATCCACTCTGTGCTATCGTGCCTCTGGACTGGACTGTCTGAATCATTCCCCTTCCCCTATATAGTGCACTATGTGCCATTAACCAGAAACATAGTAAATGTGCGAACAAGTGACCGATTTCAGCCGCAGCTTCAGCGTCTATTTATAATATAAAGGGGCGGAGCTTCAGATTCTAGAGAGCCTTTGATTGGACAGAAAATCTGATGAGAAGCTGAAGTGCAGACTGATGTCATCAAAATCATTGATCCATAGTGAGAGACTTTAAGTTTGAATGCTTATTATCTTCTAAATGCACAAGCGATTAGTTTAAGTATTGTGTGATTTTAAAATTCAGCATACACTAAGCACAAGAAAAATTGGGGGACAATAAAATACATTGTATCGTATCATAATCGTTAATGAGAATGTTGTCATTGTTTTGGAGCACACTAGCTTATAGATAACATTAAGGCTAACATATTCATACTTAAAGCCAACAAACTAAAATTTTGATTTCACGGGGACTTTCATACCTGTTTAAAATGTAATCTTAAAGGTATAGCGGAGGATGTTTTACTTCCTGGTGGGTAACCTATACTATTGGTCCTCCTAATTGTCAATCATTCTGGTGAATCAATCAAACTTTTCAAAAAGTGGAGAGGGCGGGTCTTATCTAAAATTTGGAAAGATCCTCCTCCCTGGTTTTAGTTGTTCCTACATTTGTTCATAAATTTAGATTAAATTAGATTAGAATGAAAGTTATTTATGAATCATGATTTGCTTGTGAAAACGTTTGTGCACATATTTCACGCACAAATTTGTGGGTACGCATGCTTGGTGAATGAGACCCATTGTTTGTCTGGAGTTCTTTACAGTGGCCAAGAGGGCTCAACTCGCTGCAACTGAAGAAAACACTTGCAAATAGAAAAACACCCGCAAATTAAGAAAACATCTTCATGAGCTTCACAACACGTGTGCTCCAAATACTCAAAACACAACCAAATACAGAAACGCGCTGAAAAAGTTCACAAGTATTCATCATATGCATGTGAGTATTTGTAACACACATTGTGAAGCTGATGAAGATGTTTTCCTATTTGCATGTGTTTTCTTCAGCGCGTTGAGCCCTCTCGGCCACCGTAGTTCTTGTTTGTATATACTCTTGTGTACTGCATGTTCATCTTTAATTTTCTTATCCACTCTTGCATTGTATGTTTGTGCATATTGGGGGTAGAGCTATGAAGGGAGAAGTGTGTTTGTTTGGGTTGATTTCAAATATCAACAGTGTTTCTCAGAAATCGCTTACTGCACCTTAAGGTGTTAAGTTTTGTTTTCCGAAAAATGCATCAAAACGAAGTGAGTTTATGCTAAAAACAAGAAGAAATGATCTGCTAATGGGGTCAGCAAAATCAACTTCATTTAAATGGAAAACAAGTTTATTTTTCTACTTCTTAGGTAAATGTATATTGATTTAAGAATGTTTAGATATTTTACAAAAAAAAAAAAAAAAAAAAAACAGGACAAAAAATAAGAAAAATATTTTTTGCAGTGTAAGCATTTATTTATGTTAAACTGTTATGTTGAGACTCGTCCATGTTTTCGTATGTCTAATTTGACTAGATTCTACCAAATGACAAATGAATTTTCCCCAAATTAATGTAGAGTTTGATTGGATACACAACCTTTGGCTTCAACAACAAAAAACATGAAACATAAAAGCTGATACGCCTAACATTTTTTGCAAGATATTATGTGGTTAGTTGCATTGTTTTTCCGTAAAGTCAAGCTCACATGACACTGTCACATGAAATTGTTCAATCCTCCATCATTATCATGTGGAGTAATATTATGTAACAAGAAAGCTTTGCAGGCATTGACTTGTCAACTATTCGTGTTCTCCTTGGTGACAGATGATCTGATATACCGTTAAAGGTTCAAGGTCTTTCTTGCAGCTGCACTAAGAGTTTCTTTAGGCTGCCCTGATGGTTGACCTGCTATTGCCCTACAGACAGCACCCATTTGAAGGGTCATGGAGCAGATTGGTCCCTTCACCCATCAATCACAGATTCTCTTCCTTACACCCCCTCTGGTCCCCTTTCCTGCACTGTTTGACACAGTTGCAATAGAAAGATCTATGTGTCCCCTCAGGACCACGATAAGAACCTACATCACCTAAAGACTCAGATCCGACAGCATGCTTCTGGTTCTCCACATCTCTGGTTTAAACTCATCATTGTGATTCATTAAAATGAATCAGCTCAAAATATTAATTCACTGAATCAATTCAGCAGTCTGATTCAATGGTCCACTCAAAATGTCTCATTATGTGATTTTAATACCATTTGTTTAAAGGGGTGGTACAACGCCCTTTTTACAAGATGTCTCTGATGTCCCCAGAGTGTGTATGTGAAGTTTTAGCTCAAAATACCCCACAGATACTTTTACATAGCATGTTGAAATTGTCACTTTTTGAGGGTGAGCAAAAACGCACAGTTTTTGTGTCTGTCCCTTTAAATGCAAATGAACTACTGCTCCCGGCACAGGGGGCGGAGCTACAATAGCTTGCACTCACTCAAATTTCAAAGACCTTTTCCCTTTTATGTTCAAACCTGTGTCAGACAAAGATGGCAAGACTCAAGAAGAAGTGACAACATGTAGACAGCATTTCTGAATGGTTAGTTGATGGGGGGGGGTTATGTCAATTTTAGGGTTTAGTGATAATGAGCAATTTCTTTGAAATAAAATATCTCCCTTTTCTTTGAACTTTGAGCGTTATAACTTTGTAGATGTTGTTTATGCTCAAACAGCAACATTACACTAACTAAAGTTAGAAAAGTGAAATCATAATCAACCACCCCTTTAATAACAAATTAATATATTGCATATAATTGTCAGGAATGGTTGAAGTAAAACAAAAATAAAGAGCTGGATCTGATCTGAAAAAAAAAAAAAATGATCAGCCCCTTAATTGTTCCTATATATTCAACCTGAATAATAATAATAATAATAAAAAGTGTATCTAGCGTAATTTTAAAAAGAATACTTTTTATGGAAATAATATACTTAAAAATGGATAGCCTACATACTGTATTTGTGAACTACATGTTTTCAGACTTTAATGATAAATGAAATGGTAAATTAGTTGAACTTTGCTTTTTTGACAGACTTATAGGACTTAAGTAATCTTTATCTTAATCTTTATATGTAAATTCATAAATACTTCTATTGTCTTTAAAGTATGGTTAAAGTTTACTACCGAATGCACTGACAAGCATTTATGGTAAATTAAAATATACTTTAATATAATTTCTACTTGTATATTGAAATATTTTTGTCATTACACATTTGATGAAGTTCAATTCAGTACATTTAAAATATTAACTTTAAATGTAATATCGAATAACACACTAGTTAAAATTATAATCAAGTACTTTAAATGTGCTTCAGTCAACATATCAGAATAAAGGCATTAAAACATATGCTTTAAAGGTTATTAAAACATTATGATTTAAAATGTAAACACCTTTTTCACACCTCATATAATAGTTATATCAATGCCTTAAAAAATACATTGAACACCAGCTTATCTTATCCACTCTCTGTTAAACCAAACTATTTTCATCAGCTTAAGTGTTAAATATCATGTTAGAAATGTTTAATGTTTTGACAGAGACATTTAGAATCATATAGTGAAGTGTTGATCGATGTGTGTTTGAGCCATGAAGAAAAGCCTGTCTGACAGCTGACTAATTGCGTGTTTCTCATTTCCAACAGTTAAACTCACCCGACTCTCTTTCAGCAGGCTTCCCTTTGACTGACAGTCTGACAAGACGTTCAGGGAGAAAAGCGTCCTTGCACATCCTTTTAATGTATGGGTTATTGCCTTGAGAATTTCTGCGAACACCCTGCAATGCCATCTGCGATATCTCTTCATCAAACATCCTACAGAAATTTGCAGATGGGAGGTTATCAAACTAGGAGTATAGGCAATGTTAGACACAGTCAAACTATCCTAATACCCTGAGTACCGATTTGTCAAAATGAATTGTGGTTAAGAATGCTATTAATAATTTCAAGGAAAAGCATTCCTATGTGAAAGCTGTTCATATTCCTCTCTCTCTCTCTCTCTTTCTCTCTCAATTCCCCAGCAGGCACATCACAGAAGCCTGATAAATCACAGCCCAGGTGCTGCTCTAATTTGTCAAATTCTCTCACTGCAGTCGGTATTAACCTATCTGTCATTGCTTCGATCCCACCAGCCGACTTGGATGTTTTCACTTGTGTGCTTACTCATATTGCTGAGAGTATAGTTGTGTTTTGACATTGCTAAATGAGAAGCCTTGGGTGATTAAAGATTTCTTTTGAAGGCTAGAGTCACAGGAGCGTTTGTGTGACCCTTCGGGGGACTTATGTGGATTGTGTTTAACCACGGGTCATTTTTGATGGAAAGAATCTCTATTGATTGAGGCATTGTGTGGCAACTTCTTTGTCATTTGATCATCTTGAGTCGAGCGCTGCACTTAAGGCCTTCCCTCAGCTGCATTTACTTGCATCAACGTTTATGTTGTAAATCAGAATGTATGTAAATCATTCTGATGATATGTTGATGATATTTCCTTATTGAATCCAGAAAAACGACTTGTTAAACCTGACATAACAGGCCTTAAAGTTTATATTTTACGAGTACAACTCCGTGACAGTTGTATAGGTACACCTGGAGTGATTACATTTTGTTGGGTAGGTGGTCCCATCTTATGCAAAATAATGCAGAGGTGTCATAACTTGTTTGTAAAACCACAGTATTGCTGGATTAACCTGTATGATTGATTGTCTGTCAATGTTCTATTGAAGTCTGTTTGGTGACAGCCTGTGGCAAAAATGCTTTCAGAGCCTTGATTGTTCCATCCCTTCATTTTTTTTTCTTCATTTTTTTTTGAGTATTGTATTCAAAATGGTCACTACATAAAATAGACCAACTTCTTAATACAATCTCAAAAAAATCAACGTACTTACTTCGATATACTTGGTTCCATCAACTACATTATGACAATTCAGACACACTTTGATTTTTAAAATGTGCTTATTGCTGCAACCATGTGACAGAATGTGTGATCAAAAAGGTTTTATTAGCAGTCATTTAAGTAACAATATTGAGAATATAGGTGTCAGGTGTGGCTGTAGAGAAGCGCACGATGAAGGTCTTTAATAAATCCACAAACTAAAACTCACAGGAGATTAACACTTAACCACGTTTAACTAAGACGTTTATACTGACAATAACAGACAATGAACTGAAGAAACAAAGAGCTTAAATACACAGATGTGGCAATCGAGGTAAAACAGATCAGGTGTAGAGCTAATTAATAACCAAGAAAACTAACTAGGAACTCAGGCAGGTAAAACAGGAATGGAACACAGTAAAAATGAAATCAAAACTGACTACATGTTGCAATGGGATGTGGTTTTAATTTCAGTTAATAACATCTTGGTATAAAGATGAGACTCATTTCAGACAGACTTACTATATTGTGAAGTCTATCCTTACTGTCATTTAAAAATTACTCATATCAGGGTAAAGATTTGTACTCTAAGATTAGAGAGCTGCTAGAAAGTCACTTAAACTAATGCTCAATGCTTAAACCAAACTGTTAGGGCTGTGTTCAAGTAAAGTACACACTGATTAAAACTGGAAGCACACTTACTGTATAGGGAAATTAACCAGTTTTTTTAATCACCTGCAAATGCAATCATCAATTATGTTTCATCATAATGTTATCTTATCTTTTTATCATATGTTTCTTAGCTGACTGGATGGGAAAATCAGTTTCTCCGAATACTTAAGCCTGATTGGTTTGCATCTGTGCACCTGCACAGACGAATTTCAGCCCTCCAAAACAGGTGGGGCCAACAGCCCATATAAGTCGGCACTGGATGCCATTTCTTCAGAATCTTTCGATTTGAGTAGTGGCAAGCGTCGACTCGACACACGGCACGGCCAGCTGCCATGCTACGAGCACAGAATGGAGTCCGTCCTGCGAGCCAAGCCTAAGGGCAGTTGGGGTCAGGGCCCTATTTTATCCTTATAATCAGGAGAAAACACATGGAGGCAAAGCTGTAATTTACCCATCATAGCATGCCCAGACTGGAGGATGGAGCTCTTTGAGACAAGATATCCCAGCCCAAAAGGACCTTTTCAGGGGCCTGGGACTAGCTTTAAACAGGCAGAATCCGTGCTTGAAGAGCAGGGACGTCTAAGTTATAAAACCTGGCAAAGGTGAACAGCGAGGACAATCCGGCCGCCACACAGATGTCATCAATGGACACTCCACTTGACCACGCCCAGGAGGAGGCCATTCCTCTGGTGGACTGAGCCTTTTCTCCGATAGGACACTGTAATCCTAAGGAACCTGTGCTATTGCTTACACTATCCATCAAGATGGTGTCTGCTTCGTGACTGGCAGCCCCCTAGAGCAGCCTCCGAAGCACACAAACAGCTGCTCTGATTGCTGGAACTGGCTCAAGCGCTTAATATTTACTCTGAGGGCCTGGACCGGCAGATTAGATGTGACAATTGCTCGTCCTCAAAGCAGGAAGTGTAGGGAGCGCTATGACCTCGGCTCTGAAGGCCATGAATGGTACTGTGATCAGGTCCAAAATCAAGACAAGACGCGTCCAATGAGAGCGGCTGTAGGTCACCAACTCGCTTGACTGATGCTGGTCTAGCAGCAGGGCAGTCTTGAGCAAAAGGGGTTGGAGTTCAGTCGTCAGAAGCCACTCAAACGGAGAGTCTCGAAGCGCCCTAAGGACTCTGGACAGATCCCAGGGCAGAACTGTAAGGGGAGAGGCGGAATTAGCCCTCTGGCACCCCAAAGGAACTTCACAATTAGGTTGTTTCTTCCAGCTGATTGGGGCATGGTAAGCAACAATGGCCATCACATACACTTTGAGCGTAGATGAGGTGAGTCCACCATAGTGAAGGCTCCACAACTGGCTGGGGAAAGATGCCCCTCCTTAGTGGAATTGGCCAAGGGGCTACTGTCAGCAGCTGTACCATCCCTGGAAACCAGAACTGGTTCTGTCAGAGCGGGGCCACTAGCAGGACCGAGCATCTGTCCTCCCTGATGTGACTGATGACCTGAGGGAGCAGAGCTTCCAGAGGGAAGGCATACAGGCTTGAACAGGGCCAGTTGTGGGCCAACACATCCTGTTCCTTCGAGAAGAACATTGAGCAGTGGGAGTTCTCTTTCGAGGCAAAGGGGTCTACTTCTGCTCACCTGAAGATACTTCAAATCACCTGCACCATCTAGGGGTGGAGCCTCCATTCCCCTGGAGACAGTTCATTTCAGGACAGCATGTCCACTCCCTTGTTCAGAGAGCCTGGCACATGCACCCTGTGCTGATGACACTGTGCAGAGGTTGAGCTGAGTCCAAAAAAGGAGGCGAGTTGGAGCACAAGGAGCGGAGTCACATTCTTAAGAGAAAGCGGTCCGTGAGCGCTGCGAAATGAGACTCATGTTTTCTCAGTCAGAACAATCCATCTCTGAATGTGGCTAGGTGTGGGCAAAGTGCTCATCCGAGGTGCAGGGAAGCCCTGCATATGCCACACTCATGGCACGGACGGTGTTTTGAAACAAACTTGGAAATATGCTTTCCCGCAAGGGAGAAGCGCCAAGCTGTCAGCACTGTTCTCAGCTGCAGTGCTGTCTACTGCGTTCTCAGCTGCCGAGCTGTTAGCGTCATTAATCCGCTGCTGGTGCTTTTTCTATGGCGAGTAGGAAGACTTCTTTTTTGTCTTCTTCTGAGTCCGTGAGGAGATGATCTTCGCGCTGAAGTAGAGAGATTTTGAAGAAATGGCATCCAGCGCCAACTTATATAGGCAGTCGGCCCTGCCCGTTTTGGTGGCCTGAAATGCCATTTGTCTGTGCAGGTTCACAGACGAAACTAATCAGGCTTCAGTATTATGAGAAACAGAGTTACCCCATATCGTCAGCTAAGAAACTGATGCAATGCGATTGAACCATATCGAATTTTTCAGCCAATCAAATCAAAATAAAAACTAAATGCAGTAATGATTAACAGATTATATGTTAAGGAATACAGAAAAAAAAAAAGGTTTGAAAACATTGTGTTAGATCATTTTAATGAGAAAAGCATTTGTTAAAACCAACAAGACTGATATCTCAGGATTACAGTTATTTTTTTCCTACCATTTTTTGACTTGCTTTCTGCCTCCAACTCCATTTTTTTTCCACCGAAGTACAAGCCCACAAATTATGTTGAATATGCACACACACACAGACTGTTCAGTATCTCCCCAAAACACTCAATCAGTCAAAAGCTGCTTTCCGTAGTTCCATATCAAAGCCTTGCCCATGCTTTCTGAGAAGAGACGGTTGAGGCAGAATAAGGGGTTGGTAAGTGCCATCGAGATGCTTAATGCATGCCTGCAGACAGTCTTTGGCTAGTTCAGCCAGCACGTTATCAGTGGAAGCCGGTAGATCCCCCTCCCCAAACACTAATTCCCAGCCTGGGCAGAGAGACCCTCGTAGTCGAGCAAATGGATTTACTACTGCCAGTCGCAGGCCGGGATCTGCATTGCAAAACACATATGTGCTCAAGTCACTGACGGCAGGGAACACAGACTGGGCTGGCACAACTGCCTCTGTTTGTGTTTGTGTTTGTGTCGTATTTATGCCATCGCTCGCTGGCTGTCAATAGCATGACTGTGATTCTCAGAGTGGATTTGTCTGTTGCACAAGTGACCAAAACAGATACTTGTTCTTGCAATTGTGGTGTGATGTTAAATATTTCCTCTTCTCCCCATTAGTATGTAAACGTTGTATTTAACATGAACAAAGATTGATAAATGCTGTAGAATTATTTTGCATTGTTAGATCATGTTAGCTAATGGGACCTTATTGTAAAGTGATCATATTTTATATACGCATTGCAAGCTGCAATCTTTTTTTTTTTATTATTATTATTTGCTGCTGCCATATTGAAGCTATTTGAAATTGCAGATAGAAATATATTCCACACAACTGTTATAGAATATCAGACTCAAGACTGGTTAGATATTTATTAAAGTAATGAGTAATAGGAATTACAGGTGAGGAAACCAGAGCATTAGCTGTATAGAGATGATGAATGGGTGATAACTTAAGTTTACTGTCATGTGATCAAGGAGATTGTGAATCGTGGACCGGGGACCGGGGATGCACACACCTCGTAACTCTGACAGTGAGTAGACAGGTAATCCTTAAAGGGGGGGTGAAATGCTCATTTTCACTCAATCTCCTGTTAATCTTGAGTACCTATAGAGTAATATTGCATCCTTCATATCTCCAAAAAGTCTTTTGTTTTATTATATTTTTAATTGAAAGATAGGCTGTACCGAGTCTTTCCGGAAAAAAACGAGCGGCTGGGGGCGGGCCGTGTGGGCGAAGCTTAGCTGTGCTTACCCGCCTAGCTAACAACACACAGAGACATTTGTTCAACAGTTTTACTCACCGTTCCAACGCACGACCGCGAACCTTTATCATTGTGACTGCTCGATCCTTAAGCATTAGACGATCTGCAAATTCTTCGATCTGGGCTTTGTTTATAAAACAATCATCGTCGAAATGCAGGGAACAACAGTCTTACACAACTCCGTTTATGCTCAGGAAAACAAACTCCATCCACTGGTGCCTTAACGCTGGGTTCTTTGGGAATATGTGCAGGGTTGTCTTGCCCTGGCAACCAAAAACACACTTCTTTGGTGACATTGACTTCCCAAAAGCCGGGCAGGGCGCTTTGATGGCGAACTGCTTTCACTCTCTTGCTCTGTTCTACGAGTGTGCGCGCGCCCGCGATCTTACCGGAGAAGTGCCCTTAGGACCCATATAAGGAAATTCCGCTCTATCTTACGTAAGACAGAGCCATACTCGAAAAAAACTTTCTGAAACTTGTGACAAACCGTAAGGAGTATTTTTGGAACAGAAATACTCCTTCAAACGTACAACTTAGTTTTTGAAACTTTGTCCATGTTTAGCATGGGAATCCAACTCTTTACCAGTGTAAAAAACTCAGTATGCATGAAATAGCATTTCACCCCCCCTTTAAACACACAGGTAGACAACACTGGAGATGATGGAGACATGAACGAGATGGAAACATACTGAAGAAACATAGGAGAATCACTGAAGTAACCTCAGCACATTGGAACGTAGGAAAGTAGTCCCTTTCTCATAAACGAGACCAGACCATGTGTGTGACTGAGATGTGTGCTTAAATACTGTGGTGATGAGCGTGCTGATCAGGTGCAGATGATGGCTGAGTGAGTGCAGGTGATGAGCAGGGGGAATGCTGGGAATTGTAGGCTAGACTGTGAATAAGGGAGCGCAGCAGTGAGGAAGGATCAGTGCACTTGTGATGAAGACAATAATACCTGAATTTCCAAAAAAATACTGTTCAGTATTTTGCACACTTCAGATTCAACCATTAACTTGGACATGATTGTTTGAAGCCATTTTTGTTCTTGACAAAGATTGCTTGAATGCTGTATATGTTTTAGTAGTAAGGCCAGCAGGAGGTGCTCACCCTATGGTCTGTGTGGGTCCTAAAGCCCCAGTATAGTGATGGGGACACTATACTGTCAAAAAGCACTGTCCTTCAGATGAGACGTTTAACCGAGGTCCTGACTCTCTGTGCTCATAAAAAAATAAAAAAAATAAAAAAAAATCATGTCTTTCGAAAAAGAGTAGGGTTAGTTCAGCTGCTGGCTGAACTAGCCTAAGTTCAGTTCAGTTAGTTCAGTTAACTCCAGCACCCTGGCCAAATTTGCCCATTGGCCTCTTCCATCATCATGACCTCCTAATCATCCCCATATCTACTGATTGGCTTCATTACTCTCTCTTCTCCACCAATAAGCGGATGTGATGTGGGCTTCCTGGCGCAATATGGCTGCCATCGCATCATCCAGGTGGAGGCTGCACGCTGGTGGTTGTTGAGGAGATTCCATATGTAAAGCGCTTTGAGTGTCAGGAAAAGCTCTATATAAATGTACAAAACTATTTAGTTCTTCCTCACTGTGTATGTATGATGTTGAGATCTTACATTGCCAGACTAATGCAAGACCAGTGATGGGGAAAGTTACCACTAAATCTAATGCGTTACAATATTACGGTATTCTCTAATAAAGTAACTAATTCTGTTACTTAGTTACTTTTTATGGACAGTAATGCATACTTTTTCTGACATGGGCTTGCTTGCTGCCTGTTTTGGCAAATTTAAAGGCCCTCACACCAAAAGTGAAATGAATAAGTATCTTGTGTTACTTGTTTGAAATAGTAACAGATATTTTGTTGTAAATTTAAAAGCAATGTGTTACTCTACTGGTTACTTGGAAAAAGTAATCTGATTAAGCGTTATTTGTAATGCGTTACCCACAACTCTGTACACGACTATCACAAAACACTGCAAACAGGCATTGATGCTAGAGAAGGAATCACACAAAATAAAAACAGAATATGCAATTTCAGTTTCTATTTTCTCTTGAAATATGTCAATATGTGTTATTCGGGTTCTTAACAAAAAAAATATTATCTTATTTAATTATTTTTTTTTTTTATCCTAAACATTTGCAGCTTCTGCAAAGGATATGTAAACTTATGAGAAAAGAGGACTCATGCGTTCTGTCCTATAGCAGTGCTGTAGTTCAGCTGTATTGTAAATATGTAGAGACTGTATAGTCTAGAACAAAGGCCCTCTTCCTCTCATTTCTTTAATATGCTCTGACAATGGATGAAGGTTTCATTTGCACCTAATCAGATCCAGTAAGACATGCCCAGATGCATCCAGCAATAACTAAGGTCATATGACAGAGAGGCCATGAGGCTAATTCCTGAGAGAGAGACCCTCACATCTCATAAACGTTAGGAAGTTCCCAGCATACCCCTCTGGGCCCCACCAGTTCCAGTGAAATATTAAAGGCTTACATCTGTCATTATGCACATCATGCATTTGATTAAACCTGATGTATGCACAATTACTTTGCTGCAGTCATTTTTAAACAAAATAATCATTTAAAAGTTTAAACAAATTCTGTAATAACAGTGTAAAAATCTGAGCAGTTCAATCCCTTAAAATTAACAAATACCCCTGCAAAACAATGTACAACAATGACATACTTTGACATCACATACTACTTTGCAACCTGCAGTACACTTGTTTTTTTTGTTTTTTTTACATGAGTTGGATTGTTAGGGGGTGATGATGTTTTTGTTAATTGTGTATGTGAGTGAAATAATGTACAGCTAGTCAATGAGCATTTATTTGATCAAAAATACAGTAAATGGTAATATTGTGAAATATTATTACAAATTTTAAAATAAGTTTTCTATTGTGTGTATAAGTTTGATCCTGTGATCAAACCTGAATTTTCGGTCTTCAGTGTCACATGATCCTTCAGAAATCATTCTAATATGAAGATTTTCTGCTCAACAAACATGTCTGATTATTATCAATGGTGAAAACAAGAAAGTTCAAAAGAACAACATTTATTTGAAATCTAAATCTTTTGTAAGATTATAAATATCATTTTTGATAGATTTAATGCAAGAATTCATATCTTTCCAAAAAAATGAATAAAAATCACACAGACCCCAAACCTTTGAACGGTAGCCTAGTGTTAGGTGAACAAGTAAACTTACATTTATAAACTTAAATAATGACTGAACATGATTTTGGTTATTGTTTTAATATAACACGACCTGTTAGAAGCAAGTTTACAAACTACCTCTACTTCCCTAACTTGGTGACAGGCCTCAATTGTTTGAGGAAACACCTCTATATCTATAGCAAGCTATCTAAAGTTGTTCCTAACTCTGCTAACTGCTATTGTGTGCTCTGCTGCTAAATGTGGCACTACATGCTTTATTCTTGTCCATGGCAAGAGACACTTTTACTTTCCAGTCTGACATACATGTGTGGTTGCTGTCTGCTGCTGTTTCGGGAAGTCTTGACCAGGGTCGTTATATGTAAAATAAAATATAATAAGGTTAAATTAAATTAAAAATTAAATGAAATTATTAAACAAACAATAGTTTTTTTTTTTTTTTGGGAAGATGTCAGTTCACTCATTATTCATCAATGCCACTGGACAGATGGTCTATAGCAGGGGTGTCCAGTCCCTGCTCCTGGAGGGCCACTGTCCTGCAGATTTCAGCTCCAACCCCAATTAAACACACCTGAACCAGATAATTAAAGTATTACTAAGCATACTAAACTTCCAGGCAAGTTGGAGCTAAGCTCTACAGGACAGTGGCCCTCCACGACTGAGTTTGGACACCCCTGGTTTGTCGGGATGCAAGTGTCTTGCTTTATGGGAAAGACATCTGAAATATATCTGTGTGCTTAGTTTATGGTTCATTATTACACAGCTTCCTGGAATACTGGATTCCGATTGGTCAATCATGACGCTCAGGAAATCGCTTACTGGAAATGTTGTAATGCCTTCCTCAGTCATAAAAAATAGAGGATTATTATAAAAAATTGGGTCACCCTTTATTTTTTATTTTTTATTTAACTACTTACATTAAAAATATATATATATAAAGGTACAATGCATTTGTTGTGTTTGTGTTTTATTGCAAAACACCTCTTATTGAGGTGGGATACTGGTAAGGTTAGAGACAGGCTTGGTGGTCTGTGGGTTTAAAAGTGGGTTAACAGTGTAATCATACATGTAATTACTGAAACTAATTACAGATTTAATTACATGCAGGTATTTCTTTTTTAAATATAAGTATGATGTATGTACGCAATAAGTGCACTGTATCAACTAATTGGATTACACTTTATTTTAAGGTGTCCGTGTTACAGTGTAATTATACATTTGAATACTGAGTAATAAGAATCATAAGAGTGATTATTCTAATTACTAAGAGTAATACTCTTATTACTTAGTAATAAGAGTAATAAATAAGAATTAACTGCATGTACTTACTATAGGGTTAGGATTAGGGTCTTTTGGGGTTAGATGCATGCAATTATGCACAATTTATAGTAATTATTATAGTAACGTGTAAAAAGGACACTGTAAAATAAAGTGTTATGATTGTATCATGTTAGTAAAGTGGGACAAAAAAATGCATATAGTCCATTTTTAATATTTTTGCTGTTTTATTTAGCCTATTAGTATGTTTTATAAATATTTTTTTTTTATTTTTTTATTTTTTTTGCATTTTTTAAAAGATTCAGAAATTGAGGAGAACAGCACATATGATGGTATTGCAATTTACAGAAACATAGATGCATGCTAAACTACACATATGATATCCGAAAGACATAGCTGTTGAAATCCCAGTGTTTGATTGCACAAATATGTAATTGTGTCGCAGGAATCCAAGCCGTCAGTGTCTGATAATTAGTGGATGGAGGAGCTTGCTAGTGCCCAGATTTGTGTTCACAATATACTGATTCATGTCATTGGGAACTAGAGTGGAATGAGAGACATCCTTTTTATTGTCCATGTCCTGCTCCTCATACTGTCTCTGATTGTAATATTTTTGACCAACACACTTGCGTCCTTATGTTTCATCTGTCTCCAAACTCCAAATCATCATGCTGTCGATATGCGTGTATGTGGGTCCCTGCCGACTTGGCTGTGCGTGCCGTGAAGACAGAATCCTTTTGTAGCTTTTTGAGACTAACATTTCAGCTCCACAATAGATACAGATCACAAAACTGAAATATGAATGAGGATAAAAGATGTGTTTGGAAAGCAGCCACAGGGTGAGAGTTCGGTCACGAGCAGCAAACAGCCTGAGCTAAGAGCTTCTTTAAAGGGGTCATGTAACGGAAGTTGCAATCGTTTTTTTTCTTCCTAGTTGTGACGTATATCCAAGTGAAACGGATTCTCCAACAAGAACAAATGTAGGGCGGGACTTGATTTTGTCCATGGGGAATTGATTGGATGGTTGGTTGTGGTTTGCTATTGAAATATTCTGAACGTTCCAATCCAATCTGACTTCTGACCTGTAATGCTGCCTGAATCATAATCATACACTGTTCATTCGCTGGCCAGAGGAGAACTGAGCCTGGGTTCTCCCAAGGTTTTTTTCTCCATTCTGTCACCTGATGGAGATTTGGTTTCTTGCCACTGTCGCCTTTGTTGCCTTTGGCTTTTGGCTTGCTTAGTTGGGGACAATATTCAAGATCTGCCTGCATTGACACCATTATAGGAGAACTGAACTGAGCTGGACGATGACATCACGGTTTTCTCCAGAGCGGCTATATATATATATATATATATATATATATATATATATATATAAATTAACTAAATTAATTACTTTTTTACAACAAAAATTAACCATCCCTGAACTTACTTAAGCTGGACTATGACACTATTTTCTTCTTGAAACAAACTTTGTTGCATTATTTTCCTGTTATCATTGTAAAGCTGTTTTGAAACAATCTGCATTGTAAGAAGCACTATATAAATGAAGGTGACTTGACTTGACTTGACTATTGGACAGTCTTATTTGAGTGACAGGTTGCCCCGCCCTCACCCCAGTAAACACGTAATCAGCAAAGAGAAGAGGTGTTGTTGGAAGTTATTGTGGTTAAAGAATACAATAAATATATATATATATATATATATATATATATATATATATATATATATATATATATATATATATATAATAATATATATATATATATATATATATATATATATATAATAAACACTATAAAAACACATAATAAATCATTTATAATAAATAGTAAGAAAAAAAGTTGACTTTCACGTTGAATTGAACTGTAGCTGCGAGAGCTGTTATCAAACTCAAACTCAGTTCTGCCTGTATTGCATTCCCCAGATTCAGCTGCATTCCCAAGCCGTCCCGCCGCAGACGGGAGTCAGGAGGGGTTGTTTCGCCCAGGTGAAATTGTACTGACAAGCTTTTAATTAAAGTTTTCCCACAATCCCCTCCCATCCCGTGCCCCGGGAGTACATTCCACATTCTGTGTGGCCCTTGCCAACCGACTGAAAGTCAAAAAGGAAGTGTTTTATTTTCCAAATCCCTTGCAGACAGCAATAGGACACTGTGTTATACAATCTGTTTAGTTTCTTTAGTATGCTGTGAAGCAGAATGGGCACACATGAAGTGGTGTTTATAGCAATAATTAAACACATCTGCCGTCAGAGGGTGGGAGAAACACCAGCCCTGTGTGCGGTTACCCCTGGGCCCGTGGCAGACCCAATCTGTGTCTTTATTACTAAAACAGGTGTGGTGTATCAAGGCCAAGGGCACTAAGTCAAGAGACATGCAAATGCACATGCGAAGGAGAACACGTATTAGCCCGTCTGCACGATCACCAAAGTGTTTTATTTTGATCTTCGGCTTGTCATAATTGTACGTTTCATGAAGCGTACGTGATGCAGAACACAAGGCAGGAGTGAAATCCTACACGCAGACGTCCGAGTGCGGTGTTGTCATTTCAGCTGTGCAATTCATTCATACTTGGTTTTCTGAAGGAGGCGAATGTGTTCTTTAATTTCAGCTACAGCACAGAGGGGGCAGTACAACACAAGTGTGGAAATAGACGCTTTGCTTCAGCTGACGGGTTTACAAACTTTTGACTCCGACTGAACCTTAACCTTCCAACTAGCAAGTGTTGTTTAATAGGGTCCCACTTTATATTAAGTGTCTTTAACTACTATGTACTAACACTTATATTATTAATTTGATTAAATGCACTTATAGTGTGCATACATGTTTTTACATCGTACTTCTATTTTAAAAATACCTGCATGTAACTACTGCTGTGATTTATTTCTTAAATTACATCTATAATTACACTGTAGGCGAAAGAAAATAATACATGAGATGAAAAATCTTTGGGTTGAATTAATCTTGTAATGTAGTAGTAGTAGTTGAAGTAGAAGTAAACATACACACACCTTAAAAGATGAAAATACATATCAAGTGCACTCACCCCAGAATGCAGTGTTTTTAAATGACTAATCTTTGTCATTTGAATGCCGTCGAAACACTGGCAGTTATCTTCATTCACAAGTATTCCTTCCTTGACCTCTGAACTTGGAAAATGTTAAACTCACATCAGGGTTGCACTTTATTTTACAGTACATGCACTCACGTGTGCTTACAGCGTTCTTACTTAAGAAAGTTCTGGGTAATATAAGGCAACTACATGGGTTAGGGTTAGGTTATAAGGAAGGTTCAGGGTTAGTACCTAGTTATTACACAGTTATTGTTATCACTATATTAAGTACATAGTAAATACATGTGGGAACAGTGCTGTAAAATAGATGCTGTTACACTTTATTTTAAGGTGTCATTGTTACAGTGTAATTATGTATTTAAGTACTGAGTAATAATAATTATTCAACTACATATACTTACTATAGGGATAGGGTAGGATTAGGGTTTGGTTGCATGTAATTATGCATACTTTACTGTTATTACTATGGTAAGTACATGTGCAACAAAGACACTGAAAAATAAAGTGTTACCTAAAGTGGTAACCACATAAGACTCAGATCATTTCTTCATTAATGCTTTTTGAGTATCGTACACTCTCGCTTTGAACAAAACCGACCATTATCTAAAAGGCGTGTGTCCGAGCATCAGACTTTTGTGACAACCGATCATATTTTCATTAATACCTTTCGAGAATCACTTACTCTTGCTTCGAACAAAACAACCTATATTTAAATCTATAAATAGAACAAATCTGATTAACATTTAGATCTCTTGATTGAACAAAACCAACCGACATGTATATCTCTTAATAGAACAATAAAGACTAGAATGTTAACAGAACAAAACCATCCAATATTTACATCTCTTAACTGCTTTGAATGTGTGTGTCTGCGTCACTACAGCACACATATTCGCTAGATAACACTATAAATACAATATATCGGCCAGCCCTAAAACTTGCTCGGTGCCAAAGCACTAAGGCATTATAAACATAACAATATGACTTTCTGTGAAGCTGCTTTTAAACGATGTGTACAGTGAAAAGGGCTTTACAAATACATTTGCCTTGACTTGACATCTCAAAGACTTTTCAGTTGAATGTTGTATGTTGACAGTGGATAAATTACAACAGTCCACACATCTGTGAGTCAGTGGAAAACACAGTCCTTCATCATTTGAATATTGCGCTTTGAGCCCTGAGGTGTATTGAAGGCACTTCCGCACCTGCTGCTCTCATTTACACCTCTCAGATTTTTTCCTGTATTTTTGCTCTGAACGAGTGCGGAAATGGTCGAGTGCCGACGGATTCGGGGATTTCAAGGGGGAAAGCCTTCCTGTTCTTTCAACACGACGGTCCGTTCACATTAGAGAAAGGGAATGTGTCCGACACTCAAAGAAAAGTCAGCAAAAATAGGAAAATCAAAATGAAAAAAATCTTGTTTTTATGGAATATTGAAGTATTTGTTATAAATGATTTATTCTTGCACATTTTTTTTGTTCATATGCTTCGTAATCTTTCATAAAAATAACTCCCCCTCTCTCTTGCAACAACATTCTTTTCTTCTGATGATGTGTTTACTGGTATGAGGGCGGGACTGCCTGTCACTCACATGAGACCATCCAATCAATTCTCACAAAATCAAGCCCCGCCTTTAATTTTTTTCTTGTTCGAGAAGCTGTTTATATATATATATGCCACAATAGGGAAGGCGACTGCAACTTGCATTTCATTCCAACTTTAATGGAAAATATCTATTTCCTAGTACCTTTTACGCTTTTCAACTGATTTTTTTCTAACAGTGTTGCCCTTTCTATGAAGAAACTGCTGTCAGGTATACGCCGCTCAACATGGGAGCACCATCAGCAAGTCGGGCTTTATTTGGACCTCACCAGATTATGCCTGAGTCAATATTTTATCAGGCATGCTCAGCAAGCACATGCAGATATATGGTTGCCTCTCGATCCCCTTAAAGTACTTCCCCTCCTCCCTTTGAGAGTGGAACACTTCTGTCCAAATCAGACACAATACATCTCGTAATCTCCCTGCTCTGATATCCAGCTTAATGTGTCTGCGCATTCCTCACGCAGACGGCCGCTGCAACTTATCATTTTGAAAAGAAAAAGCAGACTCATCCCTCCTTTCTTCTGGCCTGTCTGTGGCAGAGCTGAAGTGAAAAGTGTGAGTCCCGCAGACGCGTGGGTCTGTATCGACCTGATTGAATTAGTGTATACAGCAGCCCGACATTACAGCTCTAATAGAAAGCTTTAAAGCGCTCTGCATAGAGCACAGCCGAGGCCAATGCCGTGGATTGGGTTGCCTGTCTTTCTTCACCTCGTTCTCAGCCAAGCGGCAGGAAACAGCTGGCTTGAATCACTGAGTGCTTCTAATGAATTGAAATCTTGGGCGTAGGGATGGACTGATTAGATGAGAAAAGACTAATATTCCTGTGTGACTTGGCTGAGTGCTGATGGTCTAGAAAGGCATGCTCCGCTCAGATGCCACCATAAACACGCTCTCGCAGGCCGCAAATGGGGAGGAACCTTATTTATAGAAGAGGAGGAGGGTACAGGGGAATCTCAACATGAGAGGGTTGCCTTTTCATTTGCGGGACTGGGCTGGGAGCGTCGGACAAACCCGTTGCTGTGTTAACCTCAGACAGGAATCTTAGTCTTATGGTTCTCTTGCTTGTCGCAACATGAAATACTTCAGGGGGAAATAGTTTTCTTAAGCAATAATTCTTATACATAATAAATATAAGATTCTTGCACTTTTTTTTTTCTCCATGACCTTCAAAGACCCCATGAGATGGCCTGACAAGTGTGGTTTCACGTCATGACAGTTTTCCGGTTTAAACCGGACATTTGGGTGGGACATATCAAAAAAAGCTTTCAGGGTGAGAACATGTGTCTGTTTTAGGCTCGTTTTTATAGAAAACTATATTTTTCCCATTAATAAATCTGCAAAAAAAAAAACATCGTGTCAACTTAGTACACTAGCACCCTAGCTAACAGGGAACGTTCTCAGAACTTTGGTCTTCAATCAGGCAATGTTCCCTCAAAGTGATGAACAAACGTTCTTAAGGTAACGTTAATAGAACATTTATTCAAGGTTACCTGCACTTGAATAATGATCTCAAAGTTTTAGCACAAAGACATTGTACATGGAACGTTTTAGTTTAACATTTATTTTAAATGTTACTAATTGTTCAACCCGATCTCACGGCAATTTGTACGTATTTTACGAGGTGGCTAATTCGTACGAATTCATATGACCTCACTCGTACGTATTTTTGCTAAATCGTACATTTTTTACGAGTTGTCCAATTCGTATGAATTCGTACGAGTGAGGTCCCGCCCCTAAATCTACCCATCACTGGGGTTTGGACAAATCATTTCAAATCAAATTTGTACGTATTATCCACCTCGTACTCGCTCGTATGAATTTGTATGAATTGGTTGTGAGATAGCGTTGAATTGTTTCAGAGAACAGAGTTCCTAAAATCTCCTACTTCAAGCAAATGTTTTAACTCAAAGGGGTTCGGCTGATTTTTGGAGTCCTTGCACTAGCTTATAGATGCATTCAAGCTATTTTGTAAGAAAATACTCCTAATTTAATTTGATTGCCTTCATATGAGCTGTGTGAATCTCTCTTTCTGGTGCTATGTGCTTACTGTTCAGGCCAAGAACGTTAATATATTATCCGAATGCCTGTCAATAGAGAGAAAAATGCTCTTTTGTAGTCAGATACTGTACCAGCAGGGGAAAACAGAGCCATACTGTTTTGACCCCTTGCTTCAAGCACAGAAAACCTATTTATCTCATGAGAAGTAAATGATTTGACGGAATCCTCTAAACCAGTCCTGTTTCCAAGTCCTGGTCCAATAAACCCATTGTATATTCTCTTGGGCCTCCAAAATGAAAACAATGCAGTTGATATCCCTTACCTAACCATTTCCTAACATAAATATCAATATTGTGAGGACGATGTTTAGCTTCTGGTCTCCTTCCAATGTGAAGTAGATGAAATGACACAAACGTTTCTTATCGGACAATCATTTCAAACAATACAGTCACATGAACTCTTTGTTTAATTGGGAAGTCTAGTCATTTCACATCTTTAGACCAGTTTTGAATAAAAAATGTCTTTTAGCAGTCTGATCAAGTAATAAGTGAAGAAAGTGAAGAGCATTGCATTTATTGTAAAACAATCCGAGACAGTAAGAGAAATGTGGATATTTTCTCTTCTGAACACAGTCGTTGTTGCTGTCGTGCTGCTCTGGGCTCGAGTGTTGTTGACTGATATGAGTGTATGTTTGTGTGAATATGTGTGGGGCTCTGTTACAATGTGTTGATGTGAATCTGATCCCAGACCTCTGGTAATTTACAGCAAACAGTGAGTTTTCTTTCCTTTTCAACTAGTGAATCACTCCTTTGTATGTTACTTATCAAAAGCACAGTTGAAAGTTTATTGCATGGTTGCACTGTGAAAATATGAAAATTTGACAAACAAACAAACAAAGAAAGAAAAGAGCCGGCTGTGACTACCCCTGGAGATACATTTTTATTTCTTCCCATAATACATTACAAAGGCAACGCAGCAGCTGCTTTCGTCCTCGCATCTGTGGCAATTAATCGTGCTTTTATATGTACTTAAGAAAAAAGTAATTCATGAAAGATCCTTGGTTAATAACTCTCGCTTTTCTGTATAAAAGTGGAATGCTTCGCAGGGAATTAATCTGCACATTTTTTCAACACCATTATTGTTATTAGTGGACTTAAAACTAGTGTATCCTTAATGAGATATGCAGATTAACCTTTTTGAAGTGGTTCATCGTTTTATAATCCTATCAAGAGAATAATTTGCCTCCTTGTATCTTGTACTTTGGTTGCACTCTCTAATCACTTTTCATTTTGGATAACTTAATAACATAGTTAAATACAGTCTCTTGATACTTTTTTCGCAGACACGTCGAAAGTAATTGAGAATAATCGTCGCGAGAACTCTCAGACAATAAGAAAGGAGAAAGCGCTGATTTATGTAGCGTGTGTAAGCACGGCCGCGTGGCCAACTGCAACAGACCAAAGTAAACACTACTTTTCATACTTTTCAGCTGTTTTAAGCTTCTCGGCTTTGAATTATTTCGGCTTTAGAGGGTTTCTGAGGAAAAGAGCTGAGGCTGAACTCTTGACATTTCCACTGCTGAAATATGCTAAATAATGAGAGAAAATACAGAGTCCCAGACCATGTTGAGGAAGCATTTTGGCCGTATACTATTTCAAACCTACCAGTTACACATATTTTCACACAGGCAGAAGCTCGGCTGGCTGCAGTTGTTGGCACTCCGCTTCTCAATCTTCATGACAACTCACCACATGCAGTTTGTCTTCAAATTGACCTCAACCAGAGTATAAATAGATGCTCACAAGGACAGAAGATCAATGTCTGTGCTTGTTTTCTTTGTTTTCTGAAATGTCAAGAGGTCTGCCCACACTTTTTGTTTGGCGAGCCGTTAGTCATGCTACGACTCACCTAAAACACCTCGTTTATTGTTGTGCAAATTAGTGCTTTGTCATTTGTGGAGAAAAACACTTGACATTTTCTTTCTTAATGCTAAGTGCATCCAAATATTTGTCATATATAGGGGTGTAACAATACCCTCATGTCACGATTCGATACATATCACGATACTGAACTCACAATACAGTACTATTACGATACTCCTAGACACATGGGACAAGGTTAACAAAGTGACTTGGTGCTGGTAACCCAATGCACAGGACAATATTGACACCAGAATAAAAATATTCATGATTCTGAAGCTGAAAATACAGAATTATTTTAGATGAATATGCTTGCACTCTGTCACTATATTTAAAATAATGTAGGACACTTTTTACTGGTAACATAAGACATTTGCCATTATCAGGACCCACAAATGCATTATTATACATTATATTCAACATTATTTATAGTAGTTTAATGTAGTACTGGCACTAAACTCTGCACATTTAAAACAATTTCTCACACAGTAATTTTCATTTTGGGTGAATGTCACTATCCACAATATTGTTGCATTGCACATGAATTCAGGTTGATTGGGACACTTTTTCCAAGCAATCTCAATGGCAATATATATATATATATATTTATATATGTATATTCTCAAAAAAGTTAAATACATAAAGCTGAGAACATTCTTGAATTAAATTTAAACACATTTCTATAGCATTGTTCACAGTACATGTAGTCCCAAATCATATTAATTTAGTCCTTGCATTCTTTGGTTTCAAATATGTCTATTTATCTATATAGTTTTCATTTCAGTATTTTAAATCTCTTCATTGCTGTTCTTTCTCACTTGTCGTTGAGTTTGAGAAACATGAATCAAAATGCAGTTGTCTTCTCCAGGTGAAGTTGTCTTCTCCTTGCTTCACAACAGCGGATGTTGATTCTGCTTCACATTAAAGAGCTCTGAGAGTTGCTCCTGTGTCTTGGCTTTCCCTAGACATTGTTCGAAAACTCTAATAAACTCTCTTCAAAAAAAGACGACAGGCAGGGGAAAGACAGAGAAGCGCTTTAAAGGCAGCCGCTGCTAATTAGCTGATAAACCTGACAGATAGCATTTAACAAGAAAATCTGGCAAACGCAACTCGAGGGAGGACGCGGGAGGAAAAGGTATGATGCTCTGTCATGCTCGTTTTAAATTCCTCACAACAGAATTGAAAGAGAAAGCATGTCGTTTGATTGTGCTCATCCACCTGCTGATCTCTCTGTGTCTCTGTGGGAAGGCCAGAAGCCACAGCTGGGGCCGCAGAGCAACCGTTGGAGACACGACACAGAAGAGCCATCTCTGAGGTCAGATGCTTCTCCTCACGTGTCGATCTGCTTTGTGAAAACTCACAGACATGACAGTTTGATATGATGACTGTGGCTACTGGTTTTACTGGAACGTTCAAAGGTTCATTTATGGTGTCGTATCTCAACATGCATTAAAAAGTTCTCAAACCCTCTGGTGCTCTTCACTAGCCTAAATTTTGACCGAATATCTTTACTTTTTCTTCATCAGAATGGTACGAAACTTGATAAAGGTTTTGGGACTAGCTAAGTGAACACACACACACACAAAAATAAATCATGGACATGATTTGAACAGGTTAAATGGTCCTGAAAACAAATATTCACACTTGTGCTCCTCACGTTCAAAAATGAGCGCATTGGAAATTAATGGGAGACGAATTTTATCTAGTGGAGACTTTTGGTACTGCGGCCAAACAAAATCTTACTGAAAGCTAATTTTTTTTGAGATATCAGGCTCAAATTTGGATCACAACTTGTTTAGATTTATGGCTTTGATTTTCTCTCAGTTTTAGAGTAAAAATTGAAAGTAGTATTTTTGCACATTTTTCATAACAATAAACATTACATGTTGTAACTTTTAAAGCTTTTTTCACTTCAGCAATAATCTACCAAGTGTCGTCTGTGAAAAGATACCATCCTTGATTCTGTGCTTTAAATCATTCAAGATTTATGACAGTTTAAGTTGGAAATTTTATTTTCACGTCTATGCTCAAAAAGTGAATACATGGATTATAAATACAGCGTAAATATAATTTAGAACCATAAAATCCTCTAAAAATATTAAATAAAAAACAAAAATCCCTATAATGCTTGGCCTCTCATTGCTAGTATTTCTGGTGGAATCCGAAAAATGGATTCATCCTTACCAATCATGCAGTTAGTTGGTATAAAATTACAAAACTGTAACAAGTTGGACAGGTTGTGACACGCCTTTAAAACCACAAACACTGTGTATGATAATATGATGCAGACTAAAAATATGGGTTCACTTGCAACACGAATAAACAGGAATTGTGTCGACCACAGTGTGTTGTGAATGAAACGCACAACCTTAGGCAAGCTTTATACAATGTTTGTTTCTTTCTGCTGCTTTTTAAGCATTTCTAATAATTCAATGTCGATTTTCCTATATTTACATTAATCATTTTGAGTGTTGTTGAGCTAATGCAGTATGAATTGAAGAATAAGTCTGTCAGTTTTGAATTGTTATAATGTCAGTGGTATATGTAAATGAACAATGTGTACTCTTCCTCCCTGCACCTGATCTACCCGTTTATTCGTCAGCAAAAGTCCACCGGATGACGCAAAACACGCCATTTTGCATCATCCAATAGTTGTTTGACACCTCAAGGTCTGTTGTTAAATCTATAGATCAAACTTCTGCATTTTTTTATTCCCGCCCACGGGCAGTCGGATTGAAGAACCGCACCAAAATTAAAAGTGCAGTATAGGTGTTATTCTTTTTCGCAATTTTACAGCATTGTCGTATTTTGTCAAAAGCCCATCTTGCCAGCAGTAAATTACATTTGTAATTAATAAAAAAGAACATTTTGTTATGCTAAAAAAATCTTGGTTATGTTGGGTCACTTCAAGTCCTGAAGCAAAACTAGTTTTGGCTTATTGCTTCATTTTAACACACACACACACATGCAATACAATTAGTTAGCCTCCCGAAGCAATAACCTTCAGTGAGTAATTACACAGAAAGGGTGGAGGGTGAAGAAAGATGATTAGAGAGTGTGGGAAAATTGAGATCTGCAACTTTGCTTCAACCGAAGGAATGTGTGCCACATTCAAGTCTCACGGAAAGATATGTGGGATAGGACCATCCCATCTAGTTTCCCTCAAGCCTTGGATATCATAAAGGTCCGGCAGGTGGAACGAGGGATTCTGGGTCTTGTAGTTTCCACTTTTAAAACGGGAGGCTGCCTCCTCGAGTCTTGTTGAAACCCGACTTAACGGTGTAAGCTTCTGTGTAAGCAAACTCACAGAGAACTTCAAAGGGTCAAGAATCCTGCAGGGATTTGGCCGGCGAGATGCTACCCGATAGATCCTGATCTTCCAGTCGCATTAATTTGGGGCTGCTATATTTGTCCAGTGGAAGAGCGGGCATCGGTGAAGTCTCCGAGGGAGGGGATAGAGGGTTAATGCCGCCCTGATCCCCTAGGAGAGTATTGGCTTCCAAGGGAGCCACAAGCAGCCGGGCAGCAGCCGGGGGAGATCTAGTGCCTGAGCCCTGCACAACTTGAGAGAAACTAGCAGAGTAATTTGAGCTAATGACTTAGTGGCAAGCTCTGGCCTGACCCCGAGCTTGGCTAGAGCAGATGCTATCAGCTGAACACGGCCCTCTAAAACGAGAAAAAGTGCTCGGGCTGCCCCCGTCCTACTCTTTAGTTGACGAACCGCGAGTTAAGGCCAACTAGCCCATTTGCATTCCGGCCGGGACCCGTTAAACAGAATTTTAATTAGGACTGGTATTGGTGCAACTTCATTTAGTGCCCTTAATGGCCGCTGTCTGCAACATTCCCACGCGCACACGCGGCTCTTCTGGGATATTGTGTTTGTCCGCGAGGCATGACCGAAATGTAATGTGCGACGACGGAAAGAGAGGCACAGATGGAAAAAGAAAACTGGCGGGAACTGCAGGCTTATTTTAAACTTTAGCCCAAGTCCATTTGGCGCTAATGTGTTTGCCTTCGGCCATCTTTTTTTTAATTATATCCCGGTGTTAAAGTCCCCCTGTAGTCAATAATTATTGTATCCCTTAAAACTCATCATTGATCACCAAAATGAAGCATTTAAACATTTTTTTCCCTTGAACAAAATGTAGTCATGCTTTAAAATAGCTTGAATGTAACTCTACACCATTGCCTCATTTAGTATGCAAATTAACCCCGCCTCCACTAGTTGACAATCACACGTTGACATGATTGGTTACAAGGTAGTTTGTGACGTCAGAAACACCAGCGATTTCAAAGGCATTTTTGAGACTTTCTTTGGTTCACTGCAGTTTTAAGGAGACAAAAATCAGCAATGGTGTTGGCTTATGAATTTGCACATGGTTTGTCTTAAAGCATATTAAAAGCACCACATACCGATATAGACAACATTAAAAACTTGATTTTCACCACAGGGGGCTTTAATAGTGAGAAACGGAGATCCCATCAGATCATTGGATTGAATTTATCCTATCTGACGACGGCAGTAATTATGATAGCACCTGTGTGTGGAAAAAACATCGATTGTGTCAGACCGGCGAAATGCTCGCAGCAGTCCAAGCTGATGAAGTTATACAAACTCATCAGAAAGTATAGCCTATGCAAGACACTAATATTGTATCACATTATTTAATGTTACGGAGTATGCATCACTTTTTATAGGCTTTACTACACAATAAAAAACGAAGGCGTAGCACATCGTAGCCTCTTATGAATGTATGGATAACGTTTTTAATAGATGGCACGTTTTAGTAAGAAACTTATAAGGAGTGTCATTTTGCGTGAAATAATTCTGTCTTTGCTTTAAGTGCTTGTAATCATATTTCCCCCCCATTTGAACCTTTTAATATTGTAGCTTTTAATTAAAAAAATATTGAGCGTGAGAGAGAGAATATTTAAAGATATTCAGTTACCTCTCTTATTAGTGCAAACAGCGACATATTAAAAAATAGCATTCCCCAGGCCTGCCCTCATCTTACAGCACGTTACTGAGCCATCCACACCCTTCATTAACTCTCCACCAATATTTTTCTTTCTTCGCTCTCTGCTTTCTTTGTCATTTTGCCACTATTTAGGTTAAGTCAACCCTCCTTGATCATTCATGGAAATGCTTTTTCTACAAAGTAACACACACATAATACATATCCACCCATGAAAAAAAAAAAAAAATAATTCTTAGCATTAAGGGCATTAAACACTTTCCAAAAGCACGTTTTATTCTTTAAGCTGACAAGTTGACAGAATCATAAACCGTTCGATTTGAGACTAAACATTTTGGAAGATAAATATCGCGCAATAAACAGTATAGATACAAAAACAACTTTTTAAAAAAAAAAAACAAATAGGCGATGGATTTAGATGAGATCTTCTGTATTTGGCTACTCTTGGCAAGAACAGCACAGTCAGTTAGAGGCCGAATGGTAAGCTGACGGCTCTAATGATCTTATTTAGAGTCTAGTGTGGACAAACTCTCTCTCGTGCCTTGATCAGTCTAATGGGAGGACATCTTCTATGACACCTTTATGGAAGAACTGAACCAATACTCACTTTAGAGCTTCGGAGACTTTGATGTATCTTATTAAACCCACATGGACTCGATTTGTTAATACTTTTTCTCTCCTTTCCTGACCTGAAATGTTATTTACGACCCGACTCTAATGGTAGATTAAAGTTGCAAAGATAAACGGTGTAGAATAGAGAGAGACCATTAGAGGCTGCTTTCAGAAAGTGTCTTAATGCGCTTGCCCTCTCCAGTTGGATTCACTGAACTATGTGGGGTCAGCATGTGTTGCACACACGTGTACACACATACACGGAGAGAAAGAGGCGTTCAGACATTTTTCATAAAATAACTATCAAATGAATCAGGCTTTGAGCGTTTTCGTTTTAAATATAATGTTGTTATTAACTAATACCAATAACTGTATTAAAAAGATCGATGCAGTCATCGTATTAGGCTATTTTAACTCGTAAACGCAATATGACCTATAGGCTATATATGAACAAATTTGTATCACTATCACATAATAAAAAAAAAAAAATATTTACTGAAGTTTCAAATTTCTTATTTCAAATTCAAATTTGGTGCCGCAAATATGTCCAATTAATAACGGACTTCTTGCGCTCCTTTACCTGATCCCAATCAAACAGATGTGGCTGAACTTCTTTGATGTTTTCAAAGGCTGTTTTACAGAAACAATAACTCTTTTTATTGAGAACAAATGTTGACATTTGAAGGGAGTATGAATGGAAACCGCCTGTGGTGCTATTTTGACAACAGTGGTCGATCCCTCCCGGGATCCCACCTGAGATTAAAGGCAGAATTTCAATAGTTTACCTCTAATAATGTCGATATGCACAAGCGCAACACACTTCAAATGACAAAATAAAGCGTTATATTATCAACAAAACAAAAAAGCTGCTGACCTGAATTCAGAATGAGTTAAGGCTTTAAACGCGTGTGGAATTGGCTATTAATAAAATAAGAATCACTGATATTAGTCATTTAATCATTAATCCTTTAAAATCTATATTTAAATAGCCCACGATTAGCTCTCTAACTATATATAAATATAAATAAATTATATATAGGCCTATATTATCTAACTATAGGCTACTTGTATTATATGATATTATATTAGCCTATATTATGATGTTATATTATTATATTAGCCAATATTATATTATATTTGTAAAAAAAATATTATTATTATTATTATATTTGTGCACTAATACAATTGCTGTATCGAAAGGTTGTTGAGGTTAACACACAGTGAGCCGCAGTAATCTGTTTAACTAACGCCTTTACAATTTGAACGGGGTGGCCCGTATAAGAGAGACGTCATAGCCATCACACAGGCGCGCGGGCCCCATTGGAGCTGGCAGATGTTTAGACACGATTTTATGGATCGTTCAATATCGGTCTATAATGAAGCCCGACTGACCATCTTAAAACCCCGCCGGGAGCTCATAACGCTTCCTTTCCAGCCCTGTATTCATCATGCTGAAAAATAGATGAAGGCCTGGATTATAAGCAGCCTCTATTATTCACTGCCATCAAGATCACATTCAACATTCACGCTTCATATTCAGAGACACTAGATATTTGAAATAATCTTTTTGTAGCAATTAAAAAAAAAATAGAAACTTGAGTGTAAAATCTAAATGATGCATGCCATATCATTTGACGTAATTTTATGATCTGTATGTCAAGTCTAAATATGTCTGTTACATGCAGTGGGCCTACGACACGATACTATAATTCATGATGGTAATGTTTTTAAGGATATGAAAAAAATGAGACTACAATGTTTTCAAGTTTTCAAAAACAGTCCACACTAAATAGTGCCAGTGCAGACTAGCGCATTTTATTTACAATCAGAGATATAAATTAGTAAAAGTCTCCTTGTTATCAACATCGTGTAACTTCGGCTTTTTTAAATAAAAACCAATCATAATTTATTTACAAAACAATGTTCATTTACCATTGCAATACAACTTGCATAAATTATAGGCATTACAAAAATAAATATCAAATGTATTCCACTCTTAGTCAAGTTTATACCAGTCCCGAGTTCTCGTTTACACTTCACACCTCTAGCACATAAAGTATTATATAATGTCCCGCGTGTACATGTAACCGGTGGCAATGAAGCTACTATAAGGATCCTGAGAAATAAGTTTCCTCATCGAAAAGTCACATATGTTGGGGAGAAAAAGTACTTCATCGACAAATGAACGATTCATCCAAACCAGACTGGCTATTGTGCCTTAAAAAATTCCTCTTTTCATTTCTTTTCTTTTCTTTTCTTTCATTTTCTTTCATTTCCCGTAATCGAACGTGTTATTGTAATATAGGCAGGTGCTCTGTAGTCCGTGGGTGTACAGTGGCACACAAAAGGATCCGCGTAAGGAGCAAATGATAGTTTAAAACAGCTTGGGGGGAGAGAGAGAGAGAGAGAGAGAGAGAGAGAGAGAGAGAGAGAGAGAGAGAGAGAGAGAGAGAGAGAGAGAGAGAGAGAGAGAGAGAGAGAGAGAGAGAGAGAGAGAGAGAGAGAGAGAGGTGATGGCTTGTTCGCTTTGTTCAAAGCAATTGTGACACCTACCTGTGAACCAAGGAAACAAAACCTACATCAGTCGAATTTCGATAGAAATAAAAAATAATCAAATAAAACTATTGCGTAAAATGTAGAAATCCATACATGTTCTAAAGGTCATGCATTCTATGCAGTATTAGTAGATCGGAAGACCTCGTAATCATAATCAAAACAGTGGAACATTAGTTGACAACAACAATACAACTAATGAGGAAGTGGCCGTTGGAAACATTCCAATATTGTAAGAAAAAAAAAAAAACTGCACATAACCTGCACTTAAAATTAGCGACTTACTTGAACGATCTTCCTCGTCTTTAACTCGACAGGTAAGACTGGTGTCTTACTGTGAAAACCTCGGTGGGGTCTGTAGAAAATGCAAACCCATTTTAGTAAAGGGAAATAGACTACACCGTTTTGAAAGCTTAAATATTTCCTAGCCTTGTCGATAACGTTCGATTATGAGAATAAGTAAGTAATAGTTGAGAAAAATAAACGTCACGTTCAAACAATAAAATAAAAGCAACTGCAAAAACTCGCGACGTGATCAACATGATTCTATAATAACAAGAGGCTACCAATGAAATAAATTGCGCGGTTACATGACTAGTTGCATTTGACATAGTTAGTTAATTAGATAGGCATTTCGATAAATAGCACATCGAATTCTAGCTGGCGAAGATCAACAGTATATGCACCCTTTACGCACCTTTTTTGGATTCTGCATTGGAGGCCCTGAAATGTTGTTCAGTCTGGTTTGGATTAGTCTTTAGTAGGGGGTCGCAACTCTGTTTGTGCAGAAGTCCCTCCCCAGCTGAATTATAGCGCAGTATCCCTTGGCCCTGTAGCGGGCTGAAGTTGCCATAGTTTGTGTAATTACTATAAAACGGAGAGGTGTAATAAAGAGGTCTTCCTAATATGGAAGTGGCGGGGTAGACTGCGCCCGCCGGGGACGCGCTGGGCGCCGTGGAGGTCAAAAGGCCAACGCCCGGGGGACAGTTCTGTCCCAAGTGCTGATGCTGATGCTGCTTTGGGTCCGAAGTGGCGATCTCAGCTAATGACCATAGTTTAGGTTTGACGGTTTGGTTTTGACCGTCCAGGCATGTTTTGTTGGTGCTGTTTCGGGTGTCCTCTCGGTGATGATGGGTCAAGAGAGGGGCCTCCACCCCAGTCAGAGGGGGAGAGGTCACCGGCTTGGGTGACGGGCCTCTTTGCCTCTCCTCGCGGCCCGTGTCGAGATCGCTCGCGTCGCATTTGTCCTTGGTATCAGGTCCAGAATCACAAACCAGGTCCCCGGTCCTACACGTGACCTTCTCCCCGTCCGATTCCACCGAGCAGGAGTGATCTGTCAGGGCATCGACGTGCAAACTGATGCCTGTGGACCAAAACAACACAGAAATGAGTTACTGCTGTCAAACCTGGCGTCTCGTATAGCTTACGAAACTCTTAAAATTCGATTACGACGTTAATTGTATGTAGTTTTATAATATATAGATGTCAATTCATTTAACATTACTTTACAAAACATTCATTGTATAACACTGTCTATTTTCATGCACACCAACCGTAATGTAGCCTATTTAAATTAAATGCGCCTATAATAATAATAATAATAATAATAATAATAATAATAATAATAATAATTTACCTTCGTCCTCCGCCGACGCTTCGCTGTTGTCTATGGTTTTATCCGTTCGCTCATCTTTTCTCTCTCCATCGCCGTCGTCTTCATCCTCGTCTTCACTTTTATTCCGCGGTGCCCATGTCATCTTGTTCTCCTTCTTGAGTCTCCGTCTGGCATTAGCGAACCAGGTGGACACTTGCGTGAGGGTCATTTTCGTGATGATGGCCAGCATGATCTTTTCTCCTTTTGTGGGATAAGGGTTTTTCCTGTGCTCCTGCAGCCACGCTTTTAACGTCGCTGTCGCGTCCCGCGTGGCATTTTTCCGGTAAGCGGGATCATTCAGCTGGTACGGGTAACCGGGACTCCCGTACGGGTGATAACTTATGGCTCCTGCCATCCCCGTAGTGTGCGCGTCATACGGAGACCCCTTCAAAAATAACATTTTTTTTTTCTGTCAGTCATCTGTTGTTATTATTAATATTATTTGTAGGCTAAAACATGATTATTATTATTTTTTTTACAACTTCATAGGCTAATTCATAAACAAACACTGTATTTTAAAATAATTATTTTCTCGATTAATCATTATTTCAATGCACATTAACTAATGATCTGTTCTGCATTACAATGCTAATGTTATTAATGAATGTTATTATAAAGTGTAACCAAAAAATATAATAGTAATAATAATTAAGCCAATAAACAATGATTAATCCTTCATGCAATTATCAGAATGCACAATTACATGGGACTGGGGTGGATAACAGATAATGGGTAATTGCAGCCATTTTGCATAATCACCAGGCTGACTTTCCCAGTGCTCTTTCAGTGTCAGACGCATATCAGTGAAGCGCAGCATTACAAATCCTATTAGAAAACCACTGGATATGGACCGTTTTTCCCGCTTTCATGTGCCATGTCATTAGCATTGCAATTCATCAATTGACGATTAAATAACGCCTATTTAACTGCGCATCATTCCAAACCTTAACTCAGTAAATGTATCCTCTGCAATTGTACACTTTTTATTCTTACAGTTAATTTTAAAAGATCGCAATCAACAATTTCCCCTATTGTCTAAAAGATAATGCGGTGTAGATCTGGCCTATTAAGAGTATAAAAGTAATCTGCAAAAGTGGGCCTAAGAAATAAATAATTATAGACACGCTGTTATTGTTTCTTATAAATAAGCACTTATTGACGCATTTACATTTTATTGTTGACTTTATTGCGATTTAAAACAACTTTTAAATTGTGACCAGCTGTATTCTGCACCCGAGTAACACCGTGCGTATTTGTATTCATGACCTGAACGAGCTTCCCTTTGAAACACACACACACACACACGCGCGCGCGCGCATGCATGCAACTCCCGAACCCACAACCAAAACTATAACCATGCAATCATGCAATATTCATGCATTCCTATCAAGAACAATGACTTGTGAATGGCGACGGCTCTACGTCCACAACCGGGCTGTTTACCATGTAGGACGGGAATCCCGTGGCTGGATCTGTAGAGTAGGACAGAGGGCTGGAGAATCCGCTGGCCGAGGCTGTGAACGCAGCTGATCCGGGGTACGGGCTGAACGCTGAACCAGACGAGGACCGGGCCAGCTCCTCACTCCTCGGGGCGGCCAGCGGACAGGAGTACAGCGCCAGAGAGCCCGGGGGCTGGTAGAGGTAACCCTGAGGATAGGACATTATTCGAGTTTCTCTCCAGTAAAGGAAAGCAGGAGGGCAGAAAACGGGCTGATCGATAGAATCAGCGCATTTAACCGCCGCGCGCAGGGATAAACTAATAAAAGAAAATAAATAAAAGCGCAAAAGAGGAGCGATCAGCAGAGAGCCGTCATGGAGATCCCCTAGCGTCCGTTTGTTTGTAGTGCTCGGGAGTGGAGAGTGAAGAGTTGCTGGAAGGAGCAGGCGAGTTTCTGAGAGCATTGGAGAAACATGAGCTGTCAATCACAGCTCATCTAAATATTCCATCTCCGCCCCCTCTCTCGCGCTGTGAAATGCAATTCCGGAACAAAACCCGCACAGAAAGCAGCCCGTGCGTTCTCGGCGTCGCGTTCCCGTCGTTTATCTATTGCGTTTTTCATGCTTTTTTGATTTATTTCAGTCGCCGACGGATGACATGATGCCACATCATTTGTTTCTTAAAAAGAAAGAGGTTGAAGAGGTTTTGGTCGTACATTACAGTCAGCGCATTTGCATAAACACATAATAGTAATAAACTAGATGCACATATGTACAGTTCTACTTCTAATTGCACGTTGATATTGCATTTGTAATGACTTGTAACACCTATACAAAATAGCTTTTCCTTTTTAATGTAGGCTACAGCACATAATGAAATGCATGCAATAATACATATCCAAATAAATGATGTACAATTAAATTAGTCTATCTATTATTATTTGTTTCCCCTTTTACGTTTTACGTTTAAAACACATATTAAAACAACATATATATCATGGTTATAATTGATGATAATGATGATGATTTTTATTATTATTATATTACATATAGGATCAGCAATATTTGCCAATATGCACTGAGTGAATTGTGCAGTCATAATTCATGAACAGTAAATACAATCAGCTGAACCTTCACTGCACCTTCACCTTTACTGTCAAAATCTGTTATTTCATACTCGGAGCTCTGTAATGTAAAATGCACTTTTTAATCAAAGACTGATTGAAATCAACAGCATGTTATAGTGAATGTGTTGTTATGTGAATTGTTGCAGGAGCAGTGCGCGTTCAGGCCGGTGGGAGGTGTGAGTCTTCTTCCACTCAGCCCGTCATATTTCTCCTCTCTAATCGCAGGAGGTCTTCCGTCCTGACAGCACGAGTTTGTCTTCCACATACCTGTTACATGTATTTAGAATTAATTCAGCAGGAATAGTTTTTCTTCGACACGTCACTGTTCATGACACGAACACACACACACACGGGGAAATTAAAAATGAAATAAATAATGAGATGTGATAACGACTAGCGGAAAGGATGGATGTCTAATATGTTTATTTGACTTTGACTTTTATTGTTGTTCATTTTATTAATTCTAAAGTAATATAGGTCCTACATTTTCTTCGAGTCGTTATAAAACCGGTGGTGAAGAAATGTATCGGCAAATCCTGGAACCATTGTTGTATTTTTCTTTCAAGGTGTGTATACCGTTTCTTAAATTGAAATAATTGGAATTAAACATAGCCTACATATCACTTAATGTATTGAGTACAAAAACACATGCAATTAAAATCACTAAAGTCATCTGTCAAATAACATATTTTTTTTCGCATATTAGCAATGATAGTTTTAAGATTTAGCCTATTCAAAGATTAGTGGAAATTAATAGAAATATCAATTAAACTGACATTCAAGGGGAAATTAATGTCAAATAATCGTGATAGTGGTGAGAAAAAAATGTTCGAATTAAAACAAAGCATTTTCAGTATTTATTGCATAGGCTAGAATTAATTAAAAAATCAAATGTCTTTATTAAGCCCTTATGTATTACTATTTCTGATATTTATAGCAGGTCTAATTTGTAACCTATATTCCGCACTGTTTGTACCATCTTTCATATTTTCTATGGTAAAGTCATTTGTAAAGACTGGAATGAATGTGGCGATGATGGCTCACAGAGGACAGATAAAGCGCGCGGGACTGAGAGTGAGAGCGCGCGCCGCACAGCAGGGGGCAGTAGGTTAACTAGGTTAACTTCCATACTTAGAAACCCTCGTGATATTTTAGTCCCAGCAAACATGATGGAATTAAAGGAGATTCAGCCCAAGACTGCAGCTAAGTATCAGTGAAATGCCCTTATCCAATTCACCGGCAGAAGCCTTTAAACATGAAATTATGGAATTAACTGACAATAGGCAAATAGGCTTGCATGGTGTTGCTGCTGACTCGCACCTGAAGACAATTTATGCATATAAATATAAATTTAAATACTAGTAAATGTGGAAAATGGGCATATTTAAACTGTTTTACACACACACACACACACACACACACACACACACACACACACACACACACACACACACACACACATATATATATAAGTTTAAATATGCCCATTTTCCACATTTACTCGTTTACAACGTCAGGAATATTGCAGACAATATGATATTGTAATTCACTCATGCTAAACAGTAGGTTCATTTCCATTATTTTGTTGAACAGGCCATTTATGTGTGTATAATTTCCTTATTTATATGACCATATCATTCATTTAAATGCATAAAATTTAAATGCAATTACACATGGCCAAAAAATGTTTTTATATTTATTAAATATGAATATATAAAAATACATTTAAGCTATTGGCCTTTAATAATCATTTGTTTTTAGTTTTAATAATATAATAATAATAATAATAATAATAATAATAATAATAGAATGATAATAATATACAAATACAATAAAATAATTATTTGTATTATTATTGTGTGCAGCATTGCACATGTAGTGAGTGAGTGAGTTTGTCATTGAACAGTGAATACAATCAGCTGGATTTCCCAATAGAACATTTACTCACTGGCCTTTTAGGCCATTGATCAAGTTTTACTGACAAAATCTGTAATTATACGGGTCCTTATGCTCAATAAAGCTGATTACACTTGGAGCACACACACACACACACACACACACACACACACACAGGCTCCTTACAGAGTCAGATTTATGATGCATGCCATCGATTTGGATAGAAGGAAACAACTATTGATTTTTCATATTTTTCCTCAAACTTGTTTACTCAAGGATAATACAGCTCGGCTGTGGCAGCTCCAGTGAAAGGCACAGGGATTAGCAGTTCTGCCTTTTGATGAGATAAATTACTCAGTGCAACTTCAGTGGCCAAAGGGTATACTTTGATCTTATATGACTTCATTTACCCTTATGACTAAATGATTATTGATTTTATATTCTTAACTCTGAAATGTGAATGCCGGGCAGCTGACAGGGTTTGAAGTGCTATTTCTGTAAAGTACAATTCTCTTTGGCCCACACATACGCATGCATTTGAGTGCATAAATCTTGGAGAGTGTGTGTATGTTTATCTTCCCTTATGCATGTGTGTCTGTTGGTACTGCAAAGCGGTCTGAGGAGAGAGAGAGAGAGAGAGAGAGAGAGAGGAAAAAAAGGACAACAGTCCCTAAATAGTAGGTTGCTATATTGAATATTTTAGAAATATCACCACCCTTGTGTCACTTTTGTGTTCAGATCAATCTGAAATTTGAAACAAAACACTGAGGCGAATACTGGACAGTCCTCAGAATCACAGTGAAGTAATCGTGGGCGGAGCGACTTAGCAAAAGGAATCTGTACACATTCTTGATTCAATGGTGAATCTGTATTCTTATAATCAGAAATGTACGCGTACGCTGAGCTCCATGGAAAATAACGTGAAGGGTATAGCTAAGATGGCCCGTATCAACTCACGTTTTCTCTGAACGTGGCAAACGCCCGACTTTGAACTTCCCTTTGAATGCCCACAAACAGATGAACGTTTGCGTGTCCGTAGGCACCTTAGCGAAAGCTAGATTTGCTGTTATTTCATCATGTTTCTACAGCGAGGGAGATCTTTCACTAGAGAAAAAAGTCAGATGCAGAATATCACAAAAAGCAGCAAATTTCAGCCGAGCCGGAGCAAACGAGAGCGCAGATAAGCATAACACAAAAAGCAATTTGTCTCTGCGATAATTCACGTCTTTTTCAAGGTGCCGGTGCAGCGTGCAGATACTGCTCTCTCAATGCTCTGACCCTGGTGGTTTGAGGCTATGTGCTATTCTGTCAGGGGAGAATGTCTTTGGTCTTCTCCAGTGGGCCCTACGGGGGTGAGGAGGGGTGGCGACAGCCGGCATCTCACCCAACTGGCACCGGCGAGCTCGCCAGACCTCTAATCAGTAGCTATCCATGCGCTTGGCAGCGGAGGGGGTTTCGAATCAGTACCTCGCCCCCAGTGAAAAACCCTGAGCCCCATCACTTTGTAAGCACGTTCCTCTGGGCGAGCAGCGTTTGTGCCTCTGATGAAGTGTGTGGAGGAACACAGATGTTTGCTTCCGCGGCCGCTCTGCATCTCCGGGTTGAATAGAGTTGTGAAGCGCCGCACACAGTCTCAATTTGTTTAACATGCTGCAGAAAGCCATGGATGTTTCGGCAATGCTTTCCGAGTGTAGAAAAGCAAGAGCGAGCGTGCTGCATTTTTACTCTTACTCTTTTGAACGCAGTAGGAACAAATCCGCAGGATCAGGATGCCAACCCGATCTCACGGCAATTTGTACGTATTTTACGAGGTGGCCAATTCGTATGAATTCGTACGAATGACCTACCCCTGACCCTGCCCTTAAACCTACCCATCACTGGGGTTTAGACAAGTCGTACAAATTCGTACAAATTAGCCACCTTATACTCACTCGTACGAATTGGTTGTGAGATAGCATTGTGGATGCAATTACATAATGTGTTCGACAAGAGTCTCTCTGTCTCTCTGTCGACGCAAACTGAAAACATGCAGACACCCCAGACAGCAACAGTGTGGAATCCACATGTACCAGATGTGGGCCGGACCTGGGCCGACACTATGTTGCTGTCTGGGTTAGATGGGTTACTATAACTGTAGGTGGGTGGAAGTCACAGTCCCACCAGGGTGAACGTGATTTCACCAAGTGTGGGCCTAACATCTTTGTTGATCCTGGAACAACATTCCAATCAACCAGTCAGATTTGAGGGACAAGTTTACAGGGTTAAAGGCCCCCTGAAAACAAAATGTATTTTTTTTTTTTTTAGCTTTTAGTATTAATATGTTAGCCTTAAGGTTATGAATAAGCTGGTGTGTTCCATAACAATTACAAAAAAAATTGCATTTAGGTTAAAATGGATCACAGATTTTTATGACATCACTACGGACTCCATCTTCTTTCCAATCAAATAATGCTCTCTATAATCTAAAGCTCCGTCCCCTATGTTATAAATACCACCTGGCCAAATCGGCCATTGACACGTCACAGAGCAATATGGGTTGCAGATGTGTGTTCGGTTGATCAAACGCTCGAGTTTTATTCCGTTTTCCAACTGTACGTTGGCTAAGAATGAAATGGCTAGAATTTATTCACACCTCTACTATTGAATCTAACGTATCATCAGCGCTCGGATTCGCTTCCATGATGCTGTCAAGTGTGTCTTGCAGTGTGTGAAGGTAAACTAACAACCGCTATTGGCTATTTGAAGAGGGGGAGGAGCCATTCGATATGTCTCGCCTTAGCTTCCTGTTTCAGTGGAAATTACATCAACGCATCATACTAAGCTGCGGGTTCTAAGGCACTGCAGTGGGTCTTTAAGTGCTTCTACATCAGTGTTAGTCACCTATCATTTCCCTCTGATTTTAGGGATAAATTGTGGGTAGGGTTAGGTTTAGGGGTAGTTATAGGGTTAGGACTACATTTTTTGACAGGAATGTTATTCCAGGATCATCAAACTATGTTGATCCATGAACATGCCTTACTTTACAAAATCACATTGACCGTCCATCCAGAGTTGGTGTCCTCAACGATAATTTTCGTGTCTGTCCACAGACATTTATGGGTCGATGACAAATAGGGTTGTCCAATACAATGAAAGGGAGAAAACACTTCAGCCACCTTTTTGGTGACATAACATGTTTAAAGAATGATTCAAACCTAACTTAGGGAAAATTAACAGTGTAATAGGGACATATATATATATAAATGTGAGGCCTCATATTAAAACACCAGCGCACACCACTGAGAATGTGTGACCCTTATACATTATAAATGTGTGGCTTTTCTTGGGATAATGTGAAAAATGCTGCTTATGTCTGCTGCCTGTATTCATCATTTTTCCTCTGAGTGACTGTAATGTCTGGCCCGCTCATGCACACACTGTCTGATCATGGATTTAAAAGAGAGAGAAGACTAAGAATTATTATTTTCAAATATTTGCTGGGCCAGTGAGAGCACACTTGCTGGCTTTATGATATACTGCAGCTTAATGATTTAAATTACCCTCTTCCATCGCCTGAGCTGAGTTTAATCAATTAAAATGACAATTTGTCAAGAGGTTAAACGGTGAGCTCCAGTGATCTGAAAGCATGATAAATGCCACACTTGCATCTTCTCAACAACTCTAACTTTGCGTGAAAAAAAAAGGCTTCAGAGTGTAAGTTTAAATGAGGCTATAACTACCCATTCCTTATTCATTGAATGTCTGATCTGTAAGTTTGGTGTATTTTCAAAGGCAGCATGAAGTGGAAGTTGCTATTGTCTTTTTTTTTCCTATTGTGACGTGTATTCAAGAAAAACGACTTCTGAAACAAGAAAAAAGAAATGTAGGGAGGGACTTCATTTTGTCCTTGGGTGCATAGGTGGCGGTTTATTTTTCTGCTGGAGGGTGCCCACACTCTTACAATTAATTATACTTGAGGTTTGTTTTTCAACAGCACTTTCTTTTTCTCCATGCGATAGTTGCGCTTGATAAATTCATGTCTCGTGAAGAGAAATACACAGCTAGCAAATACATTACCAACCGAACAAAATCACATATTCTTTCCATGAATGTTTTCGCGAGTCACTCTCTCACCTGGTGATTTACCTGGTGTACCTGGTGATTTTGCAGTTTAATTACTTAAAATACAATTTATCATTGTGCAAAAAAAAAAAAAATAATAATAATAATAATAATAAAAAAAGATAATACTCTTTATTTTTATTATGCATTGCGGCACATACTCCTTCATAAGAGCTAAAAGATTGCAGGTGTACAAAGGCTCATTTAAATACAAGCAAGGACAAAATTCTAATTTACAGATAACCAATGAAAAAGTCAGATTGTATGGCACCCACCAATCACATAACATACAGTATCAAGTGAGTAATCACACATCAGGCTAGTATGTACTTGGTAAACTTCTAATCAACATCAAGTTATAAAGGGTAACATAAAAGACTTCATTCATAATAAAATGACAGCAAAAAATATTTTGCTTTTCTTTCAAACATCTTGTTGATCTTGTGAAGTTGCACCAGAATAACCGATCCACCAATCAGAGTTTCCTGAATCTCGATTTTTTTTGATTGGTTACAATGAATGGAGAATATCTTGTGTTTTTCCGTTGGTGCTCGGCCATTTTCCATGGGTAATTGATTGGATGGTTGTGGTTTGCTATTGGTCGATCTCATGTGAGTGACAGGTTGCCCCGCCCTCACGCCAGTAAACACATCATCAGAGAAGAGAAGAGATGTCGCTGCAGGGAGGGGAAGTTATTTTGATTAAAAATTATGAGGGCACATTAATAATAAAATAAAAAAGTTTCTTAAGAACTGGTCTGACCAACTATCAGTTATTCAAGAGGTTATTAATCAGTCTTACTTTTTGGATTCAAATTTGACAGGTCTACTCTTTTTTATGTAACTGACAGTTAGTTATGACCAGTTTTAAAGAAACAAATTAGATGACTAACTAAGACTGTCTAAGCAGTTTATGCAACCGGCCACCGTCTTCATAAGGAGCACACATGACGACCACTGTTTGATTCTCTCTCACGCTTCACTGAGGCCAAGCCCAAACACCAACACCTCTTAAAACAAAACACTCCTAACACATATGCAGGAGCAAGTGGAAACGAGACTTTTTATTCCTTCTGTTGGCTCTGGCGGCTGATCCTATGGGAACACACCTAATCCATGTCATGTAGAATTAAGCTTCTGTCTCATTCATCTGCCTCTCGGAAGTTCAAGCACAAAGAGAAGTATGCGAGGAGAGAATAGCCACAAATGATAGGAATTACGCGCTGGACAAGTCTCCGCCGCACAAACGTTCTAGACGGCCTGATTGATGAGCCGAATGAGTCACCTTAAATCAAAGCGAAATAAAAGGAGGCACAAAGAGGTGCAATTGGAAATGGCTACCCGACCCCTCCTAGTCCAGGTAGTCCAATAACCGCGGGCCGAGCAGATAGAGTTCCCTCGAAAGAGTCTGTTGACAGCAAGTGTCAGTGGTCTTTGTAAGCATTGTGCGGGGCCTGATAGGGTTACTTGTGGCTAATCCACACTGACCTTGCCTGGGTTTTTGAACGAGGACGCTTTTGTACAGTTCGGACGCCTGAAAAGGTATGAGGATACTGACATATAACCATCGGCGCAGGTCTCGCACCGGCTCTTTTGTGGTGTTATCGGGTTGCATGTCTGGGACTGCAAATAAACAATGTTTGAGCACAAGTAAGGTGACATTTAAAGTGGCTCGGGAATGGCGCGTTCGGAGCGACAGGTTCAAAAGGTCAGCCAGAGAGTGGGAGCGTTTCGATGACTTAAAAGAAATCCTATCGCGATGAAATGTTAGGGTGCCAGGCGCAAACGGCATACAAAATGCCACAACAGAGGGAGAAGCATTGGCACGCGTTGCGTCGCGTCGGAAAGACCGGACTTTGAAGCGGAGAATGCCATGTAAACACAGACCCGTTCAAAACCATGCAGAGCTGGAGGACAGGAGACCAATCAATCAAAGCCTCGGGTTTCACAAAGCTTATCAGAATGAAATAAAATATCGCAATCTCTTCTAGAAAAGAGCGGCGGCGCTTTACCTCGCCGCCCGATGAAAGCGCATTAAACTGAGCGAGGAGATCACTGAACTGTCTGTGCACAAAACTTTAGCGTTATTAGCCACTCTGTAAGAATCATGCAAATGTAAACGATGCTGAACTTTTGTCATAAAGGATGATAGATATCCTGAAAAAACAAAAAAACAAGGCTGCTAACAGGATCACTCCAGAACATTAGAAACATCTACAAGGAAAGAGAAACTGAGGATGATAGATAGACAGATGTGGCCAGCTGGAAGACATCAGCTGATGATCAGGCCATCTTTGCTACAATCGGCTCCACTTCTACTCAAATCCAGGAGGCTTTTGAAGACAACACTAGTCATTTTCCCAGCATTTTGGGTAGAATTGGACATGAATTATAGTGTGTCTCTCTAATGCCTTTCAGCAATCCTATAAGATCATTACAAATCACACTGTATGACATGGATCTTATAAACTTGGGTACGGTAGACTGTACGATGATGATGACACCTATTGAATCGTAGGCTACGACGCAAGTTAGTATAGAAGAATAAAACGTCATCAGCGTGCGCTAGTGGTGAACAAATAGATCAAGATGATTCGACCTTTGGCAATTGTGGTTTTTATGTGCGCTGAAAAAAGAGAAGTGAAAGAGGAGAATGGATGCAGTCATGGATAGGGAAAAGAGGCCAAGTTGGCATGCCAATCTTGAGCTTGAGGTAAGTAGTTTTAAGTTTTGTTGAGTTGATCAATACGCCATTTCATGTTGTATTTTGATTGGCTAGTCAGTAGACGTGGGTCATATCAGCAAACACACTGTGAGATGATCGTGCTAAATGTCTGACACTTTCAGAAAATGATCTCTCACTGTACGACGCAGGACCACCGTTTAGGAGCCATGACTAGAGAAATCGCCACGATTGGTCATCTTTCGTCTGGGACAGCCCACAATCGTACAATGTGTGCTGGCATAAGGAGGTGATCAAGGCACTTATTTTTTTAATATGAACTTCCTGCATTTCTGCACTGCCATAGTGATGTGTATTCAAATAAAATCATTATTATCCAACAAAAATGCCTTACTATGTAAATTAGATTGTGCCTTATTTACAAAATGTTGCATTGTTTGCAGTTGCAACTAATGTAATGGTATTTTATTAAAAAGAGATAATTTATTGTTGTCTTCTTTTTCCTACTGAGCAGTTATTCAACAAATGATAGAGAAGAGAGCTAAGCAACATATATCCAAATGTGCGGTGAATTTTAAGAAAAGTCTGGGAAATATGAAAAGGTGACGTTGTTACAGTGTAATTGCACAAATAAGTACTGAGTAATAATAATTAACTACATGTACTTACTATAAGTGTAAGGTTAGGGTTAGTTGCTTGTAATTATTGCGAAAAATTACCAGTACCTTGTCCATTTTAATTTCTTTATTCATTTTCTCTGACAGTTGATTCAGCTGTCTAGATCACAGTGGTGGAGTGATGCTTTTTTACTGTGTTTTATGGTTATTATAGTTATAGTTTTTATGTGCAAAAAAAAATGTAATGTTATTGTATATAAAAAAAGGTCAAATATTAAATAAAAACAATTCAATTAAATAATTCATTTGACACAAGAAAATCCTTTTGTTGAGGTCTTTCTTTCTCCTAAACCCAGTGTTTCACTGCCTTTTTGATCCCTGATCTGACCTTAAAAGTGGGAAACTGTCATTCTGGGTCTGCAGGAAGAACATGTATAATCCTGCTGTCCCATTAATCTGCAAAACACTTCATCCTCCTCAAGTTGAGCGTTTCGCGGTGTGTTCATCTGCTCAAACTGTTCGATTGTAAGCTGTTTGTTCTGCAGCTTTAGTCTTCTAGCACAGTGATAAATGTCCATTGATCTTTGATCTGTGTGAGTTTGGACATGGGCCATTTTGCACATCCTGAGTCTGCGCAGGAAGAACAATAAATTCTGTTAGAGGAGGAACACATTGTCTCATCGGCACACCGCGGTATTGACGGGCTGAAATGTAGACTAGCGTAGTACCACAGTCCTCAGCTAATTAAAAATGGATGTGCATGTGTGTTGCATACAATTAATCCCATCAAATATCAGGGGAGAAATAAAGGTTTAGCGCACCCAGCACTCAACACAAGCCTGAGAAAATCAAATAAAAGGGAAAAGGGTCTGGAACGAATCCTCCGACGCCAGATTGGCCGATGGTCAAGTATGAACGGTCCGATGGGAAGGGGCTGCTTATGGAATGTGTTGCAGCTTCTGTTTGAATTCAGTGATTAAATGAGCAAATACTTCCCAGATTTGTAGCGAGACGAGCTGTCAGTTTATTTATTCATAACGTGGCCATGAATAATTTAATGGTCAGCAGTTTTTATCTGGAGGGATCATTATTGAGAGTTGAGGTGAAAGCTGTTGATTGGGCTTTTGGCAGCCGTCCACGGGTCGCTGACAACGACACATGTCGCACGCGACCAGCGGAAATAAAGGGGAACAACGTATTTCAGGACGTAGCGTCCACATGGGAGTGATGGTAATTTGGAAAATGGGTAGACACCAGTGAACAAACCATGTTCAATACGTAAATAACATTATCTGTAAAGTATCAAAAAGTTAGGTTGGGGTAATATAAAGGTTTTTCTGAACAAACACTTTTAGCCAAAAGTTTGGAATACGTTTTTTAAAAAAGAAGTCTCACCATGGCATTTATTTGATCAAAAATACAGTAAAAACAGTAATATTGTGAAATATTGAAATTGCTGTTTTCTATTTGAATTTTTATTTTCAAATGTAATGTATTCCTGTGATGCAAAGCTGAATTTTCAGCATCAATTACTCAATTACAGTCTTCAGTGTCACATGACTCATTTTTGGTGCTCAATTAATAATAATGGTTCTTATTATTATCAATGTTAAATGTTTTTTGCTGTTTAATATGTTTGTACAAACTTTAATACATTTTCCAGGATTCATTTATAGATAGAAAGCTCAAAGAACAACATTTATTTGGAATACTAGAAATATTTTGTAACATTATAAATGTCTTTACTGTCACTTTTGATCAATTTAATGTGTCCTTGCTGAATAATAGTATCAATTTCTTTAAAAAAAATCGCTTTCACCCGTTATGGTTGAATCACGGAAGCTACACTAGTTACTTTTGCCAAGATATTTCTATTTATTATTTTATACATGTATCAGACAGAGACAAGCAGGTATAGCAGAATAAGGCTAGAGGTGAGGAAGTCTTCATTCCTGATTTCTCTGCTCCCCCTTTCTCTATTCCCTCACCCCATCATGCCAGCTGTAATGGTTTCACTGTGTTTCTCCTCCCTCACCCCCTCATGCCTCTATGTTTCTCTGAGATGGTACCTTAAGATTGAGCTTATATACACCACTCTGGAACTTACAACTTTATAAGGTATAAAAACATGTTGCTTATGTTTACCTCATGCTTACACATGGTACAATCCACTTTCCATATTAAGAAACTATTCCTCGGTGTATACATTCGTGGTACATTTGCATCAGTTGAAACATTCCTTTCCTTGTAAAGAACATGCCAACTGAAGTATCATCATTAGTGGAACATCTCTGCTCAGTGAACGTTACATCGCACACATACCTCTAAGCAAAATATAGCTCATCCCAGATCTCTGCTCAGCACACATGTACAACATACTCTGACTTCACAAAATACATTATGAAATTATCATGAAAATGTATAAATAAAAATAAAAATAACATTTAACAGTAAGATTTTTAGTCTTCAGGATTGTATTGCGGTTTCCACAAAAATATGAAGCAGCCCAGCTGTTTTCAACGTAAAAATATATATATATATTCTTGAGCAGCAAATCATTTTAGAATGATTACTGAAGGATCAGGTGACATGAAGACTGGAGTAATGATGCTGAAAATTCCAACGCAATCTCACAACCAATTCTTACGAGTGAGTACGAGGTGGCTAATTCGTACGAATTGTCTAAAACCCCAGTGATGGGAAGGTTTAGGGCTGGGGTCAGGGGTCATTCGTACAAATTCATACAAATTGGGAAACTCGTAAAATATGTACGATTTAGAAAAAATCGTACGAATTCGTAAGAGCTGAGGTCGTGTGATTTCGTATGAATTAGCCACCTCGGAAAATACTGGTTGAAAATTCAGTCATTTCAAATTGTAATAATGTTTCTAATAATATAGCCTTCAAATATACAAGATACTCCTTTCAAAAAAAAAAAAAAAAAAAGTAATTACTCCAACAGTGTATTTACCGCTGAAGTGCTTGTTTTCAAACAGGTTTCCTGAACACTCACCAAATAATCCTGTCTGACAAACATGTTGGATTTTTTTTTTCTCGAGCTGTACAGTACGTCCCTCACCCTGAGCGCCAGCGGCAGCCATCATTGCTTCAGGTGGATTGAGTTTTAAGGTGTTATCTGAGTGGGACGTGATGGGCTGGTCCAGATAAGTCCAGACTGAGCTCAGATGGGAAGAAAATGAGGATCAGGAGCGGCTGATCTTTTTATCAGCTGACCCCGTCTGTTGCCATGGCAGCACATTTTAACCCCTCGGATGGATGAGATGATCATGGGATGATAAAGAACCATCCTGCCAGAACATTAAGACACATTCCCTCAGTGTCTCTCTGAGATATCACAGATACTTCATTTCACTTATGTGTCCTTCACTCCTCCACTGATTCTACAGACATGGGGAAATACATGGCCTTGAACTTTCCCTGCATTTGTTTTTGGGGGGGAAAAAACACACTTTTAATTAATCAGAGTTTATTGCTAGAATGTTTGGTTACACTTTATTTTAAGGTGTCCGTGTTACAGTGTAATTATACATTTAAACGAGCAATACTAATAATACTTATTTAATATAGGGTTAGGATTAGGGTTAGTTGCATGTAATTATTAACAATTTATAGCAATTTCTATAGTAACTACATGATGTGTAGCCTGGATAACAAACAGATGTTTTTTTTTATCACAGTTATGACATTACATCATTATTCAGTGCCCCTAATACCCATAACTCATAAAGAGAAATGTATATATTTTAAAGAGAGACTATCCATCCATCCATCCATCCATTTATTTATTTGATTTATTTGTTTTTTTTTTTTTTTTTTTTATATGTAGGCTATGTATGTATGTTTGTATGTATGTATGTGCAATGATTAATCCCCATTAATCACATCCAAAATAAAAGTTTTTCTTTACATAATATGTGTGTACTGTGTATCATTATTTAGTATATATATATATATACACTCAAATGCATGTATATATTTAAGAAATTTTTGCATGTATATACTGTATATATATTTATACATGTAAATATTTTATATATAAATAACACATTTTTCTTAAATACATACATGCATGTGTGTGTATTTATATATAGAAAAGAAAAAAATATACACAGTACACACACATATATTATGTAAACACAAACTTTTATTTTGGATGCGATTAATCGGGATAAATTGTTGCCCAGCACTAATTTATTTATCTATCAACAACAATAACACTAAAAAAAAAAAAAAAAAAAAACTAATTGTTTGGGATTTTTACATAATTAACAACTCAAAATTGTCTCCTGCATTTAATGCACATGTGAATGAAAAATTGAAAAAAACAAAAACAAATTTGTTGATAGCACCATCAGCAGCAATAGTCTGAGTGTTGTGACAATTTGAAACTATATTTTAGTCTTGTGTAATGTAATATGATAGCAATGTTTATGATAGATCTCAATATTTATCATATTCTTGAATCTGTCACTGTTGATCTATATAGAATGACATTCTGGGAAACTGAAGCTGAAAATACAGTAGGTAACGATATAGTTGTTGTCCCAGTAATCTACATCAGCGTTCAGTATATCTCTTTATAGTTATGTGCTTTCACAAACAGAAAAACCTTTGATTTTCACAAATGAAATTAGGGCCGCAAACATCCCAGATCTGCCTGTGTCGGGATTCGGGTAATGCGAGCATCTTGATGAGTAGGCCTACGGTTGGACAGTGCAGTAATGTGACATTGGCTGCCTCTGAAAGCAGGCCTGCGAGCCGTGTCTCTGCCAGCAGCGCAGATGAGTGCCCGAGATGATGCCCAGCTGGCAGGCGTTTTTGGTGAATATGCCCCTGGATTGCTCACGAACAATCCTCTTATGCAACCCAGAGGCCTGTGCTTTATCAACCGCGGCAGAAACCCGGCAATACCGTTTTACTTTTGTTGGACGGTCGATTCCAGTTCGGACCGCATTTAAATCTTTGAAATAAAAGATGGCTCATAACAGCCTTCGAGGCTTTTTTGGTTTTTCCAAATCCATGCAAAACCATCAAAGATTCAAGCGATTACTAACACACACACACACACACACACACACACACACACGTTTGGTTAGCTATCTAAATGGGGACATTCCATAGACTAATGGTTTTTATACAGCACATAACTGTATATTCTCTCCCCTTACACTAACCAAACGCCTAAACCTAGCCATCACACACAACTTCCTGCATTTTTACATTTTTAATTTACAAATGAGGACATCCCTAAAGGGAGTTTTTTGGAGATTTTATCAGGTTTTGGTTACTTCTGGGTACAAATTTGTCCCAAAAATATAGTTAAGTAGGTACACACACACACACACACACACACACACACACGTTGGGTTTCCATGTTTTGTGGGGACTTTCCATAGACGTAATGATTTTTATACTGTACAAAATGTATATTCTCTCCCCTTAAACTAACCCTATACCTCTAAAGCTACCCATCACAGAAAACTTTCTGCATGATAACATTTTCAGAAAACATAATTTAGTATGATTTATAAGCTGTTTTCCCTTATGGGGACCAAAAACCATTTTGTCTCCATAACATAGGGTTTACCTGAACCACACACACATGCACGCAAACACACACACACACACACACACACACACACACACACACACACACACACACACACACACACACACACACACACACACACACACACTTACAAGGCTAACATTCACTACATATACAGTAGAACAGTCTGACTGTGTGCTGCATGTTAGTCGTGTAGGCCAAAATGGTTACAAATTGTTCTACACATGGACCACAAGACATTAACCTTCCACTAATAACACACCTGGGGATAATGATTTCAGCAAGCCCCATCATTCCTACTTACGCTAAACATATTGGCATTATCATTTAAATCTAAAAGGCAATTATCTGTTAATCAAATAGCCCCAGAGCACTTGTATGTACACACGATCCATCAGCCAAATGTCGCTGTTTAAAAAGTCATACTACAGAACATTTGAGTTCCCATTGTGCCATGCATAAGAGCAGTCTTCTGAGCTGAAAAACAGAACGCCTCCTCACATTGTCTGGTTTTACGGTCTAATACGCAACTTCAACTGGTCTGCAGTAGACTGATGAATTTTGACGTCTTGTTTTTCATTTGCCAAAAAGTGCCGTGAAGACCTGGTGATGTGGCATTTCTCCTTTTTCCAATATATTTTGAAATGATAAACAAAAGGAGGCACTTACCCCAGGCTCTTACCTCTCGTGTAGCTTTAACTCACAGAGGATCAATAGAGTCGAGGCTCTCGGTACAGTTTGCCTATTATGATATTTGTCTGTCACTGATGACATGCCATCTCGTAGGCGGCCAAGGCCAAAACACAATTATTGATCCAGTCATCTCTGATGGATATGCTATTATTGAGAGGAAGAGAGAGAGAGGGAGCTTTCAATGATATATAATTTGGCATCTTTCTATATGTTAAGAACAATTTCACTCTCTCTAATGTAAAGATTTGTCTTTTTATCTACTGCGATTGTACAAGAAAAATGTGGTGAGCTTTATTATTATTATATAAAAAAAATCTAATTCAACTTAAAAACTTGTGTGCAGTTGCTGCCTTAAATATTTTAGATAATACAATTAATTCAATTCCCAGTACTGTTAATAGAAGAGCAGGGAATTGCTTGTACTTTATACCCACTTTAAGCTAGCTGTGATTATATAATTAAATTGTGTTTTCAAGGTTTTCTTGGTCGGGATGCTTTCGCTTTTTGTACCAGGAATCAACCTGCAAATATCTTACGTATAATGATTAGGAATAGGAAAGTATTTCAGATAACATTACAGAGAAAAAAAAAATTGTATTATAGGAAATAAATATTCCTAGAAACTGCAAAAGTTCTCAAATAATTGCTAAGAGAGAGCAAGTAACACATTGAATTAAACATGACATTTTTAGGTATAAAGACTAAAATGGCATTTTCTTGTAAAGAGCAAAGCAAATTCTTTTTTTTTTTTACAGAATGTAGAAATTGTAAAAAAAAAAAAAAAAAAATGTATATAACACTGATGGATGTACTTGGGATGGTTTTAATTTAACATCCTTTACTTTGATGACATCAGACTTCTCCTTGTGGATTGACAGAAACAGACGTCCGACCACAAAAATGTCACTTGGCTCTATTAAAAGACCCCCAGCAGAAATATGGCGGCTGTTGTACCGCGGCGGAACCTCAGGAGACGAATTTCATTTAAGAGACTCTTTTGGCGAGTGTTAAAAACACAACTGCCCATAGAACCCTGTGGACTATTAACGTCCTTTAATACGATACCCCAACAAATCAAAGTCAGGATGTGAAACAAGCGGCCTTTATCAGAAAGAATGCAGCTGTACTCCGCCACAGACACTATTACACCCGCTCGACTTTACAAGCGAACGGCGCTATGAAACGTCCTGCTAAGCAGTTAATCCCGGACCCTGGCGGAAGTACGAAGGGAAAAGTGTAAGAGCGTGGGGGGGGGGGGGGTAATATGTGAACAAGGCCAGGAATCACAAGCTATAGCCGTGTCTGTGGAATCAATGCCATTGATTGTGTTAAAACAGTTGGCATGCTAACAATAAGCCCAGTGCTGTGTTTTGTCTAAAGCCTCTCGAGCAAAAGTGTCTCTGATCCTTTATTTACTGATTTTTTCCCTCCCAGACAGTGAGTGAGAGAAAGAGAAATCTGATGTACGGTCTTCTGTTCTGCCAAGGTCTTCATTCATTCAACGTCATCAGAACTATCCGACAACATTAATATTAATAGGACCAAATTGGGTTTCATTTACAGGACTGAAATGAATACGAGGAGGCTGTTAAAATGGGAAGGTAGGAAAAGCTGCTGGCACTCTAAATAGATTCAGCAATCCTCCACGGACATGCAGGGCACCTTCCAGGTAGGATTTCAACCTGGAGTCGCTCAAAGATTCAGATCGTGCGTCAGCCTTTTTAGTTATTGCTCTTCATCCGGGCGAACGTTATCAGGATCTCAAAAGCCAAGTAATTAAAACAACAGCGTTCTTTAATATTTTATCCCTGCCAACGAGAACACCGTGTGCCGTTCATTGTGATGCTTTCCTGGGTTGTGTACCAGCAGGTTTGGGTTTCACTTTGAGGGACAAACTAGAGTTTCCGGTCTGCAAACAGAGTCACCGTGCAACATTACACAGATGTAAATAACATACACCCAAAACTATGCATAGAGAATGTTATCAACTTTACAATTAAAAACAGAATCAAAATGTGAGATCATACATGTAATAAAGCATAACACAGCAGGCAAATATTTATATTTGATGTCAAATTTGATATGTTTTTAGGTATATTAATTATTTCGATGAGTAATAGTTGAAGAGTAAAACGCCATTCAGTTTCGTGTAAATACACAAGTACGGTTCTACTTGAATTTCATACAGAAATACGTAAGAATGGTTCAGTTCTACTTGAATTTCATAAATCAGGATACTAACGTTGCTGCTTAATTAAAAAAAAAAAAAAAAAAAAAAATATATATATATATATATATATATATATAGGTATAATACAGTATCAGTAGTTGTGTTTTTATGCATTAAAATATTTAAAAAAATGTACATAATAATAATTTTATACAGAAATTGGCTCTACTTCAATTTTATAAATCAGGCCAACTAACTTTTTTTCTTTCTCTCTCTCTTTTTTTCTTCTTTTAAACAATATGCTGCTCACCTAAATCTAATAAAATATTATTGATGGTGTTTCTGTCTTCCATTTCTATCAGCAGCCATTTAATTTATAATCAATTTCTTAAAACATACAACAATTTATGTAAGAATTTTGGTTCTACTTTAATTTCTTAAATCAGGCCAATTCACTTTTTTTTAAAAAAAAGCATAATCATAAATCCAATAAAACATTTTTTTTTTTTTTTTTTTTTTTTGTCTTCATTTGTCTTCATTTGTCTCTATGTTTTCAAACCAGGTTCCTCACAGATGATTCTTATTCTTGGCAGATTAGCAGAACATACTGTGCACCAATCAGCTGGCTCCATGGAAAGCAGGTGTGCCACATCCTTCCCTTCATGCTCACAGGATGTCCATGTTTGGTCAGTGCCAAAGCCAGCTGGAAAACAGGGATTAGTCAACTCCTCTATCAGACACATGGATACCAGTTTATTAGTTTCTCCTCTATAACCATGCAATAACCTCATCATTACACTGTAATAACCATTCTAAGTTTTATAAATCCATCAGATGGTCATTTACAGTCTGTAAATGTACAATAATTATTATCCATGTAGAATTGCTGCGACGTCCTGGTGGCCTTGTGCACTACAACGGTAATGAAAACCAACATGTCTTGTGCTTCGCCTGGAGATAAAGCAAAATGCTGCAGATGCTCGCCATCATAAAACATTAATTGAGCCAAATGTAATTGACTTCTCCTCTGAGTTGTTTAGTTAAACTACCCTGGGCTACACGCTTTTATTAAATATGAAGCACGATGACAGCTCTTTTAAATTTCGGTCTAAGCACTCGCCAAACAGTTCTTCATCTCGCTGTGCACTCGAGTCGTAAGGCAGTCACTTTCGATGTACCCCTCTTTTCTCCTTTAATCCCGACGTGGCTTTTATAGGCTTTGCCAACTGTAGAGAATCTGTGTGCACATCTCGTCGAAAGCAGACTCCGGCTTCTTTATCTCTAGCCACTGAGCCAACAGTGTTGTTTACAAACCCTGCTGCTGTCAGCTTGAACACTTAATGAAAGTGAGGGAGATTTGAAGGCAATAATCTCTTTCAACTGCGCTCTTTTACAGGTGCACGAAGGCTCGCCGCCTCCCCAAGTTTGAGTCCCCGCTTGTGGCGAACGCGAGCAGCTTCAGACAATAAGGTATCTGTCATCTCCGCTTGCCTGTGATATCGGGATAACTACACCTTTGTTTCGCCATCTCACTTTCTCTCCGCTGTTGTCGGATGAGTTTTGTTTGAAGAGTGTGCAACGTGATATTGTTGATGTGTCACACGCAATAAAAGTGGTTGCTTCTTTTTTGTTTTCGCATATGGGAGTGTATTTCAAGCTGATTTTATGTTCAAATTTATAGGAATGCATAAGGGAAAGTGTATGTTTAAATTGCCTTTCACTCATTTAAGCGGTCACGTGACTGCATGGATAATTCGGAAGCACTTTACAATAAGTTTCCATTAGTTAACCCCATTAGTAAACATTAATGAAAAATTATCCTAAAGCATTGTTAAAATCAAAAGTAGTCTTCTTTCAGCCAGACACAATCGGACATACATAAACCAACTCTTTTTTAAAGGCCCCCTGAAATCAAAATTTTAGTTTTTTAGCTTTTAGCATGAACATGTTAGACTTAATGTTATGAATAGGCTGGTGTGTTCCAAATCAATGATAAAATATGCATTTAGGAGATATAAGCATTCAAAACTTACAGTCTCTCCGCTAAAATGGATCACAGATTTGTACATCCATCTTCTGTCCAATCAAATAATGCTCTCTAGAATCTAAAGCTCCGCCCCCATGCTATAAATACCACCTGGCCAAAGCGACCGTTGACACGTCACAGAGCAATATGGGTTGGAGATGTGTGTTCGGTTGCCCAAACGCTCGAGTTTTATTACGTTTTCCAACTGAACGTTGGTTAAGAATGAAATGGCTAGAATTTATTCACACATCTACTATTGAATCTAACGTATCATCAGCGCTCGGATTCGCTTCCACGGTGCTCTCAAGTGCAGTCTGTGAGGTAAACTAAACGCTATTGGCTATTTGAAAAGGGGGAGGAGCCATTCAATATGCCCTGCCTTAGCTTCCTGTTTCAGTGGAAATTACGTCAACGCATCATAAAAAGCTGTGCATCCAAAGCACTTCAGTGGGCCTTTAAGTGAACTAACCCTTTAACTAACAATACCAAAGATAATCGGTAACATTTTGCAGTAAGGTTTATTAGTTAACATTAGTTTACCTTAGTTAACATGAACTAATGAACAATACCTCTTCAGCATTTATTAATCTTAGTTAATATTAATTTCAGTATTTACTAATACGTTATTAAAATCAAAGGTTAACATTAGTTAATGCACTGTGAACTAACATGAACAAACAATGAACAGCTTTATTTGTATTAACTAACATTAACAAAGATTAATAAATACTGCAACAAATGTATTGCTCATGGTTAGTTCATGTTAGTTAATACATTAACTAATGAACCTTATTGTAAAGTGTTACCAGATAATTAAATATTGTAACAAATGTAACTAGTGCGACCTTATTGTAGTGCTAATTATTCTTATAAAATTATAATATCAAACAGCAGGCAAAAATGTCAAAAACGTTTTAAGTGCAATTGCAAAATGTCGGTTTAACCTCGTGTATTAGTATGCTGTAATGTTCTAAAGGATGAAACACGTGTGATAAAGCCACTCCAGGCCATTGCTAAGGCGTAGCGTATAGGCCAGGGAAGGGCAAGTGACAAGCAAAGAGCAGCAGGATAAGAAATCAACAGTGACAGTGATAGAATTTACCTGATAATATCAGCAGAAGCGCCGTCATCGTCCTGGCAGATTGGAGGCCATCAGCCCATCTCCGGGCTCCGATCAGTGCTCAGCCTGCGATGTTGACTGTGGCCCTGAAAGGAAGCCATGAGCTATGATCAGCGATATAGACCCATAAATAGAAATCCATTTTCCTGCCATGCAGGTTGAGCAGGACGAGAGGAGGAAAAGGCCCTGCCGGATCGCCACTCTTGTTCTGAAGGTGAAAGGATTACAGACATGCTTCTAAGACCGAACGACCGCTGCTACCTGTCCCTTGAGCACGGAAAATAGCGAAAAACATAACTGGGGACATTTTTTATTTTTTTCCCTGCTGGCTCTTGATAAATAAATGATGAAAACAAACTGTAGGTGTTTGTATGAGGCTTTGTGGCGAGTCCTTTGGTGTAAAAAGGGCGCCGACCCCTTTCCTGGCATTTCCAGAGCGCGGCCGTAACTGTACGCCGTGGCTTTTTACGCCGACCGCCTTAATGAAACGTCTCGGATTGAGCAAGCTCTGATGAATTATTGATTCCGGTGTTACTGCAAAGTGCGTCATGCAACACCGTCTTGGCATTTCCTGCCGCTGAATTTACGCCGAGGTGACACTAATGTGTTGGCGTCGTCCTCGACCCGTTTACAAATAGGCCGCTAGCTTTAGAATAACTGTGAGCAGGTACACAACTTACTTGAAAGCTTTGATAAACAGACTGGGGGTTGGTAGAGAGGCGAGGGTTTGCATCAACTTAAAAAATGCATGAAGAGCACGGCTCTCTCAGCGAGAGCAAACTGTGTTTTACAATGCCGAGGGAAAACACTGTTCAAATAGCGCCAGACCGAACGGAGGATCAGAGAAGAACGGAGAGGAAGAAAGTTGGGCTTGCAATTCGAGCCTACGAGGCGATTCCTCCCCTTGTCCCAGGTGAGAGAGCTGAAAAAGATATGAACCTCGGGAACCAATTTGCTGAGTTTTGTTCAATAGACAGAAGCCCAGGGTCTTTGGCTGGATGGAGATGAACTGACATCAGAGGAATAGAGCGCTCTCTTTGTCTGACTTTCTGTTTAAAGCGAGACAGGCCCAGAGCAGAGTGGTTAAAGTCCGTACTAATCCACGTGAATGGCCGAGAAAGGACTCAATAATATCTGCCAGTCTAGTCTGTGAAAATGCTAATACGTTAGAGGAGGTTTATATAGCTGCTTTAAAGGCCTGGCTATGACACACGCACAACCTATCTACTATATCAAAGCCTTACAGAATGATGAGCTATTTAGAGCTAGGGTAACATGTGGGGAAAACTGTACAGAATGCATAAATGACTTTTGATAGAATTCTTATTAATATTGATGGTTACACTTTATTTTAAGGTGTCCATATTACATTGTAATTATACATTTAATAACTGAGTAATAATAATTAACTGCATGTACTTACTATAGGATTAGGTTTTGGTTTAGGGTTATGCAATTATGCATATGTAAAGCTACTTCTAAAGTAATTACATGTAACATGTCTTTATAAAACAGTGATAGTAAACGTGCTGAGATGAGATTTTGTGTCATCTGTGGTCAGGAGAAAAAAATACATGCATAAAACTAGCGGTGAAAGTTATTGCAAAAATATATATATTAAATACTTTTGCATTATTAGTTGTGCAGTTATATACATTTTCGTCTTTCACAGAAATGCATAAGCACTGGTGCGTTTCTCAGTCAGTTACTAGTTTTTGTTAATATTTTGAATTAGATTATATTTTTATATGCTCTGTTTTCATTTAAATTTTAGTTTAAGTTGTAGTAATTGTGTTGAGTTTTGTCACTTATGTTAGTTTTTGTCAATATAGTTTTTATTAAGTTTTAGTTTTTAATTAATATGGTAATACTTTAATACTTAAATACTTACTAGCTGGAATAAAATAAGTTTAAGTCAGTTTAATATTTTATTTTATTTCGCTTTTCTTTATTTCAAGTAATGCATTTTTTATGTTTTTGGTGGACAATAAAATATGAAGAAATATGAAATAAGATGCACCTCAAATTGAATAACTTATCACAGTCAAATCATGCTTTTGAATGGCACAGCTGCACAAACTTGTCATGGTAGCAGGTATCGATTCAATTATTTCTGTCACCATAATGCTAGTATTTTCAGACCAACTTTTATTTGTAATGACGCCAGCGACCTGAATGCTGCCCATTTGAAGAGAAGGCAGCATTTTGGAGGCTATTGAAAAAGCCTTTGATTTATTAATGCACAGCTATTTGAAAGTCACATCCTTCTCATGGCTGCCGTCCAAATGCACGGGCAGATATATTTACAGTATTGTTGGGGTGCGAAATCTATTCCGCTATCCTTTTAAATGGTAAAACGCCTCCTGTCATCTCTTCCCAAGCTTAGCTCAGTCGCGCAACAGAGCCCACCTTAAACAGCCGTTTGTGGCGCTGACTTTAAATTACCTTCGATTGAGCATTTTGATGAAGCCCCGTGCTTCTTCACATGATGCTGGAGAGGCAGTCATCAGCTGAGCACATTTTCATGATTGACTGAGGAGGAGGGGTGGAGGGAAACCGGCTGAAGTGAACGCTTCTGAGAATTGGATTGTGAAATTTTAGATGTATAGTAACAGATGGCCAACCGTGCAGAAATCAAAAATAGTTTTTGTTTTCCTTTGATTTAGAAGTGGCAATACTAAACGCAGAGCGTGCCAGGCTACTGACTGGATTGTCCCGGACGCACAGACAAAAGCAAATTGCTTCGTTCTCATTCCCTGGAACGCAACCAAACACAGAATATCCCGCTACCTGTCGGTTTTGATTGCTTTCAGAGATGGAGAGAACAAGAAGCATGTTTAAAAAAAAAAAAAAAACACACTTTTTGAGACTACGCCAGAATACTTCTGAAGCATCACTCGAAACCAGGCGAGAAAAAAAAAAAAAAAAAAAAAACTTCTAGCTTTGTACTGCAGTCTAATTGCAATGCTTTTTCAATCCGAGTCGGCCATATTCCAGAGCTCCGCACGTGGGCAATATTGGGCGCGAGGACTGTCCTGACCCCCGCGTGAACTCATCAGATGAAATGAACTTGTTCAGCGAGCTGGAGAAGACAAAGCAGACGTGAGTGGAAATTAATCAGCGGTGGCTACTGAGCATGTGCGGTGGGCCCAGCCATCAGCTTGACCCTGGGCGGCTCACGGGACCCTTTCGTAAATGAAAGGCTTCACTGCCATCCTTTAATGCACCCGATTATGGAGTGTGTGTGATCGAGGCATGCGGCGTACCTGTGTTTAGTGATTTGTGTGTTGTGTTTTATGAATAGGTCATTTAAAATTTTATGTACACCTTATGGCATGCCGGTTTCGTGTGGACCGAGTGTGTATGTGTGTGTGTCCAAGTCATATGACATCTACGCTTTGAACTCATTCATCCCATCGAGGTCATAAACGACAATGGATAGACAAACTGTATGCGTATTTACGCCAAACCAAATGCGTCTTTGAATACTCAAGCAACTTTCACCATTCACATATTTCAGTCAGTGATAAACTGATGCATTTGTAAAGAAATGCACCACTTCAAATACATTCGATACATAATGTTAATTACAACAGCAAATTATTTTGAACTGACCCCAATACAAGGTTCTTTATTGGCATTGATGGTTCCATGAAAAACCTTTAACATCCATGGAACCTTTCTGTTCCCCAAAATATTCTTTGTAGTGGCAAATGGTGCTTTGGATTGTTAAAATGTTCTTCACACTAAGAAAAAAAGAGGTTATTTTAAGAACTGTTGACTTAAAGATTCTTTGGGGAACCAAAAATGGTTCTTCTATGGAATGGGTTTGGAAACTCCATAACATAAATGTATTAAAATAGCAATTTCTGAAACTATGGCTCCATTTCTCTAAACTCTACACACAAATCCACAAAACATGCACATAACATGCAAAACATTACAAATCTCTTGTAAAAGCAAACACTTCTAACTCTTCTAAAAATGGTGTTTTTGTATACACACAAACCATCTAATGATCAGCCACATACACGTCAAACTACACACAGATGTGAAAAATGTAAAACACTACTATCTTGTGACTTTTGCTTGTTCATTGTGCAGTGGAGATTGTCATAGCGCTCACACGTATATGCACAAATACACAGTATAAACAGTAGGTATGCAAAATTGTTGAATAATTGATGAATTCTACAGTCACTGAACTGAACTGACTTGAGCTGAATAATTACATTATTGGCTTGTTAGAGCTGCTTCTCAGGAGAAGAAGAGCTGTTAATTCCCAGACAGCAACATAGTGTCGGCCCAGGTCCGGCCCACATTCGGTACGCATTGAATCCACATGTACCAGATGCGGTCCGGATCTGGGCCGACACTAGCCTGGATGCCAGCCGAACTTAGCCCCGCCCACAAAATTTTTAGGTTGGGAAGTTCGGTCTGGACTCGATCCGTTGAGGAGCTATTATGCCCGAACAAAAAAATTTCGGACCAATCAAATTGTCAGGGCGGGCTTTATACGATGATGGATAGATGAGCAACGTAACGTAATCATCCACGTGACCGACGAGCGCTTGGGTTGAATTCGTTTACAACAAAGATGACTGCCGCTGGAGAATTGTTATTTCACGAGTTCACACTTACAAATAAGTCATTTAGAATAATGCATATTTGGCGTGCTGTCCGAGGAGAGGCTCTGGGCTCGGTATTCAACCCGAACCCAAAGTACTCCCCCGTATTCCTGGCTGCGGAAGAACAAGCCGAGAGTGAGTGGAGGGATGCTGAAAACTGTCAAGGAATGTTGGTGAGTTGACCTCTCATGCTGATAGTGTAGACCGTAGATGGTCATTGTTTGATGACAAGTTGATTGGATTGATTAGGCTATTTGAACGTACTCCTCTCGAACTTTGTTTATAAAACATTATGTGTAGATTCCGCCATCGCGTCTGTTATAGAAGATATCGACAGCGCATTCATTTTAAAAGAGGAACAGAGAACCGCGATCAAGGCATTTGTCGATCGGAAAGATGAATGAAGAACATACGTCACTTACTGTGTTGCTCTGATTGGTTGTAGGTCTATCCAATTGAGTGCAGAGGCATTTTCCTTCCTGGTTCGGTTGAAACACGCCCCTTAATCAAAGCTCAATGGAGCAGTATCAGACTCACATTCTGACTAGAATCTGAGTATGACGACGTCAGGCTAGGCTGACACTGGATTGCTGGGTTTTGAATGATGTGTCTAATGTATGTGTTTGGCATCTTGCAAAAAGTTTGTTTAACAATTGCAACTGAGTGTAAATCATATAATGTGCTTGTAGTTTTGCAGACTTGATCTGAAGATTAGGTACATGAGTGAATGGTTTCATTAAGTGGGTCTTAAGTTCCACTTTTAGTGCATAAGCAATTAAAAAAAAAAAAAAAACAGTAATAACACACAATGTAAATAAAACTTCATCCACATGGAAAACCCTAACCTTGAACCATAGACAGCTTTATATACATAATAAACAGATGTTTTTGATGAATAATTAGTGTTAGTGAAATACACACATATACTGTACATATACACATATCCCGTATAGACTTTTTTTTTTAAGAAATTAAGGGGAAAAGTAATTTCTTCCCAAATGCATTTTACAAATTCCAATTTATTTTAACTCGCGTCAAGGTTTGCTAATATTTATCTTCCATACGTCAGTGTTTATAGTTTTCCTTTCTTTTTGTATTGTTTCCTCTCACAGGAAAATGTAGACACGCATTGTGCCGAATCCACGTCTAAACTTACGTTCTGTAGAATTGTTTATGTGCGCCCTTTCCAGAGGTTTCTCGGGCTGGTGGAGTTAATGTTATTATCCTTGAAGGAAATGGAGTTTATGGTCCCTCGTGCTAAAAAAGCCATATATTATGTAGCAGGCAAGACGTGTTGCTTTGTCAAGTTCTTTATTCAAACTTTTAGGATATGGAAAGTCAAGCTATTTGTACGAAGTTTGATAGGCAAGAGAAAGAGAATGGGAAATGATCTCATTATAGTCTGGCTTCACACAACCTTGACCACATGATTTAGTCGGTGCAGTAAATACCGAGGAGGAGAGAATGGAGAATAGTTTCAGAGTCATTGTGTTCGGCTGCGTTTCAGTGTGCAGGACTAATGCCTTGGAAAGCGGAGTAGGCCGAAGAAACGCTCCAATAGCACTGACTGACTGGATTTGCTTGAAACGGATGTGTACGCTTTGTGCACAACTTTGCAATGATACTCTGGAAAGGAAATTTTTAATCTCACAGCCGCAAACTTTGAATGCATAAGCTCCCTGCGTCTCCTCTCCTTGTCTTTGTGCAGATTATGCTATTGTGTTTGTGAGTGCAAAGGAATGTGCCGTGGCTTTTCTTTTCTGAACACTCGTTTACACCGGAACCCCAATTTGACGCAACAACTCAACTAGTTTTTATCCCTGCATCTTTGCAACTTCCACATCAACATCAAGCACAGAATCCAAACTATAGCTCTAAAAACATCTTAACATTTCTGGAAACTGCTCATTATGACTCAAATGTGTCGAAGGCGAGAAATAATCATGTTACCTATATCGTTTTTATATAGCTTGAAAGTATGGAGTGTGGCTGTTTGTGTTCACTATCAACCTCTTATGGTTTACATACATAAAAGACAAGCATCATTATTGCTATTGTTCATATGACATGGCTATTAAACATCTAACACAAAGGATTAACCCAAGCCTACTGTAATATATTTGATATGCAAATTTCTAAATGATCAACACTTTGCTGCAAAACCTGTTGCACACAGTCTCGTCTGATTGGTAGTACAATGCTTTTTAGTATAATTGTAAAAACGTCCACTTCAGGTCATAGTTCACATATATTTTTGCTATGAAATCTTTACTTGTTTTTAGAAAGTAAACATAAGAATAATAGGTAAAACTTTATTTTGATGGTCCCTTTTGAACATTATGTTGAATATAAGTAACTTTGCAACTACTTGTCAACTAACTCTCATTAAATTATTTGTAGACTGTCTGCTTAACATCTGCTAACTCTTTATTGTGATGATCCTCCAACAGATACTATACTGACTATAAGTAACTTTGCTAGTACATGTCAACTTATTCTTCTAACCCTACCAGTCTACTAATACTCTACAAACACTAATGAGAGTTAGTAGACATGTAGGTCCACGTTACTTACTTACTAGAATGTGTTAAAGGGACCATCAAAATAAAGTGAAACCGAATGTTCATTTGTTCATCTCTCAATCATCACTGTACTGAATTCTATGTTTTGAAACTACAGAGCTTTGATCATAAAACTATAAGCATCCTCTTATAAGATAAAAAGTGACAGTACAGTATGAAAGTATCTGCTATACTGTTATAAAGCTCTCAATGATTTACATTACAAGCTCTCAGAATTTCTTTTTTCTTTTTTGGCTATATAAATATCTGCGTCTGCACCAAATTGCATTTTCAACTGACTATAAGTAACTTTGCAACTACATATTCGACAAACCCGAACCAGAACCCTATGGCCTAACCTCACAGTCTACTAATACTCTAATGACTGGTAGTTGACATGCAGTTAAAAAGTTACTTATAGTCAGTAGAATGTCTAATGTGGACCATCGAAACTAAACTAACGTTGAAGGAGAGACCCGAGCCACATATATAGAGACCAGAAGATCGCAGAGATTAGAGGGTGCAGAACTTGTTTAACACTTCACAAGAAGAAAACACCTAGCAATCGCACAATAACCGCACAACAAAGCCCTGATATCCAGCGACAGCACCCAAGCACTGATGGTGAATTTTGCACAGCTAAGCACCACTCACAATTTCTTGAAAATGTAAAAATCTAGTTTTCTTCATGCTTTTGAAGTATACAGACACTCTCTTCTCGTGCAATCACATGGATCAACGTGTCATCATCGCTCTGCACTGTGCTGCCATGTGAACGCTTGCAGTAAAAGAAACTCGTTGTGCTAAATCTGTCTGGATGTTTGTCATCCACACCTTTGTGGAAGTGCTTTCAGAGACTGAAGATGATCTCCCCCTTCAAAGGCCAGGACTTTTGTTTGCAGCTCAGTTCATGTATTATTCACAGCCAAAATAAATTGTTAGAGTTCAGAAACAATGCATTTTGTTCTGGGCAAACCGCTGCTTTTAACATAGAAATTATTTATAGTGTTTATTTATTTTTGCCCTGAGGACTCTTACCTTGATCGCCCACATCCTAATTTGCTCTGTTAAAGCGTCCTGTTTGCACTAACCAGAGGACTTGTGCTAGAGGCGCTGAGATGGAGAGAAAAAGAGAATGAGAGAGCAGCGTTAAAGGGTGCTAACCAGAGGTGAACATGCGCCGTACAATTGCATTTTCTACAAATAGGATACAAAAATTTAGCATCAAGACTTTCCATCGACATAATAATTTTTATACTGTACAAACTGTGTATTCTCTCCCCTTACACTAACCCGACCCCTAAACCTACCCATCACACACAACCTTCTGCATTTTTACATTTTTACATTCTTTCATTTTCACTTAGTATGATTATAAGTTGTTTTCCTCGTGGGTCTTGATCAAATGACCCCATATCAACATTTCCACATTTTACTATCTTTGTGGGGACATTTGGTCCTCTCAGTGTAGGTTAAAGAACACACACACAATGAGGATGTCCCTAAAGGGAGTTTTTTGGAGATTTGATCAGGTTTTGGTCACTTCTGGGTACAAATTTGTCCCAAAAATATAGCTAAGTAGGTCTGGTTCACTATCTTTGTGGGGACTCTCCATAGACTTAATGGTTTTTATACTGTACAAACTGTATATTCTATTTCCTTACACTAACCCTATCCCTAAACCTACCCATCACAGAAAACTTTCTGCATTTTTACATTTTCAAAAAAAAATTATTTAGTATGTTTATTAACCCATTTCCCTCGTGGGGACCGCTGGCTGGTCCCCACAATGGAGGTGATCTCAGGTTTTACTATCCTTGTGGGGACATTTGGTTCCCACAGCGTAATATAAACCAATCACACACATGCGCACACACACACACACACACACACACACACATTATGGTTTGAAAGGTCAAAACATGAAATAGACCAAAACTATTTCAAGTTCATTTAGTATTATTTTTTAACAAAGTATAATTTCATATTAGGCAGTTTTTGTTTTTTTTTGAAGTGATGGGAAAACAAACTGATCCTTGTTTGTGCATGGTGCCATATATGTCCAGTTATTGGTATCTTGATGCAATCAAGCCATAACTTCAATTAAAAATCACCCTTTACTCATAATAAATACATAGCATAATGTCATAAAATAGCAAAGACTTGATGGGAAGTCTTTCTTAACTGGATACTGGAGGTGAAATAGACCATAAAATAATAAACGAGCGATGAATCAACTGGAAAATGAGCGTTCTGCGCTCGCTACGAAATACAAAAACCTTATGAATACAGATCTGTCCTTTCAGATTCTGCTGCTTAAAGATAGTATTGCTGCGTCCCTTAAAACACATGGCTAGATCCATGTGACACTATTGTAGTCCTGCATTTCATTACTAAAACAATGGCGTGTAATGTGCTATTTGTAATTTGAAGGAGCATTCACAAGTTCTTTGTAATTCCCCATTTGATGCCAAGGCTTACAGAAATGATGATGTCTAATATACGGATTTAGGAGTAAGAATCCAGATGAGTCAGAAACAGGGAAGTTTTTGGTGCATGGCACTGGGTTTGAATGTTGATGATACCCCTCTTGAAGTCTCGCCGGGACCAGGGACGTGAAGTGTTGATCGTTGCCTCGCGCTGATAAGCAAAAATGTTTCCAGAGCGTAAAGAATCGAGTGGTGTGCATGAGGGATAAACCCTAATCTGTCGCCACACACTGAACTTGACTTGCTAATATTTGCATTGGTAATCAGGTGGAAGTTCTGCTAAGCTCCCTATTACGCCCTCATGTATGTGAAAAGGTCTCCCCGTTCATTTGAATACGGCCTCCGCGGCAAAGAGGAGGAAGCACCGGGCAGAAAATAGGATGCAGAGAGATGAATGTACAAAAGAAAGATGAAAAAATACACACAAAACAGCTCTAAAAATCATTTTGCGAAGTTACATACGGAAAGAGACGATTTTGGGAAGCACTCCCACCGCCATTGTCTACAGAATGAGAGAGGTAAGAATTATTGGTGTGGATGGATTAAGGGTTATTGAAATGAATCCACTGGACTGAAATGGAAGTGAGGAGTTTCATATAGGATTATACTAATAAAGTAATACAGAGATCAAAAGGGGGCTTGTGGTGGAGAAATTCCTCAATCTATAATCCTTCAAGCCATATTGATGCATATTCGACAATGTGCAAATGGCCAAAATTCCATTTGCAATTGGCATGTACAAAGTATATTGTGTTGTGATTCGTCTACATTACAAATAGAGACATTCTGAAAGACCTTTTTTTAGTAGACTACTGAATAGACTAGTGACTAGTTAGTGAATTAAGTTAGTATTGGACATGCATGAAGTCCAAAAATCTGACACAACATCTGGGATTTTTTATTTAATATGTCATTTAAACCTGAAAAAAAATCTATATACTTTTACAAAAGCTTTCTATTTCAGATAAATGCTGTTCTTTTGAACTTTATATTCATCAAAGAATCCTGAAATCAATAACTGTTTTCAACATTGATAACAATGAGAAATGTTTCTTGAGCATCAAATCATCATATTAGAATGATTTCTGAAGGATCATGTGACACTGAAGACTGGAGTAATGATGCTGAAAATTCAACTTTGATCACATGAATACATTACACTTTACTATATATTCACATAGAAAACAGCTGTTTTAAATAGTAAAAATATTTCACAATATTATTATTATTATGATGATTATTTTTTTTATCAAATAAATGCAGCCTTGGTGAGCAGAAGAGACTTCTTTTAAAAACATTAAAAATCTCACCGATCCAAAACTTTTGACTGGTAGTGTATATATACAGTATATTACATTTGAAGTGGATCAAAACCTTTCATCAAAGTTGTACATGAATTTTGAACAATACCCCTTCTTGTCTTAGACTTTATAACTTTTTTGATCCACTTCAAATGTTGACTACTGTATATACACACACACATACACATATGTACTCACACATATATTATTTTAACTCAAACTTTTATGTTAGATGCGATTAATCATGATTAATCGATTTGACAGCCCTTAATATATGGTCTCAGAAAAGCCCGTGTAAATTTGCCCCAATGTCACAAATTTTGAAACTGTGAATATTTGCTGTTTTGTGTCTAAGAAAAGGCCTATGTCTGACTCTCAAACTACTTCCCTGACCTGCACGCCACTTCATCTGTCATTTTCTAAACAGCTTTCTTAAGATAATCATTACCTTTCTTACTTGCGTCATCACTAGCTTGAGTCATATCTGATGATGCTGAGACGGAGAGACAGTAATTACATAGCTTGTCTGCATCACACAAAGTTCAATGGTACCTCATTTCATGCTAATTCATGCACACTGTAACATCATGTCAATGAGCACAGAACACAATGAATTGGCACTTACGGCCCACAACGACAGAACGCCCTACATGAAACTATCTGCATGAACTGAGCAGCCATTTAGACCAGATTTCGTAATTACAGAATTGCATAAAATGGTGTGAAATCGTGCAGATAATCTGCTAAATCTCCCAACATGAAAAGATAATTGCAGCAGAAATTAGCCGTACCTGAGGATCATTCATTTGGTCATGGCTAGCTTCTTACACGGCGAGGATCGGATATTACTATTAATTATGAGCAGGTCAGAGTTGCTGAAGGTCGACCATTAGTGCCGGGACCATTGAAATACTAATTATAAACAGATTAGAGAGTTACGCTCCTTTATGACGGTTATTAGATAATTACTTGGAGCGGGTAGTTTAGGGGTAAAGGAGCCGAGACCACACAAGGCGGAATAAATTGAAAAGCACACGACTGAGGAGAAAAGGATTTTCAGGCAACAGATAAGGTCATACATAAATGACCTACTGAATATTCAGTGAGCAGAACAAAAGAACATCCAAATGGAGAAAAGTTTATTAATGACTAGCATCTTTATTAAAGGTGACGCATTCATCGTTTTAATTCTTTTTAAACTACTAATCTCTGTTTAATGCACAGAAACATCCACAAGTAAGCCATTCAAGCTGATTTCCTGAAGAGTGTAACACTCAGCATGTTGTCCAAAACATTGAGGTGTTTGTTTGAGAGATGGTGTCAACCAATTGCAAACCGGTTTACAACAAATGTTTAGTTCTCGAGTTGGTCAGATTTGTTCATAGTGGAATTTCGAATCTGGTGTTTTGAAGTCTTTTGGTCATGTTCGGCCTGAAATGAGCCTAGGACTGGTGAGCAATATGAGGCAGCTATATTTGCGTACACATTTATTAACAATAGTTTAATTATATAATTAACTATAATATTAGCTATAGTTTTATTTATTTAAATAATATAAAATGTCCTAGGATGTCTGAAAATGTGAGGATTATATAAGAACAGATTGATTGGTTTCTTAAAAAGATTTCCTGAGCAGTTCATTTAAAAAATCAAAAAAATCAAAACCAATTTACGGAAATGGGTCAAGTCAAGTCAAGTCATCTTCATTTATATAGCGCTTTTAACAATGTAGATTGTTTCAAAGCAGCTTTACAGAGATAAGCGTATAATTTAAGGTAACAGAGATTGTTTTGGCTTTATAGCGGTTCTTTAATAAAGTTATTTTCCAGCTAAAGTTAGTTTTGATTGATTAGCTTCTGTCGCAATGATCATTTGTTATTAAATTAGGGGCCGCTAAGACGACACAATTCTCTCTACACAGACTTTAAACGCGAACCTGTGAGAAACGCTGATGACGTTCACATGCGCATTAAGAATTGGTTCTATAGTTATGTGCGTTTGAATATATGTGCGCAGGTTTGGAATTCCCTACAAACCAAGCCTAAACAAAGTACTTGTCTTTCCTTATACATTTTGATAAAGAATTTTATTTTATTTTGTCACTTCGGGGTAGATACGCAAATTGAGTTTCCCGACAACGCTTTATCTGTAGAGTGGTAAAGGGATCCTCCATAGGGAGAGACTAGTTGGCACTTCAGCACTGCGTTGGATCGGGACCAGGCGAAGGTCCTTTGTCAGACCTGGATACGGCCTGGATCCGGCAGGCTGCGGAAAAACCTCGGGATAAACACAGACACTAAAATTAGCGTAGATGCCATTCTTCTCATGATGTAACGAGTACATCAGGATTTTTGGGAAGTGTTCCCGGTTCCGGCTGACCTAATCTATGCAGCCTAACATTGAATTATAGAAGTCTATAATGTATTATGTGAAAGCTAGGTCAAAGAGATGTGTTTTTAGTCTAGCTTTGAACTGACAGAGTGTGTCTGCTTCCCGGACAATATTAGGAAGACTGTTCCAAAGTTTTGGTGCTAAATAGGAAAAGGATCTACCGCCAGCAGTTGATTTTGATATTCTAGGTATTATTAACTGGCCGGAATTTTGAGATCGCAATAGACGTGAAGGACTATGATGCGTTAAGAGCTCACTAAAGTACTGTGGAGCTAAACCATTTAGTGCTTTGTAAGTGATCAGAAATATTTTAAAATTGTAAAATGTTATGGTTCTGGTAAGAACTCGAGCTGCTGCGTTTTGAACTAGCTGTAGTTTGTTTATTAAGCGTGCAGGGCAACCACCCAGTAGAGCATTACAATAATCTAGCCTTGAGGTCATGAACGCATGAACTAATTGTTCCGCATTTGTCAATGAGAGCATATGACGTAATTTAGATATATTTTTAAGATGGAAAAATGCACTTTTACAGATACCAGACAAGTGACTTTCAAATGAAAGATTGGTATCAAAGAGCACACCCAGGTTCCTAACCGACGACGAAGACTTGACAGAGCAGCCATCAAGTGTTAGACAGTATTCTAGGTTACTACGTGAGGAAGTTTTTTGTCCAATAATTAGAAACTCTGTTTTTTCAGAATTTAGTAGTAGGAAATTACGAGTCATCCAATTTTGTATATCAGCTATGCATTCCGTTAATTTTGTGAATTGGTAAGTTTCGTTAGATTTTAAAGAAATATAGAGCCGAGTGTCATCGGCATAACAGTGGAAGCTAATTCCATGTTTCCTAATGATATCTCCTAATGGTATCATGTACAGAGTGAACAGCAGCGGTCCTAGTACTGAGCCTTGTGGTACGCCATACTGAACTTGTGATCGATGAGACATCTCTTCATTTACTGCTACAAACTGATAACGGTCAGATAAGTATGATTTAAACCATGCTAGTGCAATTCCACTAATGCCAACATAATTTTCGAGTCTATTTAAAAGAACGTTGTGGTCAATGGTGCCAAATGCAGCACTAAGATCGAGTAACAGTAACAGAGAGATACTAATAGAGTGAGATTTTCCAACACTATTCTTGACGACTTCTCTACCAATGGAGTACGTTTTATGAACAATGGCAGACGAGGGTGGAGCAAAAATGCCATTAGGAGTGTTTAGGAAACTTTATTTATAAAACAATTATTACTGCAATTCCATTTAGGGCCACTTACTAGTGGCACAAAAAATATCTGACAACAGCACTGATTCAATTCCATCGCAGCTAACATAAATCACGATCCAAACCGCATTCAAATAAATCTACTACATCAGGGACACAAAAATCATTGTCACTATGTCACACAAGCAATCAAACTAACATGGCATTCAGAGTTGAAGTGTTTATAAGAAAATCAAACACAGAAAAGACCATTTCTATATTATATTCATTATTAGTAATCACTCGAAATTTCTTCTTTACATAACAAATTATGGACTACTTTGGACAAGTTTTCTTTTCAGATCTGTTATTTCCATAGTACTTTGTGATGGCCGAACCCGTGGCCACACATGAACTCTTTCCCTGCGAGCATTCTTTTTTTATATATATATAAGCAATATATAACAAATCTTAACTGTTTGACTGATTATATTGTCCAAAATGTTAACTCTATATATGAAGTTGGATATATATTATGGGCCAGATGATCCGGATTAGCTGACCGTCTTTGACAAAAACACAACTTTTTGTTCAAAATCTTTTTTTAATGAAACTTACCCACATTCAAGTTCCAAACTGGTGCTAGCTATAGAATGCATGAAGCTGGTGGATGTTAAACTCCTCCGCCAGGCTGACACACACAGGCCACGGGTCGGCTCATACCGCTGCTTCTTTAAAGGCCGAGGTCATGCGTGCTACGATGGGAGCTTAGAGGAGAACGCTAGGTCACTACACTGAATTCCCTTCCTGCATAAAAAGTGATTTTTCACTTGCGAACTACAAAGCCCAGTGGATTGGCCTCCAACCCTGTGTTGAGGAGACGTTTGAAACACTTTAGTCCAGTCAGCACTTCACAGAGAACTGCTGGGAAGGCAGTAAGTCAACTCAAACCGAACTCTCGTCGGAGTCAAACGTTCAGATGTCGTAAACATCACACACATATTTTAATTGTGAAGGGGGAAGCGAGGGAATTGGCGATAAGCTACAATACACAACACAACTAGGATCACAGCGCCGATTAGTCAGTGAAGCGGACGCTAAGGGTGGTTTAGAGTATCGTTGTTTTCCAACGTCAGCCTAGAAGGAATTAATCTCGCGATTCAAATCAAACGGCTATTTAGAAGTTACAAATAACTCTTTAATATGTTTACCCTTTTACTCAAAGCCAATTGTAATTGAAAAAAGTAAGTACTTGTTTGTGCATTTGCCGCATGGCTCCAAGCAGCTTTTTTTTTCTGTTTTTTTTTTCTTCTCTCTTCTCAAGTCTGATTGATAAACACAGGGTAAAACAGACTAAACATGTCCCCTGGTGTTTTGGTTCATTCCGTTCACAGAGCATCCCTGGATGTCCTTGTAAATGCAATAATTAAAATGATTACCGCTGTGCACAACTGTGCATATAAATGCGGGTCGCTGATCATACTTGCATTGTTATCATAAACGGAGTGGAGGGGTAGTTTCATTTCGCTGCTAATCACCTGGAACACACCAGCTCACCTTCAAAGCAGTGCAATGAAATCTTTACCCATAGTGCACACATGCACACAAGCGCTAACATGTGCAGGGCTCAGAGGGTTTTAGATGTGTCTTGTAAGATGGATAGCAGATTAATATTACAAAACACTGCTGAGTAATGGTGTCTAAACACAGTATTGTTTTTGCATGTCTAGGCACATACTGAAGGTGTCTTTAATACCGAGGTCTTTTTAATTCTGATCTTTGTTCTCTGGCATGTTTCAAAGTGTTCTCCTAAGTACAACATAATTATATAAACACAATATAATAAAGCACTTTTACTGTAGCTGTGAGATGGGTGGGAACAACCAATCAAAGTTTAAAGTAGTCTGCTTGCTTCTGAACCGCTCAAATACCACAGTTACCACACATGCATGTTTTTACCTCAAAACATGTTCAAGTGTCTCGACTACTTTCATATGCATCTCTGCTGAGGAACAGATCATATTTGCACTGATACACTGGCTGACTTTGCTTGACCAGATTTTTTTTCTTGTGGTGGGTTGTGTGGTTCTTTGAAGTTGAAAGTTCATTTGAAAGTTTTTAACAATTTGCACATAATTTAACTGTAATGCGATCAAAAACCTTCATAACTGTGCATTTTAAAATAATCAGCACCTCAGAACATCGGTCAACATCGGAACATCTTGCTTTTATATACAGCTGCAACTAACGCGTATTTTGATAATCGATTAATCTTTTGATTACTTCTTCGATTAATCGGATGAGGAAAAAAATGACCTAAAAGTGATTCATTATTAAATAATAATTTTTAATCTATTATTTACAAACTTGTTATTCCACATGCTTTCCAGTGTTGTCCAAGCTATGTGCAATTGGAAGGCAAGGAAAACAAATATAGTGAATGTATCTATTTGTGAATGTATCTATCTAATTATAATGTGCAAAATTTGCAACAAAAAAAGGGATTAAAATTTGATTAAACTGATTAAATTTGAAAGTAGAAGTTAAAATCCATCCATCCATCCATCCATCCATCCATCCATCCATCCATCCATCCATCCATCCATCCATCCATCCATCCATCCATCCATCCATCCATCCATCCATCCATCCATCCATCCATCCAGCAATCCAGCAATCAATCATCATTTTCATTATGGAATATTGTCAATTACTTGTTGCAGCCCTGCTTCTATAATACAGTTTTACAACATAAAAAAAAAAAAAAAAATGCAACCTTTAATATTTTCATCAAAAATATTATTTTATTAATCAAGTTTATTTAGTGTAATTCTTCCGCTAATTTGGAATTAACTGCACAGTGAGATGTGAACAGGTCAATTTGTTGCTATTTCATGCATTTTAATATGCCTGGAATTCTGTATTGACCAATCATATGCCAGGAGCAGAACTGTCCCTTTTATATTTATATATTACAGTAACATTAATCTAACCGGTAAATTAAAGACCTCGCCATCAACACCAAAGTTGGAATATTCATCCTCTGAATTAGAATTAACCTCAGGTTAATGCACTTTTACTGCACTGTCCTGCCATTATGTATAGGTTTGTAAAATAATTAATCATCTTGGAAATAAAGTATCTGCTAAACATTAGCAGTTCTTCCTGAGACACGAATTGAGCCTTAAGTCTAAATTCGCTCTGGAATTACTGTGACTGTAAGACTGCCGCTGATGTGAGAGATAGACACAGCTCACCGTCTCTCACTACTGCAACACTGAGATTAACCACAAAGTGGCTCAATTAATCCATGTGAAGTGACATGGAATTTGAATACAAAAGAAGGAGAGTGCACACTGAAGAGGGAGAGAGAGACAAACATCGTTTTCAATCATGTGGGGAAAAGATGGTGGGGAGTGAAATTAATTGACCTCCCTGGTTTCAATTAAACAAAAAGGGACACAAAGCAAAACATCTGCCCGCGAAGAAGGTAGAGCACAGCTAAGGAGAGTGGGAATTTGAAAAACTGAATGGTCCCATTTTACTTCCATACAGATATATATGCAGGCCCTAATGTTCATCTGGCTATTCACTTTATTGTGCAATGCAAAAGTAATGTGTGCGAACTTCTGATTCATTAGCCGCTATAGTTTTATAAACTTGAAGGAAAATACAATTCAGTAAAATAATTTGCACTACAAACCATTGTGTTATGATTAATGAATTAAAATAACATGATACCAAATAACAGTTTGCAATATCATGCAGCATCGTACAGTTAATTTACAGCTAAAATAACTGGAAGTGGATGAGACTGGAAGCCTCGACACATTCACAAATATGTTAAAACTAAAGTGAATTGGTTAACATTATTCAGTAGACCATGAGGCCCAGTAATTGCTGCAGCAAAACATATTTGGAATAACATGCATCAATGAATTGTTCACAATAATACCAGTGTAAAATAAATACAGACTTTGAGCAAGTAATCATGTTTGAAGCATTTCAACGCATGCACATATACATATTATTTTACTTTGCATTGCCAAACATGCACAAATGTCAGCCACTACAGACTGGCTCTGACAACAATTTATCGTTCACACATGAATGCGCACACTTACGCAAGCTAAAGTAAAATTACAAATGCTGTGTAATGTTAAAGGCGTGGTAAACTTCCACAACTGTGTTGTGCTTGCATTTAGACATCAGAATACACAGATTACCCTCAGATTTATCAGAAGAACATGATGTCTCAAACAGGCCACAGGTAAATACCACCCTAAACCAAGACAAAAAATAAAGTCTCAGTACCACCCACATTCTTACACTTCATGACATGATTAAAATGATTCTTAAGTCTAAACCCTTTGAGCCTCAAATACACCAACAACCCTACAAACCTTCGGTTAACAGGCCAAGTGCAAGCCTAGTGAGTGGGAGAAAGATGGCACTAAATCAAAACACAGATTAACTTTGTACTCCCATCAACTGCCTTTAATTATATCCTACAGTGGATATTACAGATTGCAGATAGGTACAAGTCTTGCTTTTGTGAAAGCTTATACATTCCTAGCATTTGGCAGTCAGCAGCACAAGCTGGGGCAAACATAATGTAAATGCAGATCACATTTGTCAGGTTAATGATGAGAGAATCAGAAGAAATATAATAATCCATCTCAAATTTCCATAAATATTTGGATGTAGGGTCTTCAAGTCAAAAGCCATTTTGAATTCACATTTTTTTCTTTTTCTTTTTTTTTTGGTGTAAACACCCTTGATATCCAATAGGAGTCAGTTTTAGCATCACATGGAAGCGGGGCTAGACTGGCAATCTCTCTCCGTTTAACAGACACGTTTAATAGGTCCCTGAAGGACGGCATATTTGAAACAGAATGGGCTAACAAAAGCATAAAGGGTTAATTTAGCTTGGCTCAGGTGAGTTAATTATTCTTTTTGCCCAGTTCACTGCACATCCATAATGATTATTAACTAGCTTAAAATACTCTAGGACCACTGGGAGCTTACGGATAAACACACACACGCACACACAGAGGGTTGGATGGAGGGGGATCATTATTCTAATGAGAGTGCTGTAAAACTCTCCAATCACAAAGTCACCACAATAATCTTCTGGGACTATGAGGGGTCACAGTCGTCCCCTCCTCCGGAGCCTTGAGTGGAGCCGTGGATGGGCGCTGATTAAAGCACATTCATGCATGGATCCACACTCTTGTGTGTGCTTAAAGACTGGGATAATGGCTTTTTAGCTATTCTGATTTTGGATCACAGCACACTAGCAGCCACAAGATTCCACGCGAGAAAAGAGAGAGAAAGGAAAGGAGCGATAAAGGAATAATTCACTTAAAAATGTCATATTGTCTGAATATGTACTACATTTGAATTTGAACTTTTGAACACGACCATTAGAAAAGTATGTTCTATATAGTATGAATATGTGTAGTATGAATGAAATTTGGTCATAATACATAAGCTGCACCATGTTGTTACAGTCATGTAACCTAGTTGCTTCACTTCCATTCATAAATCCTTTCCCGTGGCCTCATGGGATAGTAAGTCCATTGGATGCATACTTCAGAATCTAGGCGGATATATTAGGCTTTTCGCCTACTGATTTTTTTTTTATATTGTTTTTTAATATATATATATATACTATGTATTCGGACATATACTCTGTTGGCATACTGTTTTTCACATACTATATAGTAGGAAAGTATTCGATTTTGAACGCAGTGTATTATTTACCCACCCACATGTAGTTCCAAATAGGCCTATGTATGATTATGTTTCTTCCATGAGATAAGTAGGCTACATACCATAAGTGATTAATGCACTACAGGCTATTCTAAGTCTTCTTAAGTCATAGATTTATATTATAATCTTCCTCTCCCCGAAAACTCAGAAAAGAGGCATACAACAATTGGTTCTCAAACGGTTCTCTTGTGATCCGAACCAATTTTGTAACATCAGATTTTAGACTGACCTCCCTCAAATAAGAATATGTACATGAAAACTGATTGGCAATCAAGTGAAAAACTAAGGTTTACAGGGCTGCAAACTTTTGAGTTTAGCTTGGGGTGAGATGGGGGGGGGGCAAATATTGCATAACAAATATTGCATAACAATTGTGATTGTCAAAACATTTGGTAACTAAATAGAATTTTATGAAGTTTAGTGACAACATGTTACAATGTTTACATTGTACAATGACTGGTAGTAGGCTATACAGTTTTTATTATTGCTTGACAAAAATGTCAAGATTTCAATTCCATTCTTGTGATTTGATTCCGATTTTGATTCAATATTGACTCATTTGGATACATGTTTATTTTAAATTTGATTTTAAAAAATAATCTCACCTAATGCTGTAAACATAGAAAGCTACGGTGGCCCAGTAGTGCACAACACAACGAAATGTAAAAAGCAAACATAAGTTCACAACACAACGGAAACAAGCCACAACACAACGAAATAAAGCCACAACACAACGGAAATAAGCCACAACACAACGGAAAATCCACAACACAACGAAATAAAGCCACAACACAACGGAAATAAGCCACAACACAACGGAAAATCTACAACACAACGGAAAATCTACAACACAACGAAATAAAGCCACAACACAACGGAAATGCTCCCCCGACCACTAGAGGGCTCTTGGAGCCCAGTAAAGTTAGTTTTCCAAGCCATTGTTCTAGAGTCAGCAGTCTTTATATATAAATACCACGATTAGTTTTAACAGTGTATATCAACATAAAATATTACTTCAAAATAACCTACATGAATTATAGCTGCGTATTTGATTTATACTCGAGAATGCTTGGACGCGCTTCCACAGCGCAGGGCACGTCTGGCAATTCCACCAAGTGGTTAAAACGTATAATTTATTATAATATAATTTGATAAATAAAAATAAAAACCATTTGGTGAAATAGGAAGGAATTGGCACAATTCCACCTATAATAAGTCAGTCTGGTCACTAGGAACATGATAAAAGAAAAAAAAACTTTTACAGAAATTTCCTAAAAAAAATAATTGTTAATTACTGTAAATACATGAAGGGTATTGGAAAAAAAGTCATTATTAAGTCATTATAAAAGTCATATTAAGTCAGTCTACTATCAAATACAATCAAGCTTTGGATTTTGAATATGTCTGTTTTTGAATGTTAAAAGTAATTTTAATTAAAACAAATTATACGTTTTAACAACTTGGAGGAATTGGTAGACGTTCCCTCAGGGATAATGCGCTGTGGTAGCGCGTCAAAGCATTCTAGAGTATAAATATGCAGCTATAATGCACGTAGGTGATTTTGAATTAATAAATGTCGATAAACAATGGTTAGCTACATACTGTTAAAACTAATCGTGGTGTTGATATATTTTTATAGACTGCTGACTCTCTAATGAACAATGGCTTGGAAAACTAACTTTACTGGGCTCCGAGAGCCCTCTAGTGGTCGGGAGCATTTCCGTTGTGTTGTGGCCTTATTTCGTTGTGTTGTGGATTTTCCGTTGTGTTGTGTCTTATTTCCGTTGTGTTGTGGCTTTATTTCGTTGTGTTGTGGATTTTCCGTTGTGTTGTGGCTTGTTTCCGTTGTGTTGTGGCTTGTTTCCGTTGTGTTGTGGCTTTATTTCGTTGTGTTGTGAACTTATGTTTGCTTTTTACATTTCGTTGTGTTGTGCACTACTGGGCCACCGTAGAAAGCCTAATCTGCTGGTATTATTAAAGGTTAAAAATAACAAATTAAATATAATGCAGTTTTTGTTATAATAACAATTATTTAATGGCATAAGTAAAAATATAATAAATATGTAATATAGTGCTCAGCAAAATCTCCTCTCAAGCAATTTTTTCTATTCAATTAACATGGTCAGTAAATGGCTTTCCTGAGGTAAATGTAACGTCATGTGACATAATTGTTCTCCTGCTGTTATATTGACCTCTTTCCGTGGTTGAAAAACACTAATTGGTCGATATTATGTATACTTTCGGTAAGTTGTAGGCTACTGCATATTTAAATAAAAAAGAAACAGATGATCGGTTCACGTGCACTTGAACTGAGGCGCTCAGCGATCTGTCACGTCACATTTACAAGCGCCAAACGTATTTTTGTCTGAATTTCGTAATAAAATTTACGGAATCTAAGAGCTGAGAATTAGTTTAATATTAAAAGTACCTCATTGCTCCGCAATTTTTCTGTGCGTGAGAAAATGGATGTGTGGCGTGAGAGCGTGTGAAAAGTGGCAATTGCGTGAGTCTCACGCTCAATGTGTGTGAGTTAGCAGCCCTGGGTTTATTTATCTTATTCTGAATTTCGAGCGCGCGCTGCTCCGTGGGGTCACGTCGAAAGTTCTCGCGCGTGCGCATTATTATCACTTCCTCAGAGCTTACCACGCACAGTGCGTGTACACAGCTCACGGACAAATGATTCATTCACTCATTTAAGATAATTAAATTCAAATAATCCATTCCCTCAACCAGTGTAGTCCGATTCACGAACTATGAATCTTGACGAATCGTTCAAAAAGACTGAGGTAGGCTACTGTCTGAGTGAGGTAGAGGATTCATTCATGGAATGAACGGTTTTACTTTAGGCTACTTCTTATAGAACGGGTACCGATTTCTTAGTATTTCGTATTCACTATTCAGGTTTCTTTCATGTGTGTCCAGGATATTTTTCAAAAAACATCTCGTTTTGTGTTCTACGAAGAAAAAAATCGCGTGGCTTTAATATGGGTAAGTAAATGATGATTAAATTTTCTTCCCTGAATAATATTCAGAAATCCCCTGGATGCCCTGTATTTCTGAATGAATCTGTTGTTTTCAGAAAAAAAAAAAAAAAAAAAAAAAATTACATGATCAAAATCTAAAACAGATATAAATAAACGCTCTTAATCCAGAGTTATAGTTTAGAGAGGCCAACCTGGTCTATTTTAAGGTAACAAAGAAGGTATTGTTAAGTGTTACCTATCACAAATTCATTTGCAGTGATACAAGTTTTACTGTTGTTTGGTGCAGCTCTTAAAGGGACAGCAGCTTAATAGTAAACATGCCCAATATTAACCAACTGACCTATCTCAAACATACTGGCCTTTGTTCTTAAAGGGATAGTTCACCTCGCTCTTAGTTTGTTCCAAACCTGTATCATTTTTCTTCTTCTGCTGAACACAAAAGAAGATATTTTGAAGAATGCGGGTAACCAAACAGTTGCCGGTCCCCACTGACTTCCATAGTAGGAAAAATATACTATGGAATGGCAGTCACTGACCAGTAATTGTCTGGTTACCCACATTCTTCAAAATAACTTTTATGTTCAACAGAAGAAAGAAACTCAATCATGTTTCAAACAACTTCAGAGTGGGTAAATTATGACATCTTTTTCATTGGTGAACTACCCCCTTTAATGTTAATACATTTATTATTTTCTTGTTACAGGTCCATATCTGATCTGTTCATTTTATGTCTTAAGTGTTTAATTTGATATCGTCTGTTTTGTACCATTACATTTATTTTATTTTTATATAAGAAGATACTGTTCATGTAAAGTTATTTTATTTGTAGTTAATTGCTCTGCACTTTTGCATGTTATTTTTTTTTAACCAAAAGCAATTCAAGTGGTTAACTTGTTTACATTAAATGCATTGTCTGCTGTTTTTTTTTTTTTTTAGCTACTTTCAGTACACCACATTAAGTATACCAAGTATACTAAGTAGGCTATACCACTTAGTACTGTAAGAGTTTGATTATTAAAAGGCAAATTAACACCTAGCCACACTTTTGGGTTACTTACAATAAAATAAAACAAAACATTGAAGGTTGAAAACATGCCAGGCAGACATTGATGTAAGCAGCACAGCTGCAACTATTACAATTGATAATGGGTGTGTTAGAATTATAGTCTGCAAATAATCAAGCATTGAAAATTGTCAATAATATTGGCGGCAACCAAATAAAATTCTGCTTAGGGCCCCATAAAAGCTTTGGCCCTGACTGTGATGAGGTTTGGTAAAGAGATTGAAAAAAGCTTTTCAGTAAATAAACACCATAAAACTTGACGTAAGACATGGAATAATAGCACATGAGTCACATTGACCACTGTTATGGTGCATTTTTCTTAAATTCGTATTTTCTTTTTCAGGGCTTGACAGACAGTCACTATCTGAACTGTTGCTGTATGGAAAGGAGCTGCACACAAACCGGACACTCGTTTAATTGAAACAACATGACGGTGAGTCATCAATGACGTCTTTAATGTGTCTTTAATACGGCTTCAGATCATAACCTGGTAAAAACGCAGGATTTCTTATGCCAGTGGAATGTAAAAAGAGCAGAAGGGCACGTTTAGAAAGGACCAGGTCATGCTTTTCAGGAGATCTGCACCTCTAACTGTGCTCAGAATACCATTTGAAACAATTACGCATGCGGTGTAATTGACAGCAGTATCAGCACTGCAGTGATATTCTGACAGGCTTCATGGAGCCGTGATTAATTACCGCACGGCTTCTCTGGGCTTTCCAATTTCCTCTGGCTTTCAGTACAGGTCTGTAGGTGATAGTACAGTAACTCCTGTTACACCCCCTTCAGCAGGAGAAAGAGACGTCTCTCTCTCTCCCTCTCCCTCTCTCTCTCTCTCTCCCTCCCTCTCCCTCCCTCTCCCTCTCCCTCTCTCTCTCTCTCTCTCTCTCTCTCTCTCTCTCTCTCTCTCTCTCTCTCTCTCCCTCTCTCTCTCTCTCTCTCCCTCTCTCTCTCCCTCTCTCCCTCTCTCTCTCTCCCTCTCTCTCTCTCTCTCTCCCTCTCCCCCCCCCCCCCTCTCTCTCTCTCTCTCTCTCTCTCTCTCTCTCTCTCTCTCTCTCTCTCTCTCTCTCTCTCTCTCTCTCTCTCCCCCTTATCCTCGAGCGGATCAGAGGAGAAGTCAGCCAAACAAGGGCTGCCATGATAAGTCAATGTAATACCTCTCCCTGCCGTGAATGCTAACCACTGCTTATATTCACCAATGCAGGTGAGATTATCTGCACTAAAAGAAATTGCTGCTTCTTTTTTAGCTCCTTTTCCCGACTTAAGTTTTAATTTATTATTTGCGAGACTGTTATCATTGAGTTTACTATCATAGTCCTCTTCATTAATCACAGCTAGGCCTTCATTTATTCCGTGATATGCGCAGGGTCCTGGCACTGATGTACATATGGGTCTGTTTATCATGAGCTAAAAGGGGAAAAAGAGTTGGAAGAGCTATGGGAGCAAAGATAACTTTATCCCAGCTTACATTAAGAACACTCAGTAAAGCACTTTTATTAGCAGATGTTTAGATGTGTCGGTTCCATATCTGTTCACTGTTCTTTGCACTCAAGTGTGTTTTGGGCTAGGTACTTTTTTATTTTATTTTATTAATTATGTCTTGACATATGTTAACTGAAGTATATTTTTTAAAGACACTTTACACCCCTACTTCATTTACTCAGTTAGGGTCAGTTTTCTGATATCTAGTTTGTTTAGTATTGCTCTCATTCTAGGCATCTTTGTCAAGCTGTTGCATTCTTACCCGATCTTAACTTTCATCATTTTCTTCTCTTCCTCTGCTTTTGTTTCTCCTTTGTTTTCTTAGAAGCAGAGTGGTACAAATTAGAGATGCAATGTTGTAGTCTGGCCAATAATCGGTATCGGCCGATTAAAGCGTACTCGGTTACTAATGTAACCTCGGTTCTCTCTAGAAGAGGGAACGAGTATTGCGTAAGTAGCTTACGCATCGGGAAAGTCTTCTTTCTTCGAGATCTGAAGCCAAAAAATTATCCTTAATTTTGTATTCATTGTCAACGCAGTGCAGCAGCCGACAGACCTAGGCAGGCTATATAAGCGTGCTCATTGGCTGCTCGGCTGCAACTGCTTAAGCCTATCGGTGAGCGCTCTGAACGCGGCAACCAATGAGGGCGCTTCGCGCCCTCCACACCCTTCTAACCGTCAGAATGGGCGTGGCCAGCGTGTATATATTCAGCGCTCACAGGCTAAAATTCTGGTTTTCGCAGTCTGAAGCGCAAAAGCTCGTGGCGCGACACGGCAGGTTACGCAATACTCGTTCCCTCTTCTAGAGAGAACCGAGGTTACATTAGTAACCGAGTACGTTCTCTTACGAGAGGTTCTCTCGTATTGCGTAAGTAGCTTACGCATCGGGAACCCTTTGTCAATGCCGTGTGCGCCGAGCATCCAGCCCATGAATCCCAGGGGAACCGGGGAAAATACTCTGCTGGGAAATGTGGCCGGTCGGAGAGACGGGCCAGCGCAGTACATGCACTTCATGCAGCATATGAAATAGAGCGGCGCGGCCGGTCTATAAACATAACAGTACAAACAGTAGGGCCGGCAGAGCGAGCCCATACAGTACATAAACACTCATAAGGGTAGGAGAAAACGACATAGTCTGTCTCACATGAAGAGAAAAATTCCCGCGCGGCAGAGAATAATGTGGGCGGCCAGCAGCGCGGGCCAGCACCGATAACAGCGCGTAACGGGAAATAGGAAACAGAGCGGATCAGCCGGTCTGAGTCAAACACTTCACCCTGAGTAAAGTACCAGAATAGCGCCAGCATATGAACGTAGTCTGCACACGGGAGCTGGGCAGAGCATACATGTCACTTATACTGACAATATTTTTGCCTGTAGGGCAGGAACTTCCAGGTTATAAAACCTCACGAATGTTGACGGGGAGGCCCAGCCCGCCGCCATACAAATGTCGTGGATAGAAATTCCGCTGGACCAGGCCCACGACGTGGCCATGCCTCTAGTGGAATGGGCTCTGATGCCCAGAGGGCACTGCAGGTGTTTGGAGGCATAAGCTGCTGCTATCGCGTCCACTATCCACTTGGACAAGCTCTGCTTCGAGGCGGCAAGACCTTTGGTGCGTCCGCCGAAGGAAACAAAGAGCTGCTCTGAACGCCTGAAAGCGGCGGAGCGCGTGATGTAAACTCTCAGCGCCCGGACAGGGCATAGGAGGTTATCACTGTCCCCACTATCGGATGCTGGCAGAGCCGAGAGGGAAATAACTTGTGCCCTAAACGGGGTTCCAATCGCTTTGGGGATGTAACCGTGCCTCGGTCTGAGAATGACTTTCGAGTCATTCGGCCCGAACTCGAGACATGCAGGGCTAACAGATAGCGCGTGCAAATCACCCACTCGTTTGACTGAAGACAGAGCTATCAGAAAAACGGTGCGACAGATACTTAAGATCCGCGGATTCAAGCGGTTCAAAGGGAAAAGCCTTTAGGGCCGCCAGGACCAAGGACAGATCCCACGAGGGAACCGAGGGGGGCCGCAGGGGGTTCATCCGTCTAGCTCCTCTGAGGAAGCGGATAATGAGCTCATTCCTTCCCAGTGCCCGGCCGCGCGTCGTCTCAGCGAACGCTGTAATAGCAGCCACATATACTTTGAGCGTGGAAGGGGATCTGCCCTTTTCCAACAGCTCTTGTAAGAAGGAGAGCACCCGCGGGACCCCGCATGCGCGCGGATCCAGGTTTTGAGTAGCGCACCATTTAGAAAACACCGACCATTTAGACGCATAGAGCCGTCTCGTGGAGGGGGCTCTCGACTGTGTGATCGTGTTCACGACCCCTTCTGACAGGTCAACGGGTATCCGTTGATCACCCATGCATGCAGCGACCAGCGCTCTGGATGGGGATGCCAGATCGATCCAGTGGCTTGGGAGAGGAGATCCTTTCTCACCGGGATCGGCCACGGGGGTGAGTGCGACAGCCTCACTAGCTCTGGGTACCAAGTTTGGTTTTCCCATCGCGGGGCTATAAGCAGCACTGAGTGGTGCGTTTCTCTGATCCTCGAAATGACCTGTGGCAACAGGGAGATCGGAGGAAAAGCATACAGCGGGAGGCTGGGCCATGTCTGGGACAGCGCGTCCTCGCTCTTCGAATAAAACTTCGGGCATTGAGCATTGTCTTTCGACGCAAAGAGGTCGATTTCCGCTCTGCCGAATAGGCGCCAGAGAAACTGGACTGTCTGGGGGTGCAGAGACCATTCTCCCGGGGGAATGTTGTCCCTGGACAGTCTGTCTGGACCGACATTCAGGTGGCCCGGTACGTGCGCGGCTCTCAGCGAGCGCAGCGAGCGGTAAGCCCACACGAGAAGGCGTTCTGTCAGCCTGCACAGATTCCTGGATCTGACACCGCCCTGTCGGTTCACATAGGATACCACGGACATGTTGTCCGAGCGGACTAGCACATGGTGATCCCGTATGAATGGGAGGAAGCGCCTGAGCGCGTTCTCGACCGCTATCATCTCCAAACAGTTTATGTGGAGGCATTTTTCCCGGTCTGACCATAGGCCAAAAGCCGGTTTGCCCTCGAACAGAGCGCCCCAGCCTGAGGTGGAAGCGTCCGTCGAGATAATTTTGAGGTGTGAGATAGCTCCCATTGTCACTCCCCGCTGGTACCAGTCGGCCGCTAACCAGGGCTTCAGAGCTGAAACGCAGCTCTGAGTCACTCTGATGCGAATACCGCCGGAAGCCCATGCTCTGTGAGGCACTCGGGCATTCAGCCAGCATTGTAGCGGGCGCATTCGTAAAAGACCCAGCCGAAGCACTGCTGCGGCTGAGGCCATACAACCTAGTAGCCTCTGAAATGTTTTGAGAGGTACAGTGCTGCCCGGCCGGAGGGACGCGGCCAGGCGTCGAATGCAGCGCGCGCGCTGTGTCGACAGGCGGGCCGTGTACTGATATACCTGACCGTCGAAGGCGAATCTCAAGAATGGCCTGTGACGGGGTATTATCAGGATCTGAAAAGCACGCGTCTTTTAGATCGAGAGATATAAACCAGTCCCTCGGGCGAATTTGCGCGAGAATTTGTCTGGTTGTGAGCATTTTGAACGGTCTTCTCATAAGAGCCTCGTTCAAACGTCTCAGATCCAAAATTGGTCTGAGAGCTCCGTCCTTCTTGGGAACGAGGAAATAACGGCTGTAAAAGCCCGACTCGCTCATGGAAGGGGAAACCGGTTCCATAGCCCTTTTGCACAGAAGTGTAGCTATTTCTGCTCGAAGTAGATGTGCTACTTCCCCATTCACTCTGGTCTCGATACGCGCTTGAAGCGCGGAGGGCGGCGAGCGAACTGCAGAGTATAGCCCTGTTTTACTGTGCTTAGCACCCATTCTGATGCGCCTGGAATAGTTTCCCACGCTTTTGCGTGTGCAGCCAGGGGCAGAATGGCCTCCGGGCTCCGATCGCCGCGCATCGCGGGCTCGAGAGCTCGAAACGGAGAGGCGGGCGCGGCGCGCGCGCTCTTGGTGCTTAGATACGGCAGATCGCACGCAGCGATAGCTGGCCGTTTTACACACAGTGTCCCGGTGGCTTTAGACGGGGAACATAAAGTGTGAGGCGCGACGCGCGATGGCGGCGTCGGGGGCGAAAATGTTCGTTAGTATGTGTGAGCGCTCGAGGGCGGGCACAGGAGTTACATTCAGGGGCGGGCGCGCGCGCGCGCTCTTGGTGGTTAGATACGGCGGATCGCACGTAGCGATAACTGGCCGTTTTACACACAGTGTCCCGGTGGCTTTGGACGGGGAACATATAGTGTGAGGCGTGAAAATGTAGTTAGTATGTGTGAGCGCTTGAGGGCGGGCACAGGACTCACATTTAAAACATGACCGGTCGTGCGAGGCCGTGTGACAGAGCGGGCAGTGAGTAGGTGTGGGCGCGGAGAAGTGGACAAGTGACCTACTTTTAACACTAAAGCGGCTTTTGCCTGCTTCATGAGAGTGGGCTTTGTGAGAGACACGGGATGTATAGTGCTTGTGTACAGGGGTGAGCACAGAACGTGGGCACATTCACTGTACTAGAAACACATACGGCGTCAGCCGTGCAACCAGACATTATGCTCTTTTGAAATTTTTCTGGGTTGCCGTGAGAACGGCGGATGCGCGCAGGCGAGCGGGTAGATACCGGCTCGTTGACTGCGGGGTAAACAGCTGCAGTAGCCGTGGCAACGGGGACTGACAGAGCGTGAAGCTTCGACGGTGGTCCAGCCGCAGGGCTGCGGGATTTAACCGTCTTTTCTTCTCTCGTGTTTAGACGCTCAAAAATACTCGAGCACCCTGAGAAGGTGTGGTGCGAGGGGCGGGTTCGCTTTCTGTAAGTAAGAAAGACTGGCCGCGAGCTCGGAGAAGCAAGCAGCATAAATTTTATTTTCCCCGAGAGCTGGGATCGAACGCGGATCTCTCGCATGAAAGCGTATGATTCTGCCACTGAGCCACAGGGGAAACACATAAGCTTTCAGTTAGCGCGAGCATATAAAAAGCGACCTCATGTGTCGCGTCGGCGTTTGTTTGCAGGCGAGCGTGTTTAAAACAGGCTCGTTTACTGCAATAGTAATATTTCCAGTCGCCTGAACTTAAGAGGGGACTGAGAAATGTGTGAGGATTGGCGGTTGTCCAGCCGTAGCGAGACTAACACACTCTCTTCTCTTTTCGCCGGGGAGTGAGGCGCGCACGCTGAACGCTGCTCGTGACCGTCCGCTTTGTCATCCCTTGAACGGCGCAATCTGCGCGGCCCAACGAGGGAGAGAGCGGGCTTGTTTTCTGTATGTAAGAAAAACTGGCCGCGAGCTCACAGAAGCGAACAGCATAAACTTTAACTGCCGCGAGAGCAGGGACCGAACCCCGGTCTCTGGCTTGACAGTCTAGGATTCCACCACTGAGCCACAGGGGAAAATACATTGGTATCATGTCTTGTGACGGCGTTTGCTTGCAGGCGAGCGTGTATTTATAACAGGCTCGTATACTGCAATAGTAACAATTCCAGTCGCCTGAACTTAAGAGGGGACTGAGAAATATGTGAGAATGGAGGTTATAGTCCAGGCCACGGCGGGACGAAAACACTCTGTTCCCCTTTCACCAGTGACGCGCGAGGACGGAGTAGCTTTCTTGTAACGTAAAGAGAGCTCAGACCGTCCGCTCCTGCCATCCCTTGTGAGCGGCGCAGTTTGCGCGGCTCGAACAGAGGGAGAGGAAACTCACTCCGAGACCGTCCACTCCTGCCATCCCTCGTGAGCGGCGTATTGCACGGCTCGAACAGAGGGAGAGGAAACTCGCTCCGAGACCGTCCGCTTCTGCCATCCCTCGTGAGCGGCGTATTGCACGGCTCGAACAGAGGGAGAGGAAACTCGCTCCGAGACCGTCCGCTTCTGCCATCCCTCATGAGCGGCTCAGTTTGCGCGGCTCGAACAGAGGGAGAGGAAACTCGCTCCGAGACCGTCCGCTTCTGCCATCCCTTGTGAGCGGCGTATTGCACGGCTCGAACAGAGGGCGAGTACGGGTATCTATCACATTCGCCTCATCTCCTGACGCGGCGGCGGCGCGGGCAGAGCCGGCGGTTGAGCGGCCGGGAGGGAGAGGGCGAGAGAGAGCTCGAGGGAGAGGTTCCGGCGAGCTCCTCAGTCACAACAGTCTCCGGTGGTCGCTGCGAGCGGCGCTTCTTATTGCGCGGCCCGGCAGGGACAGGCGGAGCGACAGCTTGGTCGAAAGCTTCAAGTCGAGCCCGCAGGGTCGACATTGAAAGCTCTTCGCACTCGGAGAGTGCGGTGGCGGCGTGCCCGCGGCCCAGGCGGAGAGCGCAGAGAGGTGGCGGTCTCCGTTGCTGAGCGGGGCGCGGCACGAGCCGCAAAAACGAGGCGTTTTTACAAAAACGCCTCGTGCTCTTTTAGAGTACACACAGAAACAGTAATAATGTAAAGGATATGTCGCCGGATAGCGTAGCAGGCACGGATGGCTGAAGGCGGCGAAAACGGCCGGCTTCCTCAGGCGCTGTCCTAAGCTTGCTGGTCGCTGGTTTCAACGGCGGCGGCTCTCAAGATCCAGCGATGCGAAGAGCGTCGCTGAAGACAAGAAAATCAGAATTTTAGCCTGTGAGCGCTGAATATATACACGCTGGCCACGCCCATTCTGACGGTTAGAAGGGTGTGGAGGGCGCGAAGCGCCCTCATTGGTTGCCGCGTTCAGAGCGCTCACCGATAGGCTTAAGCAGTTGCAGCCGAGCAGCCAATGAGCACGCGTATATAGCCTGCCTAGGTCTGTCGGCTGCTGCACTGCGTTGACAATGAATACAAAATTAAGGATAATTTTTTGGCTTCAGATCTCGAAGAAAGAAGACTTTCCCGATGCGTAAGCTACTTACGCAATACGAGAGAACCTCTCGTAAGAGAACTATTATTTTCAGCCGATATCATTCTGAACAATTGTCTGTTTTGAATTCATCGTCTATCTGCGGATAAATTTAGTATCTGTGAATCTATTGCGAAAATAGCTTATAGGCTGTTGGGACTTAAATGCTGTAAATTAATTTTAAACGTGCAGTTCAAATTTGTGTAATGTGAATAATGAATTCTATCCATTCCCCCAAATATTTTTTTTTTCTTTTTTAAATATCTGATATATGTTGGCCAATAACTTTTTTTTTTTAAATCACAGTTGCTGTTACATGATTTCTTATTAGTATAAAATAGATAAATAGTACACATTGTAGCTTTCCTCATAAAGTGTGACAATCATATTTATTACTCTGTCAAAATGTGTAGTTCTTTTTTTATGACGTTCCAGTAAGAACTTTTTAATCTGTTCTTTCACATTTCTCTGTACAAATTTTCATACTCATATGCACAAACATTTAATCTCCCAAGACTCAATTTCAACACCCATATCCTGAAACACACTTTCGCTCCTCTTTTTAATTAGCGACATCTTCCTCATAAAGACCCTCATTATCAAATCATATGGTTCAGTCTCTTATCCCTGTGATGTGGCTGTGGCAGTGTAACATATGGGACCGAACTGGGACGAGTGCATGAGGGTGTGAATATCTCATGACCCCTAACGGATCAGGATCCATACTGAAAGACGGCCTTGAACTGTAAGGAGATAATCCTGTTTGGCTGCCCCTGCTGACGGCCTCCTCACCAGTCCTGCTCTCCTGGTGCTTCTCATGCTAATGCAAACTAATGATGAGGAACCAGAGACCCACTCACAATGCTGGCAGGGTATCAGTGCAACACCCACATACTATATTAAATAAACAGTCCAATGAAACATAGGCATAGCTGTCATTATAGCACCCCTCTTACCTTTAGACATTTTTACATTCATAATTGTGTAGATAATCATGACTTTTCAAAGACCCATGCCCTGCGTTGTAAGTGTAACTTGATAACCAAAAAAAGCAAGTTTTTCTCTGTTAAAGTCATCATAAACCCAGTGTTTGCACAGTGGTCTCTGTGAGGTGGGCGGAGGAAGTGGACGGAAAACAAGAGGGATTGATGATGTCATGTTCACGTTGGCTTTAAATATTTATTTAATTTCTTAATTTCACTTAAAATTAAGAAATAAAGACATAAATTAATATACAGTATATATGTATATATATATATATATGTATATATATATATATATATATATATATATATATATATATATATATATTTATTTATTTATTTATTTATTAGTAATTAAAATAAATAGTAATACAATTTATATATATATATATATATATATATATATATATATACTTTTTTTCCTATTATTATTTTACGTGCAGATGCATTCACATACAAAATCATCCTGATCATTGTAAAATAATTAATTCTCTCAAAATAGTTATTCAAGTGTTTTTCCCCTTGAATTCTTGTATTTTTGTTCTACCGCACAAAAACAAAACACAATGACAGTTTTTTCCTAATATCGATAATATATATTTTTTTGACAGGTTTCATCTTCTCGCTTCTCAAATTTCAAAAGTGAACTGCACCTTTGAGCAAATGCACGCACAGGTGCGACAAACGTGAATTTTCAGAAATGGTTTAAATGTTTTTTTTTTTTTTTTGCTGTACTCCTGTAATGATATCCCCCTCTAGAGTGTTGTGCTATGTTTGTGTTTTTCAATGAGTTTCTCAAATGCCCTAATTCTCCCTGAATCAACAACCCTTTGTATGATTTCGGTGGAGGGGTGGAGAGGGATTCCCCAGCTGTGAGCTCGAGTACCGCGTCCCTCAGGCGGGGAGATGCAGATTAGTGGAGCAAGTGAATGGAAGGTTCAAAAATGCATTATTAAAAATAAACTGTGCAAGAGAGACGGAAGAGCGAGGGAAGGGAGACGAAAAGGGAAACTTCAAAAGGTGATGTTTAGCATTGCCGTAATACAACATGACAGGTTTATAAAACTTGCCACTCTCTATTGAAGGGCTGGAAATTGACTCGGGCAGCAGTAAGTGATGGCATATTCGACTTTAAAAAATGGCTTTAATGACGCCGTTATTGTGTTACCGAAATGGAAATAAAACTTTAATTCCCTCAGTGAAGAACGATCCTGCATGCTTCAATGTGCACACGCTAAAAAGTGATTCTCATAGCAGATTCCCATGGCCCTGCACTCCTGACGGTTTAGAAAATCTCTCTCTCTCTCTCTCTCTCTCTCTCTCTCCCTCGTTTTCAGTTTGCAAAGGTAATGAGAAGCTAATGAGGCTTGACTTGAATTTTTTCAGCACTCCACTCCCGGCAGCTTCCCAGAGGGGCTGAAGGAGATGTTTAGTTTCTATAGAAGCTGTGCTGACGGATGGATGGATGGATGGATGGATAGATGCAGGGGTTCAGCCTCTGCGTTTGGTCTCCATTCACCGCACATGAGGGGAGGGTGGAGAGAATGAGGGTCGGAAACTGAAGGAGGGAGAGAATGGGGATGAAGAAGGGGAGAAGAAATCAGAACTCTTGAAGCGAGATGAAATCCAGACGGCAGTCTGAAAAGAAAAGGCCATATCAGCCTGAGAGTCCTATAGGGATGTTGCGCTCCGTATAATATGGCCATGATGATGTCCTTCACTGAGCTGCCCGGCGTTTAGATTGCCACAGATCTGGAAGCGAAAAGAAATCCAGTGTTGGGGAAGATACTTTGAAACTGTAGCTTCCCAAACAGCAACCCAAACAGCAAGCTATCATTTAACTCTGTAAAGTGATATATGAAATAATAATCATAAAAATTACTTTTTGGAATGGAGCTGTTTATTGATTCTTGATTCTTTAGAATTTAGTTTTTTGTTGAGTATCATATTTTATAGCCTGACTACGTCAGACTTCATACTTCCGCTCAATTTCATTTCGCTTCTGTACTCAGTCTGAGACAGCGTCATAGCTTTCCGTTTTCCTCCGACCTGAAAACAGCCGGCCAATCAACGAACAGAGGGCGGGCTGAGAGTCGTGACGTAGACACTGATTGGACCGTGGATGCGTAGATTTACTTCACATAATCTGCAAAAGTCGTTCACAGCCATGTTCACTCCGGTATTTCGCTCGATGGTTTTGTTTTCGCATCATATATGTGTTTACAGTGGAAGTTAGATGCGGCTGAGCATGCGCATAACACTTGCCATAACCAAACGTTATGTGATTGGCTTACGGGGAACCAATGATTTTAAACTTCAGACAAGCGCCCCCCCACGAGAAAGAAAACGCTTTTCAATTATGCCATGCCACACTTTGTCTACGAAGCAAAGCGAAGTAGCAGAGTTTGGTATTACCAGGCTACATATTTTATACATCAGAGTGAGAATATGAAGCAATTTGATGCAGATGCTGATATTTATATAGCCGGAAAGTAAAATGAAGTTCTGATTTATTTGAAATGGAAATCAATGAGATCTTCATAACTATATAGCGGACACAGTTAAAGATAGATAAAATGCATTATAGTTAATTAGTCACTCTATATCTTCCAATAATTTGACTTAGTAAGATGATATTTAAATGCTTATTTATATGTGTAAAAATCTTGCTGGGGGCAAAAATGATAATGATTGAGAGATAAACATTCCTTAAAAGCATGATGGATCATATTTGATGCTCAGATTTTAACATGATTTTTTTTTTAACATGATTTTTCTAAAAAAATATGGTGAATGGATAATTCAACCTAAGTTGAATAATAACACATAATTTAATAATTTAACACATAATTAAACCTAAGTTGCTTCAGTCCAGTAAATGTTAAAATCTTGAAATAGTCCTAACAATATTAAAGACATATTCTAATGTTTACTTTATAAAAATCAGAAAAGATTTCACCACAAAACGACACGCGTATCACAACCTGAAGAGTGATGTTTTTACAATTATACTAAAAGGCCTTTTACTTTATGAAAAAGTATGAACTATCGATCAGACGACCGAGAGCATGCAGTAAATTGTGTGCAGAAATATTTATTCATTAAAAAATATTTATTATACTCTCTTTTTATTTTACAGTCTAATAGTCTTATTACAGTATGCCAATAATTTGTATTTTATAATCACAATAAAATTATTATTAATTATTATTATTATGTATACCTAAATGTAAACGTCTAAATCTTCTTAGTTTTTCCCAAATAGGCTTTAAGTTGAAGTCACATGAACAAACAGAAAAACGGGTCTCATCGCATCCGCTTGTTGGAGAAAGTGTTAATAGCAGTATGAACTGACAGCGGTATCTATAAACTTTTAAGGTAATCAGCTAACCTAGGTAGTTGTTTATTGTATTTTTATGGTTTATTGTTTCAGTTTGTTGTGCATAACCCCAAATGTATATATATATATATATATATATATATATATATATATATATATATATATATATATGTGTGTGTATATATATATATATATATATATATATATATGTGTGTGTGTGTGTGTGTGTGTGTGTGTGTGTGTGTGTGTGTATATATATATATATATATATATATATGTATATATGTATGTGTGTGTGTGTGTGTGTATATATATATATATATACACACACACACATATATATATATATATATATACACACACACACACATACATATATATATATATATATATATGTATGTGTGTGTGTGTATATATATATATATATATATATATATGTGTGTGTGTGTATATATATATATATATATATATATATATATATATATATATATATATATATATATATATATATATATATATATATATATATATATATATATATATGTATAATGTAATGTAATGTAAATGTTAGTAAATGTTCATCTGGAAATAGTCCTAACAATATATTACTTAATAAAAAAGTATGAACTATCAATCAGACGACCGAAAGCATGCAGTAAATTGTGTACAACAGTTTTTTTCAGCAAAGTTTTGATCATGTTGATCATCATTAAGAGGCCTTAGAAATGATCAAATATGATACAGTAGTTTTATGGGATTAAAGTCATGTAGGGTAGCTACTCTTTTGATAGAGCTGAGATGCAGTATCTTTTCCCTTATCAACCTTATTTCTACGCCCCATGATGCTTTGCGCGAATTATGAGTGTAACTTCCGTTAAGATGTAAACAATCAGTGAAAAGGCTCGCTCTATGAACGCAATACGTTAAAAAATGTTCACAATGAGATGACATTAATCTACTCACACTTCAACCATCGAACATTAAAAGGAAATTTAAAAGTGTAAAAGCGTTAACAAGGTATTTCAACAGACCAAATAACCCCAAAAGCGCGAGTATTTTCACAGCAATAACGGACGGGTTAAACATCACTGTAGTAATATATATGTATTATATAATGTAACTTATGTTTCAAGTTAAAATGTTCATTAACTTCAGCATTACGTGATACTATTTCAAAGTGATTTCCGTCATTTTGACAGATTATAAATTGCATTTACCTGTGAAAACAAACTTGGAAAGAGACGTGTGGATTTGAGTAGAATAACGAGAGACTCTTCGTGCATTTCAGTGAATTATTAATGGAATATATCGTAAGTTAAATTCAGGAGAACAGACCACAAAAGTGTAGCATAAGTTGTCCGTTTTCATACTTTTACAGCGGATTGCAAAGGGAAAAAAGAAAATAATCACGAGGAAAAGAAAGCAGCGACTGAAAAGAGCCCATGCCATAGATATCCTTGTTAAAATACCTAGTATAACATTATTCGCATGATGTCTGAACATAAATCATGAAGGAAAATTGACAGCTCATCCAGTCAAACTGACAGATCAGCTTTATTTGTAGGGATTTGAAATGATTTGTTTCAGCCTTTTTGAATGGAAGTTCCCCAAACCAGAAGTGCCACCCACTATTCAGAACGCAGTGAGGTCGTCAGGAATAAGGTGGATATAATTGAATCAACAAAGTATGTATCTGTCACAAAACAAAACAAAATAAGGCATGGTAAAATAAGGAATCAGACTTGCAAACGCTACACGTGATGGAGAGGACAGTAGGCCTTAGTTTGCTCCGTTGTAAAGCTACCTCTGCATGTGATATGAAATGAATAGTCATGTCGTCTCTTCCCTTCCCCGTACACCAGCAGGCCAGGATGACTTCTTTAGCACAAAGGACAAAGTGGGCCTTGTGCCGTGGATTGGGCTGGTCTAATGAAGTCGTAGCAGACTCTCCGGCTGATAGACCTGTTAATGAGCTGCACTCCTGTGATGGGAGATGGGGGGAAAAAAAAGGGATGTACCAGGTAGGCGCCGGCACCGTGTTGGATCATTAGCGTAATTTAAGCAGAAAAGGTCTTTGTTTCTCGCCGAATTGCCGGGGAGGTTGGGAAGGGACCTCGAGGCCCCTCGAAAGCATTTTGCTGGCACGCACGTCGAGAATTGATTGTCTTTGTTGTGGTAATCTGAAATTAATTTGCACTTGAACCCATCTTTCTTCCAGGATCAATTTAAAACACTGTTATAATTATGTGAAACCGAGAGCAGACACTGATATGACGAGCCGGAATATTTTAATTCCCCAGGTACTTAAGAGCCTTTTTTCCCTGACTTATCTTGCAAGGTAATAAAACAAAACGCTCCTCGTGCATAGGCTTAAGGGAGAGGTATTTGCCGGAGGGGTAACAGTAATAACTGCTGTATCTCTACACGTTTACCCATGTACCCTCTCAGTAGGTCATCGCTTTCTTTCAAGCGATGCGAAACTTGCACTAATGTAAGCCGAAGCTCTGCAAGGACGAAGCTCAGATGAATTCTCCTCGGCCCTTTATTCGCAAATCGCAACTTTAATTGTAATAAGCATTTCAAATCTATTAGAGACTACCTGCTAATATGGTCGATTGATCTTGGCGGCGCATCAGCCTTGTTCTCAGCACGAGCTTTTTAATATCTTTATCAGAATGCTTCTAGTTTTCATCCCCCGATTGGTGTTTGTAGCAGGGAATCTCGTTAGCTTTAGTCTGGCCATCTTGAGCAGTTTCCCGTGGTGTTGTCATGTAGCACAAGGGCGGCGAGGTCATCGCCCAGGGCTGGGATTCTTCCCGGGATCCTCAGGCGTGGAGAACAAGGCGATGGGCAGCCAGACAGACAGCTGATGGCATTAACATGCAACAAACACTCCCAGCTTACCACGAGAGAGGCCTTTGATTTCTCCCAAAATTAACTGCATGGGAGATCATATATATATATATATGCACAGTATATACATGCAAATATTTCTTAAATATATACATTAGTGCTGTCAAAAGATTAAAATATTTAATCGTGATTAATCGCATTAATGTCATAGTTAACTCGCAATTAATCTCACATTTTTATTTATTCTAAATGTCCCTTGATTTCTTTTTGTCCCATTCTTTTTTTTTCTCATTTTAATGCTCTTATTAACATGGAAAAGTGGATCGGCTTGCTTTGTGCACTTTTTTTTTTTTATTGAAAACAACATTGGCATACTGTAGTGTTCAGTTTCACACTAACATTCACACTTGGAGCAAATAATCGCATCAGAGAATTCGCATCAGCTGTGTGCTTGGCCATCAAGTGGTGTTTCAGCTGCGATGATAGCTCAGTTCACAACGACAAAACACACAGATCACTTTGGTCTTGTCAATGGAACTATTTGGCAACTTTTTAAAAAGTAAACTCTCCATTCAAAATCTTATTGGCATCCATTTCGGCGTCTCGCGCTCGCCATCCACTCAAAACGTAACGTTAGCCTACTACTCTTTGGCCGACTCGCAAGCCCAAACAAGTGTGTGTGGCGTGCCTGTTGTTTTGATTCCGGTCTAGCTAGATCCGGTGCGGTGTTGTAGTTTTTCTAACGTTACTAGTTGTTGCAACAGCATGCGAAAAAAAAAAAATCCAAAGTTTGCTAGGCCAAAAAGAATGTTAATCTCGCGATAAAAAAATTGACGCCATTAAAATGGGTTTGCGTTAACGCCGTTAATAACGCGCTTAACTGACAGCACTAATATACATACACGTGTGTATTTATATATACAAAATAATTATACACAGTACAAACACATATATTATGTAAACACAAACTTTTATTTTGGATGCGATTAATCGCGATTAATCGTCTCCCAGCCCTAATTTAAATGTTATGATCAAAGCTCTGTAGTTTAAAAACACATAATGCAATGCAATACAATGATGAGTGAGAGATGAACAAATAAACCTTCCTCAAAAGCCTGATGGATCATATTTGATTCTGATATTTTAAACGATTCTTCTAAAATATTATTTGTGGATAATCAAGTAAATATAAGCTGCTTCAGTCCAGTAAATGTTCATCTGGAAATATTACTAGCAATATAAAAGTTAATTTATAATCTACTAGATTTACTAGATAATAGATTTCACAGCAACACGACACATGAACCAGGACCTGAAGGTGTTGTGAACGTTTTTACAAGTATACTAAAATGCCCTTTTTTTATTTCAAAAAGTGTAAAAAATCATTCAGAAGACAGAAGGCATGTAGTAGATTGTGTGCAACAGGTTTTCCAGCAACGTTTTGATCATGCTGATAATTTAGAGGCCTTAGAAATTCATGCATCAAATATGATGAACCAATCTGGATTCCTACACACAGTCACACAGTCCAAGTAAAGCACACCAGGTCGTGGGAGTCCGCTGAATCCTCCACAACCAAACGCTAGGTGCTGACCTGCGAGATGTGAATTGTGTTCGCCACTGATTTTGAGACATTTCTCACAATATCTTCTTTTGTGCTCTGCAGAAGAAAGTCAGTGATGAGGGTTTGAAATGACACGAGGGCGGTAAATGATGACAGAATGATAATGATAAATCTCTTTAACACATCAAAATATCAGACTATTAATAATGTTTTTGAAGTGTTGAACCAGTGGCTGGTTCCAGAATTCCTCGGGGACCAACATGACGTCGTATCCCCGCCCGAGTCCTCTGACAGTGAGGATATCTGTCATCTAAAGCAAACTCTCTGTCTCATTAAACGAACTCCCCAAAATCTGCACTGATCTCTCAAGTCAGACTGTTTGTGCATGACAGCTCGCCAATAAGAGAGTCAGATGTAAACAGAACGGAAAAAAATGTGCTTCATTTGTAATACACAAACAGATCGCAGTATACATAACTCACATTTTGTTCCCACAATTCTCCCTGTTTTTCGTTCCGTATAATCACTCTGAATATGCAAATGCCTTAAATAATTAAACACTCCTCTGTTCGTTTTTTTTATTTTATACAGGGCGCTCGGAATGATTTGTTTGAATTTTGTACCAGTTTTGTTGTGCTGTTGTTTCCGTTGCACATTCCCATCGAGAGACGAGAAGCGTGTCGTTGCAGCACGCGGTTCCCACAAGTTTGGGCGCTGAGGGTTACCACACGCATGTGTCTTACATCTCGTTGCCTCATTTCCAAGCGTAACGCTTCTTTTTCTGTCGTTGTAGTTTTAAAGCCTTCTGAGCGTTTATCTGGTCTCGAGCAGGTCTGCGGAGAGCACATCGGGGTCACGAGAGGCTGGCTGGCAGGCAGGCTGATGATCATGCAAAACACAGACCTTACCAAAGCCAACAGCCTCTGTCTGCAGATAACATCTCCCTTTCAGCGTATCGATCGCCTGTTTTCAGGGGGCCTTTGTTTCCGCCCTGAGTTTGCCACAGGACACCAGAAGTGACAAAAGATTGACACGAGGACCTCGAAATTAACTGCTGACCTATTAACAAGCAGACACCGCACATTGGCACGAGTGAAATTCTTCTGAAAACAATGGAGGGAAGGGGGAGGGGGAGGGTGAGAGAGAGAGAGAGCGCAGCAAAACAACCCGCTTAATCTTTTCTCTTATCTCGCAACTGTTGTGAGCCCTTCCAGGCAATTTTCTATTCAGGCTATTGATTTTTATCACCTCTTCTAAACCTCTATGACAGATTATTTTTCAAAGACTAAAGCTACTTTTCCCACTTCTGCGACCCATATATTGCTTCAAATGAATGGTAAATAGAGAAAAAGTTTCAACTATTACGCTGAAAAACACTGTTTTTGATTAATCCTCCTGGAGCAGATTAGCTTATTCTCTTTTTTCCCCATAATGCCGCCGCCGTGAAAGAGAGAAATAAGCACCAAACCAGCGTATTTGCGATGAATTTACAACATGCAGAGTCCTGAGAGGAGTCAAGTTTGGGGTGGTTTATGTGCTGTGTAGTATAACCGGGACCGCCGCTCACAGTTTTCTCTTGCGGGTACTGGTCTGTTATAACTCTTCAGAGAGAATGTAGTAAACTTAGTCTGCCATTTGCCACATTCATTTATTTTGTCTGGGTGCAGTAAATATCACTTTGACAGCCACTTGTCATGAAGTTTTTATGGCACAGGCTGTTTTTAAAAAATTGGTTGCATTTAAGTGGATGTGCTTCGGGCCACAGTTTACATTCACACAGAACCAAAATTGTTTATTGCACAGAAGTAAACAAACCCCCAGTTACACAGACAGGGTTTAAGACTAATCTCTGACTAAAATGCGTGTTTGAGCTGTTTCAGCTAAAATGCAACTTGCACTGACATTTTAAAAATATGTTTTATCATTTACCATTGTTTTATCTTGTGATGCTCACCAATAAGGTTTTTTTGTTCTTTTTTTAAGGCACATTTATAAAAGCCACTTAAATGCCCTAATTGAACTAAGGCCTGGCTTAATCTAAGCCTTGTCTGTGAAACCGGGCCAAATAATTAAGAAAATTAAGTGCGATATTATTGCCATGAGTTCATAACACACGTAGTACGGGACACTGTATAAACATTGTAATGACTTGTATATATTTTCTATATTCATTTTATTTTATTTTACACATTTATTGATAGTTCATTATATTTTAGTGGTGTAACGATACCCTCATGTCACGATTCTATACATATCACGATACTGAACTCATGATACAATATTATCGCGATACTCCAGGACATATGTTTAAAGGTTAACAAAAAATGTACTGTTGATTAAAATGCTAAATTTGGTATTACATTGTGGGTGGAAATGAATAGGCTTTGACTGGGTGCTGGAAACCCAATGCACAGGACAATAGTGACACCAGAATGCAAATATTCATGATTCTGAAGCTGAAAATACAGAATTATTTTAGACGAATATGCTTGCACTCTGGCACTATATTTAAAATAATGTAGGTCACTTTTTACTGGTAACATAAGACATTTGGCATTATTAGGACCAGCAAATATTCCCTCATTGCTTTATTATACATTATATTCAACATTGTATATAGTAGTTTAATGTAATACTGATGCTAAAACTTTAAAAACCTGATTATTTTTCCTCACACAGGAATTTTATTTCGGGTGAACTATCCACGATACTTATTGTCACGATCCACGATGCTTTAGATTTCAGATAAATGCTGTTCTTTTGAACTTTCTATTCATCATAGCATCATGAAATAAAAATGTAAATAACTGTTTTCAACATTGATAATAATCATAAATGTTTCTTGAGCATCAAATCATCATATTAGAATGATTTCTGAAGGATCATATGACACTGAAGACTGGAGTAATGATGCTGAAAATTCAGCTTTGATCACAGGAATAAATTACACTTTACTATATATTCACATAGAAAACAGCTTGTTTTAAATTGGAATAATATTTCACAATATTACTGTTTTTGTTTGTATTTTTAATCAAATAAATGCAGCCTTGGTGAGCAAAATATACTTTTTTTTTTTTATCAAATGTGTATGTCCGTAATTCCTTGTCGGTTCTGTTTGTTGTTGCACTGTGGGATGTGGAACTAAAACAACCCATTACATCTGATGCATGCAATATGCATGTAAATATAAAGAACATAAAATAAATAACTTTTTGTTTTGTTTTTAACCCATTTAATCCCAAATTTTCCCCAGAGATGACATACATTAATTTGTATGGTATTTGTAAGGATATTAAACAACCAATGTAAAAAAAAAAAAAAAAAAAAAAAATCGAACGCATAAGTAGAACACAGGGAGTCTAAGTATATTGTGTTGATGCATTTACAAACTGACAAACCTCCAGCAATTGTTTTAAAGACTGGGTTAAATAGTTGAAATTAAAGGAGAACTCCGGCCAATTTTAACATTGAGCTCATTTTTTTGTAACCAAAAAAACATCCTGTTTTCAGTCGAAGTCCATAGTAATCGATTGTCGAGTTCACACGCATAGGTTTAGTTACCGATGATCACGCACGTGAACTCGACAATCGATTACTATGGACTTCAACCGAAAACAGGAAGAAAATACAGGTATGAGCGCTGGCTGAAATAACATCATTTTTATTCATATCTTTCACATCTACTGCAGTCAGATTCACCCGTGATCACTCCGAAGGAATCACTCACATTGGCTGTGCACTTGTAATGACACATCAAGGATGTTAAGAGGCTAAAAGCAGGTTTAGTACTTGCCCCATTGAAGTCAACAGGGTGCAAATTTTAAAAAGAGGATAACACGGTGTAGGCAACACCGATTTTTTGTCGTTGTTCTTTGTATTGACAGCACTCCAAATTTACAAAAAAATGAGCTCAATGTTAAAACTGATCGGAGTTCTCCTTTAATGTTTTATTCCATTAACAAAGAAGTAAACATTGTCTGGCTCACTTTCAAACAGGACAAAAATAGCATTCCTATGCAGCAGTATGGCACAAATAATCAAATAAAATGATGACAAAATAACACACACACATATGAAATTGGAAGATAATTATTATAAATAAATAAGTACAGACAGACAGACAGACTGACATATGAGGAAAAATTGTGGTCACAATTGTTACCAGTGTGATTATTAAACTTTTGGGGTTTGGGGTGAGGGCATGTCACGCAGCCTGTCTGAGATAGATTAAACATCCTTTTTCCGCTCCTCCTAATGGTTAAAAACTCGCCTAACTAGTCCTCTAAACACTGTCCGTTACCTGTTGCACTGCAGCAACCAAACTCAGTGCTCCACCACAGGATCAGCTTCACCTTATGTTTTACTTTTTCCATCAAGCGGAGAGGCGTTAGTTATTAACATCTGTGTGCTCTCTACAGATGTAGTGTGTGACCCCGTCGGATTACTGTGCTGTATCAGGTGGCCTCTCCCTCAGCCTGTTATGATTGCAGGGTTAGCTTGTCATGATTGGAGATTGTGAACATTCCCATAGATTTGCTGTCAGGCGGTGGACGGGCAGGCAGATGAGGCGGGAGGCGATCGGGGGTTAAGTGTTACTTCGCCTCCTGGCCCCCGATGTTGTCCTCTCGGCACACTGGCGCTCAGACGCTGCGCCGCTACATCCGTCAGTGCGGCTGATGACATGATGGATTACTTGAGTCACTGTCAGCCCAGTCAAAATCAGTCTGCCACTGATAAGGAGCACCAGCCGCCCACTCCCAACCTCGGGCTCTGTTTGTCTTATTGAGACAGCTGCGCTAGGTGTGAGTGATCGGAGCAGTGTGCCATGTGGAATTTGCCACGCACGAGTTTTGTTTTCATTCACGTATGATTGAAATAATGAAACCGACCTCTGCACGAGTGCTTTTTTAGGTGGTGTGATGCATTCATTTGTACTGATTCTGGTAGGAATGGGAAAAAAGAACATGGATTAGGCGATGCTATTGTTAAAGAGAGAGTTTACGCCAAATGAAAATTCTGTCATTCTGTCATCATTTACCCTCATGTCATTCCAAATCCTTTCGAAACACAAATGAAGATATTTTTTAATGAAATCTGAGAGGTTTTGGTCCCTCCATTTAAAGTCAATTTACCTAAAACTCTGACGCTTTAAAACTTTCATAAAGAGATCGTAAAATAAATCCATATGAATGGAGTTAATCCAAGTCTAGTCTCAGCCTCAGACGTCACGCCCACGGCCTGTTGGATGAACGTCTGATGCATATGGCACACTTAACTGGAAAGACTTCACGAGTTTCGAAATCGTCATCTGATTGTTTGAATCCTACAGGATCTCCGGGAGACGTGTGTGTCGCGTTCTTTAACGGTCCGCCTGGAAACAAAGATGCCGTGACACCACGGAAGAAGAAGGCCGTCGTGTTTACAACTGACAATCAGCGCTTATCAGGATCATCTAAATGGTGAAGTATGTAAAGATCATGGCATAGACTTGGTTCAAGAGATTTACACACCAGTCTGTTATTTTAGGGACATTGATGTTACATTTTCACAACCCTAAATATGAATCGGAACAAAACGACATGTGATTGGTCGCTTTACATGTCAGCCAGAGAGCCTCTAGGCGCTCATTGGCCAATGAAAGCTGTTATGGAGTCCAGACCTTCTGCTGTCAGTCTGAAGGTCTGGCTAATCCAAGTCTTTTGAAGAGACACAATCACTATATGAAGAACATATGATGAACAGATTGAATTTAGGCTTTTATTCACACATAATCATTAATCAGCAAACATACATAGAGCACTCTCATATGGTGAGAAAAAACCTCATTGATTATTGTGCATCAAGCAAGCATGATTGAGCTTCTGTTTACCAAAGAGCTCTGAAGATGAACAAAAATCGAATGGTTTTGGAACGACATAAGGGTGAGTTATTGATGACACAATTAAAATTGTTGGGTGAACCAAAACTTTTAAACACACACACACACACACACACACACACACACACACACACACACACACACACACACACACACACACACACACACACACACACACACACACACACACACACACACACACACACACACACACACACACACACACACACACTACTGTTGAGTGGTGATGAGATTTCCAAAAATGGGCCATTTGAGAGAAACTTGTTGAGATGTGTGTGTGTGTGGCACTAAAAAGTTAGTGTAAGCTTGCATTCGATTGTTGACGGGCTGACTAAATGATTGGAGAAGACCGACATACATCACCAAAAATAACTGCAAGATCCAGTTAGGACATTTTGATTAAATATTTTTATTTAAAGGTCAAAAAAGGAAGGAAGAAAGAAATAAACATGCATGGATTAATTGTTCACAATTAGATAAGGTGCATTTAGAAAAACAAATAGGGTGAATTTTCATTTTACAGCGACTTTAAATTACCCAAGTTTCTGCTTGCACGTCAGGGGTAGGTCATTTTTACGAAAATTTACGAATTCGTACGAGTGAGGTCGTATGAATTCGTACTAATTAGCCACCTTGTAAAATACGTGCAAATTGCCATGAGATTGGGTTGATCATTCTGTATCATATTTGATGCACTAATTTCTAAGGCTTCTAAATTATCAATGTGATCAAAACTTTGCTGAAAAAAACTCTTGCACAGAGTCTACTACATGCCTTCTGTCGTCTGATTGATAGTTTATACTATTTTTGTATCAAGTAAAACTTTTAGTATAATTGCAATAAAGCTGTCAAAGAGCTCAAGCTGTGATACATGTGTATTTTTGCTGTGGAATCTTTGATTTTTAACATGGTTAACTTCATCTGTCCATCCATTCATCCCTATTAAATCATGTTAAAATATGATCTACACAGCTTTGATCATAAAACTAAGCATTTAAATGTCATCCTACTAAGAAATATTATTGGCAGATATAGAGTAGCAACTGATATATGTAATTTAATACAATGTGCTATTATGTTAATAAAGATCTAATTTATTTAAATTACAAGCTATCAGAATCTAATTTTACCTTGTAGCCTCAACATCTGCACCAAATGTCAGTTGTATACTCCGTTTGGGTCTCTGAATAAAATTGAGTTTTTTTTTCTTTCTTATATTTTCACTAAATGAGCCATAAAAGCCTCATGTATAAATTATGATACAAAACATAAAGCACATGCAAACTATTTAAAAAATATATATTTTGTCTAAAGGTTCAATTAACTGTTCCAACACAAAAAAAAAACATTTCATATGCCATGAGGCCATATGACTACATACAGAGGAAGAGAGGAATTTAGCACCATTTGTTACAGGCAAAATGGTAAAACCGATCTTCACACTCAGTAGTAATTACTCGCGTGGCCTGTCATTTACCGTAGCTTTGTGACACAACCTCCTGCCAAACTATTTAGCAATTTGCAGAAATATCACATGTTGGCTTAGGTCAGTGCAGCATGGAGGTTCAGTAAGCAGCAGTAGGAGCTGCCTGCAGTTAGATTGTTTTCAAATTTATTTTAATTGGGTCTCACCAGTCCTCATCAGGGATTTGACCCCAGAAATGGGCTGTGGGGTCACTCCTGGCCGTCGTCTTTGAAGGCGAGCGCACTCCCCACCACTCTGTATGGCCTTGAATTGCAAATAGTTTTAAAGCAGGCATAATGAGCTACGTGGCGCTACGCCGTGTACTTTGTCTCTAGCCCTCAGCCCTCAGCACAACCAAATGAGTCGAGATTACTCTGCTGAATTACAAACGATTATTTTCCGTTTCATTGCTGCAGCCGCAAGACAGGAGTTTTGCATTATCGCTTTAGACGACGTGTTGCGCTAGAACGCACATCACATAGGAAGTCCTGAAACTCGGAAAGGTGCTAAATTAATCATGCTAGACGCTGCCAGCTACCTAACATGAGCTACACAACAGTGTGAATAAATAAACATACAGAGATCACAAGAATTAATGGAGCCGCGTTGATGGCATGCTGTTTCCCAGACATTTTTTAATGTTTTACTTCGACACTTTTCATACGTCACTTTTTCTCTGCTCTTTATGATAATAGATTAGATCAGATCACGCACCTTGAGTGATGTTTAATTAGTGCTTAATTTGTGCGTCCTTAACTATCTGTCTTCCTCGGATTCGGTGTGATAAACGACTTAAGCGAGGAGAATATCTAGTGTAAATCTATCAAATGTGTCCTTCAGTCGGACCTCCAGGGCTGAAGGTACTTTCTAATGCAGATGCCACCTCACACATGTCCTCCTGCTCATTTGAAATCTTTGTAATCCTATAAGCTTGTGTGTATAGAGGCTTGTTTTTGAAACTTGCCCAGTATTTGTGTTCGGGCCCCTGGGTAAGCAGGTGAGAGCCCCGGAGGGCTGATTGATATTCATGCCAGGGGGTCTCCCGAGGCCCCAACACACTCTCGTTTGTAATTAGCTGCTATTTACTGGTGTCGTTTTTGGAGTTGTGCGTCTGGTTGAACTGTGGTGTTTTGTGAAGTATCTGTGACTTTTGTCATCACTTTGTTGTGACTCACAGACTTTTTTTTCAGTTTATCTATCATTTCATCTGGTTCTTATCTCCTGAAGATTTTAGAAGAGAAGAGAAGAGGCTTCAGATGAAGAGATGATTCATGTACATTAGATATAGGGGGAGATTGTGGTTAGTTGTCACAGGCGCTTTATGAAAGACAGTATAAACTCTAAACCTTTGAGTCTAAACCTAAAATCAATTACACAACTGCTAGTGTTTTATTTACAAGCAGTGATATTTTTTATATACAGTATGTTGGTTACAAACCCTCGCAACTGATCCAACATTTCCCACTATTTTGGAACAAATGTTTAACGTGTGAACTAATTGAACTAATGTGAAAAGTTAAAGGGCACTTATTATGCAAAATTCACTTTTACATGGTGTTTGAACATAAATGTGTGTTGGCAGTGTGTGAGCAAAACCACCCTAGAATGATAAAAATCCACAGAGTGTTTTTTTTTTAAATCTCAATAAATCATAAGCACCGTCTCAGAATGAGCTGTTCTCAGATTCGGCGCAATGTGACGTAGAATTGAGCAGGCCCCTCCCACGACTGTTGAGTGACACTTCAGTTTGAGCCCAGACCCGCCCTGAGTGAGCTGGACACAGAGTCCGCCATTGTTCGACGCTTGAGCAGCTGTAGACAAGATTGTCTCCTAAGCGATTGAGGTGTGTTGTTGATGGATGTAAGAATGAACATAGCAGTCTTCATTTACTCCCGTTGTTACTCAAGGATGGATCTGTACTGTTTGTGATCAAGCTTACACTCTCCGGAGCAACAGGCCTAACGTGACTGGACACGGAAGAAATGAAAGTGCGAGCGCGCTCTTTATGACAGCTCTTCGAGTCATTTTACGGATATAAGGTTTACCAGTTTATTTAGCACCCACTGAAAAGGTGTGTATATTTGTTTACTGTTAGTTGTAACGAGTGTTTTGTGTACTTCGCTGTGTATGTTCCATGATAATGAAAGGGAGAGAGAGAGAGAGAGAGAGAGAGAGAGTTTATGGATAAGACTTTAATGCGCACTTCTTATACTATGTTTATTCAGCTCTTACTGTGATTCTCTGGAGTAAAACTAACGCTCATCTTTTGTGTGATGTACAATAAACTTCACTGAACTCGTCAGTATATTTTGGTCGGGTCGGGACGGGTTTTGCTAAAGCAGGCTTGTATTAGTGGATAAAAGCAGATGACAAATAAGTTATAACCACAATTAAACTAAACTATACCTGTTCTATGTCCATACAACATATATTCTCTGACTCTGTGGGCATTATTGTCCGACTCCGAGTCGAAATGAACACCGCAACTGAGAGTTTCTGTTCTGATATTATCAGATGAGATTGTGATGACTGTAATTTTGTGTGAATATGAAATTTCAAGCGCAAGAAGAGGTGAAAGAGAGCTCAATTCAGCATTAACACCCTGTCTAAGAAGCTGCTTTCTGGGCGCGCACTTCATATGTGTGTGCACACAAAACTTCTCACACTATTGCTTGAATATTTAAATTGGCTTAATCACATGTGCAAAAGATACACTATAAGAATGTAGCACTGGACCGATTGGGCAAGTGACAATTGCGTCAACTGTCCTGAGAGACGTGAAAACTATACAAAAATATGCTCCAATGCATATATTTTAAATTGTGAAGACCTTTATTTACATAAAATTATTTAAATATCTCCCCTCTTTAATCTTACATCTTTAATTTTGTATCTCCCCTCCTTAAAAAACTCTACTATGTGTGGCACATTTTGCACCCTTTGTTTGAGTATGCGTCTGAACTACCTGGTGCATCCACATCTCTGGTGCATGTGCGATCTGTTTGAGCTGCCACAGCAGCACAGGTTGAAACCTGGAAATATTCAAATCAAACTAACTGGATAGCTAATCATACAGGTCGGACTGTTCATTTTTCTCGCTGTGTAAGTTTCTAACTTTGTTGAGAATACAAATTGTTTTTGTTTTGTTTTACTTTACTTTTTAAAAACAACAATGGAAAAAATTGGAAAAAAAATATTTCAATATAATTTTCACAAGTTGAAATTTAGGGGTTAGTGTTCCGGACAGCCACCTCCCAATTGAAAATACCCAATAAATGATGATTTTATATATATTAAGCTTACTTATATTTTAAATACTATTGTGAGACTCAATAGATAATAGAAGGATCTTAGTAAACATCTAAAATTGGAATATTTAAATGCTTTTTAAATGTGTTTTTTGGTTGTCGGATATATATTTGCTAAACAAATTAAGCCAACTAATATGATTCCTATTCTTTTGTTTTCTCTATCACTGTTACACATTTTATTTTTCAACTGTTTATGTTCACTTAAGTTATGACCTACTATGTTCTCTAGGATACTTGACAAGACGTTGGTTTTTACATAATTTTGTGTGAATTCGCCAGTTCAAGCGCAAGACTTGAAAGATAATTCAATTCAGAATTCGCGTGCTGTCTGAGACGGCTTTCAGGGCGTGCGCTTCGGATGAGAAAACTTCATGTGATTACTGTTCCACCTTCCTGTAATAAAGTAGGGAACCACTCATTATACACAAATCACATAACAGTTCATGTTTTACTTGCATATGTGATTAAGTTTTAATCCAAACCAAGAGCATGCAACAGAAGTGCGCGTGCGCTCTTTTTCTCTTTCCTTCTCTCTCTCTTCCGTTAGTTAACATTAATAATACATGACTCGTTTTACTTTCTTTGCCATCGCCACATCCGACCGAACTGCAAACTTTCCACTGATGTCTGTGAAGAAGGGATGCGCTCAACAAACTCAATCCACTGTGCGTTTTCTGCTTATCAGCTCGCGCACCACAGCTATAGGTGTTACTATATTTTGTTTAATATTCCACTCATTAGATACATTTACTTCATAAACAGCTTTCTCTTTTATCACCATTACACTATCTGTTGTCAGTGTTTCTTAATGTCATGTGTTTCCTAATCTTCCCCATGCACTTTTACATCAAAAAACATCACTTGTATGATTTATAAGCTGTTTTCCTCATGGGGACCAAAAACATCCCGACAAGGATTTTGGATATTGCCATCTTTGTGGAGACATAACTCCACAGTAATTTTTGTGACTTGTGGTCACATAACTTAGGGTGACCAGGACCACACACACAAACACACTGGGCATATTACCAGTTAAAAACATCCATATTTGCACTGCATCAGTCCCAGAAACAACCCCTGATGCACAGAACTAATTAAAACTGAAATGTTTGTGAACATATATGTGGAGTCATACCGCAGTTGTCTGTTTCAGCCCTGTTGTTTTATATTGCTTCTCTGTAGCATGGCACCATCTGCATCAATTACAGAGTGCATTGTCAGTGTCAGCCACCGAATTCTTGTTTGTTTGGTTGTAGAAGATGTTGTATATTCTTCTATGTTCCTGTGATTGCAGCCCGTGTCAAAGGAAGGACAGAGGAGAGCATTGAGCCTGAAGCCCCCAGCACAGCACGCCTGCTACATGCCATCCTGAGCCATGTTAAGCTCTCTTTAGTGGCTCAGTGGCATCAGCAGTGGCCCAAAACAGCAGCTCCTCAAAAGCATTCACATGCATTTCATGCCCGACTGCCTCAAAAGTGCTGCGCTGAAATCGACACCTCATTTGATGTCCTCCTGCCCGCTGTTAATTGAGAAGAGCATCTCTGACCCTTTTGATCGCCCGGACAATCCCCTAAATGCTCAAGTCTGCTAAATCGCTCCGTGGCCGATGCTAAGCAGTAATATGAAGTGTCTCACTCATTTCTTTCCCCTCCTTTTCTCCCCCGCTCTCCTCCCCAACTCCCTTTTTCAGCTTTCTTGCTGTTGGTTTACGTCCAGGCTCCACAGAAATAAGAGATGACAGTTGTTACAGATATGCTGGTTTAATTACTTGTCAGCTTATAGCCGATATCTTGGCTGGCCAACGTGCAAGCTTAACTTTTTTTCCCTTCTAGTAGCTTAAAGCATGACCAGCCTCCAGTGCTTTAGTATTTAGCAATAAAACCCAGGAAATCTGAAAGATAAAAACATGAACAGCTTTTCTAATTTTATGGGGACGAGTGGGCAGTTTTCTGTCACCGCTGGAATTGGCTTTCTCTCCCTCTGTTCCTTCAGCGTGATAGCGAAAGAAAGGAGGAGAGAGCGACTGAAAGCGAGCTCACGGAGCGAATGAAATTACATCATAAGTGGGGTGCATCGCTGGAGTATTGAGAGGCAGAATATTTCTTTTGGTTTGTGTTGAAGAAGGCTCGCTGATGCAGTTGTGTTTGCAAATTGATAGATTTTCTAAAGGCTCCTTTTGGATGCACGCCACATTCCTCTCTCAAATCCTTTTAGAAGTATTCAGCAAAACACTACTGCTTATATCACTTGCTTGAAAGGGTTTGTGAGAACCTGTATAAATGCTAGATGTGGCCCATACTTGTACAGTTTGTGCAAACAAATTCATTTAAGAGGTGGAAGTGTGATTTTTCTGTGGATTTAGTGGCACCAAAAGGAAGTGTAGTCGGTTTGTTTAGGTGGCCTCAAACTGGCCATTGAGTGACACATTACCGGTTTGACCAAACAATAGCGGACGTGGTAGTGTTTGATACTGTAAAACATATACAAATATATATTTTGTCTTTGCAAAATGTAAAATGCTGAATGTACAACTACAAACATACAGTATATTTCAATATGGTTCGTCTGTTTTCTATGGAAGCTTGTTTCCGCCACAGAACAAAACATAAAAAAGAATTGTCTGATATAAAGTCGCAATTGAGAGTTATAAAGTCAGTCTTTTTTTCCTTAGAATTGGACTTTATAACTTGCAATTACAAGTTTATATCTCACAATTATGAGAAATAAAGTCAGAATGGCGAGATGTAAACCTGCAATTGTGAGATAAAAAGTCTCAACCATCTTTTAAAATGTTTTATTCTGTGGCGGAAACAAGCTTCCATAGTTTTCTGTTAAGTATTAAAGCTGCATGGTTCTAACAGCACACCAGTCGGCTTTCAGTAGTTCAAATCTCATTCGTTGTCTCCATAGATTTTGAACAGTGAAGGTTGATCTATCCAAGAACAGCTATTCAAGTTGTAAATAAAATAAGTATTTACGATAAGTAATAAACAATAAATGAAAATTGTTTTAAAAGTAAATCCTACGCCAATTATTTTCTGTGATATGTGCTACTAGTGTGCTACTATTATGTACAACATAGTGTGATTTTTAACATGTCAAAAAGATTTGGTGAATAACTACTTTCCCCATAATATTGAAGAGAAGATGCTGTTACCATTGAAATGGAAGTTGCAGTTCAGCAACAGCTGCCCACTCCCATGAAGCATTGCAATTTAGGTAGATGAGTTGGTCTTACTACGCTCAAAAGCTACTTAAATATTTACAAACATCTGTATTGTTTTTTAATTGTAATTTTCAATTTGCATCATTATTATCATTAATAATTCAGTTGGCTTGGGTCAAAGCTTATAATCTATATTCAATCCTTTTTTAAATCTCTACAGAGACAGTGAATGGGGGAAAAAAACAGTCACTGTAGAAGTGGACATTCACCGCTCCTCTCTATAACGCTTCGATGTGTTTCATCTGAGTGAATTTTCTCCTCCGTGTTCCTCTACGTTTGTACCTTCATGAATTGGAGAGGGAGGCAGAGAGCACTCCATGCGCTAAGCTAGTGTGGCTGCTTTAGCAATTAGCTCTGCAAATGTAAGTCCACAAACGTTGTGTCACCAAATGAGATTGCAATATAGCGAACAATGTCGTCCATTTGTTTTGGGTGTTTTCTGCAAGTGGCCAATCACTTTATTTTGCATTAAGGCAGGCAGCAGGCAGCAGTTTAGTTAATTTTAGGAACAGCATGTCTGTACAGGCCCACACAACAGCGAGAGGAGGCGGCCAGCGGAGAGAGAGAAGCGCTTGGACACAGGCATGTGGAGAGAGCATTGTTCATCTCTCTCTCTCTCTCTCTCTATCCATTCCCACACCATCATACTTTCCTTTCAGCTCCAACAGATTATTGGTTACTATAGTTTCAGCACTGCTCGTTTTCATTTCAGGGTTGTAGAGGTCTGCTAAAATTAATGCTGTACTGGGAAAGGGGAAACTTCACACCAAAATTACTTAGGGTGAAACTTTATTTCAATGGCACCCTTTAGACAGATAAGCATCTTTGCAACCAACTCACATTAGAGTATTAGTAGACTGTCTGTTTAATATCTGCATATACTTTATTTTGATGCTCCCCAACAGACATTTTACTGACTATAAGCAATTTACGTGTCAACTTATTCTGCTAACCCGGAATAAGGTCTGTCTGTCTGTCTATCTGTCTATCTGTCTATCTATCTATCTATCTATCTGTCTGTCTGTCTGTCTGTCTGTCTGTCTGTCTGTCTGTCTGTCTGTCTATCTGTCTATCTATCTGTCTGTCTGTCTGTCTGTCTGTCTGTCTGTCTGTCTGTCTGTCTGTCTGTCTGTCTGTCTGTCTGTCTGTCTGTCTGTCTGTCTGTCTGTCTGTCTATCTATCTATCTATCTATCTATCTATCTATCTATCTATCTATCTATCTATCTATCTATCTATCTATCTATCTATCTATCTATCTATCTATCTATCTATCTATCTATCTATCTATCTATCTATCTATCTATCTATCTATCTATCTATCTATCTATCTATCTATCTATCTGTCTATCTGTCTATCTATCTGTAGGAAATAGTATTGAGATGATCCAGATGTGGACATGTGAGTGGCACCTGATAGAGAAGTAATATTTCATCAGATGTTTTTGATAGGAAGTCCAGAGGAATGGTTTGAGAAAGCAATCGTACTTCACTGGGGAAAAATCGTGCTCTGGTGAGCAGATGATCATTGTCTCAACCCCCATTAAGAGTTGGACAGATTTCAAACCCCATCATGATATCCCACCAGCTTCAGCAAAAGTGTGATCACTGAGCCGAGCTGCTTGTGACATGTTGTTTCACATCTTTTGTGCAATATTATAGTACTGAAGCCATAATTTGCCCACGTATGTCACACACACGCACACACTGGAGTGGATTATGAACGTAATGGTGCTGCTTCACTGAGCAGTAAAGGGTTTTTCTAGTAATAATTGCTTTTCTTTACTGCTGTCATTTAAATGGGTTTAAGATGGCCCATAAAGCAGGACTGTGTGTGTGTGTGTGTGTGTGTGTGCGTCCTCTAGTCCTCATAAAAACCTGCTCTTTGATCATTCTATTTACATGAGCTCATAAGTTAACACAGTGTGTTGTCAGAGTCGGTCATTCTCAAGACTTTTATCCAAATAGGTAGATACTAAAAGACAAATATATATACCGATATCACCTCTAAAATATTTAACTTTCTCCTATTGTATGTTCAGGGCATGTAGCTGGATCTTATTGTAATTGAATAACTGATGGTAAATTTGGTATTGAACTGATTGATTCTGTGTTAAATTTGCACTGTAACTGTTAATTGATTAAGATGAAGCACAAATACTATCAGTGAAAAACTGTCTACATTACTTTAGCTACTGATTTATTGGTAATTATGCAAATCAGGTAATAGCAAAATCACATAATTTGAAAAAAAAATCATATAATTTGCATTAGTTCAGTTCCCCATTTTACAGTCATCTACAGCATCACTCCACTAATGTGACTCTGAATGCTGAAAGATGCATTTCCCTGCATGCCACATCTGGATGTATGTCAATTATGATGCTCTCATTATTTGATCATGATTTGCTGAATTACATCTGCTATGATGGCAGATGGCAAAGTTAAGGTGCAATACAGCCACCTATTGTACTTTGGAATGTCAACCAGGTACTGACGCTGAATTATTTACGTCATATTATCATATGCGTACTATTCATTAAAAAAATTACAGTTATCACAATATATTGTGATACACTTAATTAACACAATATCGATATTTCATGTTTTGAAAAGCACGGTTATATTCAATACCGGTAGCCTATATCGCGACACCCCTAATATAAACTTTTACGTTTCTGTGAATACTCAACAAGATTGGCATTTTGACAGTTTTGAGTGTATATGGCCTGCGTAAGAGAGCTGAATTCGGGATCGCACTCTGTCCGAGAGGCGGCTCTCTGTGCGCGTGAGTACTTCGCTTATTGCATTTTATAACAGCAAGTATGTCACGCGTATATAGTCTAACAGTCTTGTGTCCAGTCTACTCTCTGCTGTCTGTGGAGACCTAAAACGTCTAACGTCTCATCCACGTCTCATCCAAAGGACTTGTCAACTAGCTCTCATTCATTTGCAACTACATGTCAACTAACTCTTAGTAGACTTAGTAGAGTACATTGAACATGATAATGAGTTCACTATAGTCAGATGACCTTCACAGTATCAATTTGGAGATATCAAAAGTCTGGTGACTGTGTTTATGTAACTCTGGTGACAGTGTATATAACTTCTTTTGCACAGTTTAAGCATGTACATCATTTCAGCAAGAAATGCAGCAAAGCTATCCAGCTTAGACACCATATTTATTTTCTCGGTCTCTTTCTCTCTCTCTGACTCCCACAGATTAGCTATCCCTTCTGGGCACGATTGCTATTTAGACACCCATCTCACAATTGTTTACAGTATTGATTTATTTAGTGAGTGATTGGGGTTGGAGGGAAAATTAAAACGGGCATCATCAAAGCTGGCCTGGGGCTGGAAACTTGAAAGATCATGTGACAGGCTGAGTGTTTAAATGACACAGCCACTGAAAGAACAACCCTCCTGCAGATGATGAACATACTAGCTAGTGGTGTTTTGTGTGTGTGTGTGTGTGTGTGTGTGTGTGTGTGTGTGTGTGTGTGTGTGTTTTTGTTTATATTACATTGTGGGAACCAAATGTCCCCACAAGGATAGTAAAACCTGAGATAACCTCCATTGTGGGGACCAGCCAGCGGTCCCCATGAGGGAAATGGGTTAATAAACATACTAAATGATATTTTTTTGAAAATGTAAAAATGCAGAAAGTTTTCTGTGATGGGTAGGTTTAGGGGTAGGGTTAGTGTAAGGGGACAGAATATACAGTTTGTACTGTATAAAAACCATTACGTCTATGGAGAGTCCCCACAAAGATGTGTGCGCGTGTGTGTGTGTGTGTGTGTGTGTGTGTGTGTGTGTGTGTGTGTGTGTGTGTGTGTGATCACAACAAAAACACAGAGAAGACTAAATTTCAATAGATGTCTGATTCATTTTCCTGCATTTAACAGATACATCCTTATAAAAATGTATCATGCTTGTACTTCAATTTTATTATGGTAGTTTATCAGTATTGTACTGAGGCCACTTTAATTTCTCTCACCAAATACAGTAGTAGTAAAGTTATGTTGCTCTTACAGGGCAGTCTATAAAAAGAAACATCGCTGTAGCTTTGGTGACACAGCTTACATTATCAATTTAAAAATATATAAGAATAAGTATCATGTGTATTCATCTTCATTTGGAGGCTTGTCACACTTTATTTCAATAGTCAACTTAAGACATTCTACTAGTAAAAGTAACTTTGCAACTACTTGTCAACTTGCTCTTATTCATTTGCAACTACATGTCAACTTACTCTCATTATTAGTAGACTTAGTAGAGTATTTGTTAGGGTTAGTAAGTGAGTAAGTTTACATGGCATTACCAAACGTGGACGTTTTACACTAGAAACAAACACTGATGTACTATTTTATTTAATACTGTGAAGCTGCTTTGATACAATCTGTATTGTGAAAAGCGCTATATAAATAAAGTTGACTTGACTTGACTTGACTTGACATATACTTGCAAAGTTAGTCAGTAGAATGTCTGTTGGGGGACCATCAAAGTTCAGTTAGCTGATATTAAGCAGACAATCTACTAATAATCTAATAAGAGTTAGTTGACAGTTTCAAAGAGATTATAGTTAGTAGAATGTCTACAATGGACCATCAAAATGGTGTTAGCAGGTGCTTTTCTCAACAAATATGTATTTATTATGCAATGGATTGATTAATTATATGATGGCAATTTTCAGCAGTTGAAAGCCATATAATTATATTATACTATATATATATATATATATATATATATATATCATTTTTTATTTATGTATTTTTTATTTTTTTTTGCTGTAACCCCAGAAAAACCTCTACATCAAATCAATAGCTAGATGCACAATCACAATAATAAAAGCATACAATTGGTCTATATTATCATAAATGCTGTATTCCAAACGTCTGAAGCCATTCAGTAGCATTGAGTGAGAAACGGATATAAATGTAGGAGCATCTTATGAGGTATATTATGTATATTATGTTGTTATGGTCTCTAATCTCATTTAGATGAAGCTGGTAAAATCTGCTTTTAATTGATTTTGATACATTTCTGAGCAGTTGCGTTAAATGGCCTCCACTCGGTTCCCGCTGTTCCAGCACCTTCCACCTCCAACCACTGAAGATCTCTGCTCAATACGCCATGTGTAATTTGCCTTATTAAGGGCTTAGCCACTAATTGCATTAGTCATATTAGCAAGCAAGCATTTGAGGCTTCTCAGTCACCCTAAAATGGGATTTTCCAGTCAGCAAAGAACACATGAGCTTCATATACTTAGCCGTTTGGGACAAAAAGCCAGTTCATTTTGCTTAAAGTGGACATTTAAAGTGCTGTTACAATGAGATTAATGATATCAGAACTAAGTTTGACCTGAGCAGATTTATACATCCTGGAATTCATCAGATCTATTGATAATACTTACTGATGAGGGTGATGTTAATTTCCCTCCAAAATGACTTTTCCTGCAGGGTGATGCAGTATTTTCAGTTATGTGCAGCCTGTACATATCTGTTTACATCTAAAAAAAGGTATATGTTTTGGGTTCTCTTACGAGAGGTCTCTCGTATTGCGTAAGGTTAGCTTACGCATCGGGAAAGTCTTCTTTCTTCGAGATCTGAAGCCAAAAAATTATCCTTAATTTTGTATACATTGTCAACGCAGTGCAGCAGCCGACAGACCTAGGCAGGCTGTATAAGCGTGCTCATTGGCTGCTCGGCGGCAACTGCTTAAGCCTATCGGTGAGCGCTCTGAACGCGGCAACCAATGAGGGCGCTTCGCGCCCTCCACACCCTTCTAACCGTCAGAAAGGGTGTGGCCAGCGTGTATATATTCAGCGCTCATAGGCTAAAATTCTGATTTTCTTGTCTTCAGCGACGCTCTTCGCATCGCTGGATCTTGAGAGCCGCCGCCGTTGAAACCAGCGACCAGCAAGCTTAGGACAGCGCCTGAGGAAGCCGGCCGTCTTCGCCGCCTTCAGCCATCCGTGCCTGCTACGCTATCCGGCGACATATCCTTTACATTATTACTGTTTCTGTGTGTACTCTAAAAGAGCACGAGGCGTTTTTGTAAAAACGCCTCGTTTTTGCGGCTCGTGCCGCGCCCCGCTCAGCAACGGAGACCGCCACCTCTCTGCGCTCTCCGCCTGGGCCGCGGGCACGCCGCCACCGCACTCTCCGAGTGCGAAGAGCTTTCAATGTCGACCCTGCGGGCTCGACTTGAAGCTTTCGACCAAGCTGTCGCTCCGCCTGTCCCTGCCGGGCCGCGCAATAAGAAGCGCCGCTCGCAGCGACCACCGGAGACTGTTGTGACTGAGGAGCTCGCCGGAACCTCTCCCTCGAGCTCTCTCTCGCCCTCTCCCTCCCGGCCGCTCAACCGCCGGCTCTGCCCGCGCCGCCGCCGCGTCAGGAGATGAGGCGAATGTGATAGATACCCGTACTCTCCCTCTGTTCGAGCCGTGCAATACGCCGCTCACAAGGGATGGCAGAAGCGGACGGTCTCGGAGCGAGTTTCCTCTCCCTCTGTTCGAGCCGCGCAAACTGAGCCGCTTACGAGGGATGGCAGAAGCGGACGGTCTCGGAGCGAGTTTCCTCTCCCTCTGTTCGAGCCGTGCAATACGCCGCTCACGAGGGATGGCAGGAGCGGACGGTCTCGGAGCGAGTTTCCTCTCCCTCTGTTCGAGCCGCGCAAACTGCGCCGCTCACAAGGGATGGCAGGAGCGGACGGTCTGAGCTCTCTTTACGTTACAAGAAAGCTACTCCGTCCTCGCGCGTCACCGGTGAAAGGGGAACAGAGTGTTTTCGTCCCGCCGTGGCCTGGACTATAACCTCCATTCTCACACATTTCTCAGTCCCCTCTTAAGTTCAGGCGACTGGAATTGTTATTATTGCAGTATACGAGCCTGTTATAAATACACGCTCGCCTGCAAGCAAACGCCGTCACAAGACATGATACTAATGTATTCGCCCCTGTGGCTCAGTGGCGGAATCCTAGACTGTCAAGCTAGAGACCCGGGTTCGGTCCCCGCTCTCGCGGCAGTTAAAGTTTATGCTGTTCGCTTCTCCGAGCTCGCGGCCAGTTTTTCTTACATACAGAAAACAAGCCCGCTCTCTCCCTCGTTGGGCCGCGTTGATTGCGCCGTTCAAGGGATGACAAAGCGGACGGTCACGAGCAGCGTTCAGCGTGCGCGCCTCACTCACCGGCGAAAAGAGAAGAGAGTGTGTTAGTCTCGCTACGGCTGGACAACCGCCAATCCTCACACATTTCTCAGTCCCCTCTTAAGTTCAGGCGACTGGAAATATTACTATTGCAGTAAACGAGCCTGTTTTAAACACGCTCGCCTGCAAACAAACGCCGACGCGACACATGAGGTCGCTTTTTATATGCTCGCGCTTACTGAAAGCTTATGTGTTTCCCCTGTGGCTCAGTGGCAGAATCATACGCTTTCATGCGAGAGATCCGCGTTCGATCCCAGCTCTCGGGGAAAATAAAATTTATGCTGCTTGCTTCTCCGAGCTCGCGGCCAGTCTTTCTTACTTACAGAAAGCGAACCCGCCTCTAGCACCACACCTTCTCAGGGTGCTCGAGTATTTTTGAGCGTCTAAACACGAGAGAAGAAAAGACGGTTAAATCCCGCAGCCCTGCGGCTGGACCACCGTCGAAGCTTAACGCTCTGTCAGTCCCCGTTGCCACGGCTACTGCAGCTGTTTACCCCGCAGTCAACGAGCCGGTATCTACCCGCTCGCCTGCGCGCATCCGTCGTTCTCACGGCAACCCAGACAAATTTCAAAAGAGCATAATGTCTGGTTGCACGGCTGACGCCGTATGTGTTTCTAGTACAGTGAATGTGCCCACGTTCTGTGCTCACCCCTGTACACAAGCACTATACATCCCGTGTCTCTCACAGAGCCCACTCTCATGAAGCAGGCAAAAGCCGCTTTAGTGTTAAAAGTAGGTCACGTGTCCACTTCTCCGTGCCCACACCTACTCACTGCCCGCTCTGTCACACGGCCTCGCACGACCGGTCATGTTTTAAATGTGAGTCCTGTGCCCGCCCTCGAGCGCTCACACATACTAACTACATTTTCGCGCCTCACACTATATGTTCCCCGTCCAAAGCCACCGGGACACTGTGTGTAAAACGGCCAGCTATCGCTACGTGCGATCCGCCGTATCTAACCACCAAGAGCGCGCGCGCCGCGCCCGCCCCTGAATGTAACTCCTGTGCCCGCCCTCGAGCGCTCACACATACTAACGAACATTTTCGCCCCCGACGCCGCCATCGCGCGTCGCGCCTCACACTTTATGTTCCCCGTCTAAAGCCACCGGGACACTGTGTGTAAAACGGCCAGCTATCGCTGCGTGCGATCTGCCGTATCTAAGCACCAAGAGCGCGCGCGCCGCGCGCGCCCCTCCGTTTCGAGCTCTCGAGCCCGCGATGCGCGGCGATCGGAGCCCGGAGGCCATTCTGCCCCTGGCTGCACACGCAAAAGCGTGGGAAACTATTCCAGGCGCATCGGAACGGGTGCTAAGCACAGTAAAACAGGGCTATACTCTGCAGTTCGCTCGCCGCCCTCCGCGCTTTCAAGCGCGTATCGAGACCAGAGTGAATGGGGAAGTAGCACATCTACTTCGAGCAGAAATAGCTACACTTCTGTGCAAAAGGGCTATAGAACCAGTTTCCCCTGCCATGAGCGAGTCGGGCTTTTACAGCCGTTATTTCCTCGTTCCCAAGAAGGACGGAGCTCTCAGAACAATTTTGGATCTGAGACGTTTGAACGAGGCTCTTATGAGAAGACCGTTCAAAATGCTCACAACCAGACAAATTCTCGCGCAAATTCGCCCGAGGGACTGGTTTATATCTCTCGATCTAAAAGACGCGTGCTTTCAGATCCTGATAATACCCCGTCACAGGCCATTCTTGAGATTCGCCTTCGACGGTCAGGTATATCAGTACACGGCCCGCCTGTCGACACAGCGCGCGCGCTGCATTCGACGCCTGGCCGCGTCCCTTCGGCCGGGCAGCACCGTACCTCTCAAAACATTTTAGAGGTTACTAGGTTGTATGGCCTCAGCCGCAGCAGTGCTTCGGCTGGGTCTTTTACGAATGCGCCCGCTACAACGCTGGCTGAATGCCCGAGTGCCTCACAGAGCATGGGCTTCCGGCGGTATCCGCATCAGAGTGACTCAGAGCTGCGTTTCAGCTCTGAAGCCCTGGTTAGCAGCCGACTGGTACCAGCGGGGAGTGACAATGGGAGCTATCTCACACCGCAAAGTTATCTCGACGGACGCTTCCACCTCAGGCTGGGGCGCTCTGTTCGAGGGCAAACCGGCTTTTGGCCTGTGGTCAGAACGGGAAAAATGCCTCCACATAAACTGTTTGGAGATGATAGCGGTCGAGAACGCGCTCAGGCGCTTCCTCCCATTCATACGGGATCACCATGGGCTAGTCCGCTCGGACAACACGTCCGTGGTATCCTATGTGAACCGACAGGGCGGTGTCAGATCCAGGAATCTGTGCAGGCTGACAGAACGCCTTCTCGTGTGGGCTTACCGCTCGCTGCGCTCGCTGAGAGCCGCGCACGTGCCGGGCCACCTGAATGTCGGTCCAGACAGACTGTCCAGGGACAACATTCCCCCGGGAGAATGGTCTCTGCACCCCCAGACAGTCCAGTTTCTCTGGCGCCTATTCGGCAGAGCGGAAATCGACCTCTTTGCGTTGAAAGACAATGCTCAATGCCCGAAGTTTTATTCGAAGAGCGAGGACGCGCTGTCCCAGACATGGCCCAGCCTCCCGCTGTATGCTTTTCCTCCGATCTCCCTGTTGCCACAGGTCATTTCGAGGATCAGAGAAACGCACCACTCAGTGCTGCTTATAGCCCCGCGATGGGAAAACCAAACTTGGTACCCAGAGCTAGTGAGGCTGTCGCACTCACCCCCATGGCCGATCCCGGTGAGAAAGGATCTCCTCTCCCAAGCCGGTGGATCGATCTGGCATCCCCATCCAGAGCGCTGGTCGCTGCATGCATGGGTGATCAACGGATACCCGTTGACCTGTCAGAAGGGGTCGTGAACACGATCACACAGTCGAGAGCCCCCTCCACGAGACGGCTCTACGCGTCTAAATGGTCGGTGTTTTCTAAATGGTGGGCTACTAAAAACTTGGATCCGCGCGCATGCGGGGTCCCGCGGGTGCTCTCCTTCTTACAAGAGCTGTTGGAAAAAGGGCAGATCCCCTTCCACGCTCAAAGTATATGTGGCCGCTATTGCAGCGTTCGCTGAGACGACGCGCGGCCGGGCAATGGGAAGGAATGAGCTCATTATCCGCTTCCTCAGAGGAGCTAGACGGATGAATCCCCCGCGGCCCCCCTCGGTTCCCTCGTGGGATCTGTCCTTGGTCCTAGCGGCCCTAGAGGCTTTTCCCTTTGAACCGCTTGAACCGCGGATCTAAAGTATCTGTCGCTTAAAACCGTTTTTCTGATAGCTCTGTTTTCAGTCAAACGAGTGGGTGATTTGCACGCGCTATCTGTTAGCCCTGCATGTCTTGAGTTCGGGCCGAATGACTCGAAATTCATTCTCAGACCGAGACACGGTTACATCCCCAAAGCGATTGGAACCCCGTTTAGGGCACAAGTTATGTCCCTCTCGGCTCTGCCAGCATCCGACAGTGGGGACAGTGATAACCTCCTATGCCCTGTCCGGGCGCTGAGAGTTTACATCACGCGCTCTGCCGCTTTCAGGCGTTCAGAGCAGCTCTTTGTTTCCTTCGGCGGACGCACCAAGGGTCTTGCCGCCTCGAAACAGAGCTTGTCCAGGTGGATAGTGGACGCGATAGCAGCAGCTTATGCCTCCAGACACCCTCTGGGCTTCAGAGCCCACTCCACTAGAGGCATGGCCTCGTCGTGGGCCTGGTCCAGCGGAATTTCTAATCACGGTATTTGTATGGCGGCGGGCTGGGCCTCCCCATCAACATTCGTGAGATTTTATAACCTGGAACTTCCTGCCCTACAGGCAAAAATACTGTCAGCATAAGTGACATGTATGCTCTGCCCATTTCTCGTGTGCAGACTACGTTCATATGCTGGCGCTATTCTGGTACTATACTCAGGGTGAAGTGTTTGACTCAGACCGGCTGATCCGCTCTGTTTCCTATTTCCCGTTACGCGCTGTTGTCGGTGCTGGCCCGCGCTGCTGGCCTCCCGTATTATTCTCTGTCGCGCGGGAATTTTTCCCTTCATGTGAGACCGACTATGTCGTTTTTCTCCTACCCTTATGAGTGCTTATGTACTGTATGGGCTCGCTCTGCCGGCCCTACTATTTGTACTGTTATATGTTTATAGACCGGCCGCGCCGCTCTATTTCATATGCTGCATTAAGTGCCTGTACTGCGCTGGCCCGTCTCTCCGACCGGCCACATTTCCCAGCAGAGTGTTTTCCCCGGTTTCCCTGGGATTCATGGGCTGGATGCTCGGCGCACACGGCGTTGACAAAGGGTTCCCGATGCGTAAGCTAACCTTACGCAATATGAGAGACCTCTCGTAAGAGAACGTACTCGGTTACTAATGTAACCTCGGTTCTCTCTAGAAGAGGGAACGAGTATTGCGTAACCTGCCGTGTCGCGCCACGAGCTTTTGCGCTTCAGACTGCGAAAACCAGAATTTTAGCCTATGAGCGCTGAATATATACACGCTGGCCACACCCTTTCTGACGGTTAGAAGGGTGTGGAGGGCGCGAAGCGCCCTCATTGGTTGCCGCGTTCAGAGCGCTCACCGATAGGCTTACGCAGTTGCCGCCGAGCAGCCAATGAGCACGCTTATACAGCCTGCCTAGGTCTGTCGGCTGCTGCACTGCGTTGACAATGTATACAAAATTAAGGATAATTTTTTGGCTTCAGATCTCGAAGAAAGAAGACTTTCCCGATGCGTAAGCTAACCTTACGCAATACTCGTTCCCTCTTCTAGAGAGAACCGAGGTTACATTAGTAACCGAGTACGTTTCCATGACTCTTGAAATGGTTTAAAATCAACCTCATATTTTCATTTCATTATAATACTGTGATAAAAGAAAACAATGTTTGGTTTATTTTACTCAAAATAGTCTCTTATTGTCCAGTAGACACCTCGTCCATGATGTTGTCTGAGAGCAATATCTCTGACATAAGTAGTCATTGTTCCCACAGGGGAACCGTTTTCAATTTGAAACACACTGTGAAAGTTGCTAATTTGCAGTTGTTTTCTTAGCCTGCCATAACTTGTTAGTTTGAATCAGTAAACATGTGGCATTAGTAAACTCCTCCGCATCTGTGCCTTCTGCATTCTTTCAGACACCACACAAAGTTGCCTTATGAAATCAAACCCAGTGACTGAATTCTCCTCGGTCACGAGGTTAAGCTTTTGATCTCAGCAAACAGATTCTTTAAAGGCAGATGCAAAAAGGGCAGATAGGACAAAACGAATGCATGTTTGTGTTCACTCATACCTTATTTTTGTCGAACATGAGCCTTTGATGTTCTGTTTGTTCTCAAACACTCTAGAGCAGGGGTTTTCAAACTTTTTTTGTGTGTGGACCACTATTTGTAATCAAGAATTTTCGCGGACCACCTCATAATACACATAATAAAATATGTCTACACAGAGTCCTACCTGAATTAATCTGCACCTCTAAATAGGCTTACTAGCTCTAAAACTATCATTGGTCATCACATCAGTACAACAGACTTGTTAAAAGAAAGTTTACTGCACACAACGGCTGCCACATATTTAATTTATTTATTTACTCAAGCGCCCGAGGGCATAATCAGGTTCATTTGAACAACAGGCTTATTTCCATAGCAATGGAGTATGAAATCTATACAGTAATAAGAACACTGGAATATAGTCAACATTTCAAAACCTTTGGTGATTTTAGGGGATTATTAATCTTCAGAATTTTACAACTCCTCAAAAAGTACCTAGGCTTGAGTTTGTCCACTAAACAGCACATCCGCAAAACATTTCAGAAACGCGAGATCAAGAAACTAACTGGAAATTAAAATAATAACAGGCCTTATTCATTCCATTTATAAACATTTCGTTTCATATAAACTGCCTATGCCTAACTGTGCGTTCACACCGGACGCGAGCGCGTCAAATTCAAAAAGGGATCATATGTCAAAATCGCGCCTGCCGCGTCTAGTGATACTTGACCACTTTGTATCAATTCCCGCGTCAAAACAAAAGTTTGAAGCGAAATTTCGTCCGGTGTGAACGCACCATTAAAGGATATGCGTGTGATGTGATAATGAGATAATATTTGCCTCTGCCCTTTTCCAGTGTTGCCAGATTGGAACGGTGATTTCCAGCCCAAAAGCTCACCAAAACCCGCCCACTACAAGAAAAAACCGCCCAAAATTTTACTGCCAAAATAATATGATATAATTTCATTACCATGTCATTCAAGGTTGATAAGCACAATTTGTATCTCCTTAAAACAAATAACAATGATAAAAAAAAAAAAAAAAAAAAAAAAAAATCCAGGAAAACAGATCAAAACGGCAATAATTAAGGAGAATTAGCCAATATGACTAAAATGTCCAGATGGACACTGTCAAAACGGCAATCAAGAAATGAACCGATGACTTTAACCCTAGGAAAGTACACAATGCAGAACATAACGCAGAATTTAGCAGTCAAAACTGATTCATCGTTGATTCAAACCTTTTTCAGCAGGTGTCAGGGGCGAGTATAGTGCAGTCTGGACGGTGTAAAGTTGACGATGTCTGGTACAGTTAGGCTAGTGTGCACATGACCATGGACATAACTGTGCTCTCCTCTCAGAGTTATAGTCACCATCGATATCTCCCACCACGTGTACATTTTTAGAGTTGCTCACTATCTCACTCTTTACTGTGTACATACAACTTAGTAGAGGCATTAGCCATCACTTGAATATACAGCTACAACTTATCGCGCTCAATCGCATCTGCCTGCTGATCGCTGATTGGCTAAAAGTGCGTGCTCGTCGGTGATGTCAACACCAATGCCAGCTGACTCTGCATGGGCGTGTGTGTACAGTAATGTCATGATGACTGATTTTATGGACTACATGCACACTTTATTTTAGTTTTTTAACCAATTAGACTTTAAAATGTAGATGTTTGAAAACCGCCGAACTGATCCCAAACCAGCCCAAATTTTGTCCACCCGCCCAAACCCTTTTTTACCCGCACAATCAAATTCAAAACCGCCCAATTGGGCGGGAACCCGCCCAATCTGGCAACACTGCCCTTTTCTCTTCAGAGAACCTGTTGCTATCCACCGAACCAATGTTGTGGTTCTAACGGCACAAACTTGAATGTCACGGCCGAACACCACTAGGCTTTTTTAGTAATCACACAATAACTTGACAATTTAATTAAAATGTTACATCAATATAGGCCTACATATTCTTTTTACTTTTTTGTATGTGAATTTCCTGGTAAAATGAAGGTAAAAAAAATATTATTTTATATTTCATTTTGCCTTTCCACGGACCACCTGCAGTACCCTCACGGACCACTAGTGGTCCGCGGACCACAGTTTGGGAATCGCTGCTCTAGAGCTATAAGCCAGTGAGAATGAGAGGGAGAGCTGAGCACCTGCAGCTCAAGAGGTCCAAACTCCTCTATTCACACTTGTACTCTGTCCCAGAACCTACCGTATTGCCTACAAAAGCAGCTTGATCTCAATGCCCTCTTGCTGCAAAGGCTGTTCCAAAAGGTAGGCAAATTTATTATGTTGCCTCCTAACCTTGTTTTAGATCAATTCTAAGGCAATGTTGCATGTATACATGGCTTTCTGAAATATGTTGAAAAAATTGCTTGCAGACAGAATTTTAGTATAAGGGTGCAACACCAGTATTTTTCAAACTTGTTTGATGGCAAGGCACATACAGAAGGCAAGACAACTTACCTTGCTACTTACCTGCTTTGTTTCTAACTACCTTGCTAGCTACTGCTGTCAATCAAGTTGCTCTCCAGTCACCCAAGTAATCTTCCAGTCAGCGTTGCTTCCAACGTTGTTCCCTTGTGTGTGTGTGTGTGTGTGTGTGTGTGTGCTCCAACGATTCTGTAAGACAAAGACTCAAGACTCAACAATTCAAGTCTCTCATCTCCTAACAATCTCAAGTATCATCTCTTACCTGCATTGTGTTCCTGCTGTATCTGCAAATAAACCGACCTGTTTCTGGTCATTGCGTCAAGCCTGATTGTGACAGAAGTGGCTTGATTCCCATTAAATGCTGCTCCAGTCCTCTTTGAATTTTTTTTTTTTTCGTTGCAATTTTTATCAGAAAAATCAGAACTAGATCCCACCCCCTTGTGGGCCCCGGACCCCTGGTTGAGAACTGCTCTATACTGTAGAATTGACTGTTGTCCCATGCATACTTACTGTGCTAGTTTCGTGGCTGTCACATCAGGCTTTATTTTGCAATAATGACTTATTATTCCATGCATAAACCTTGCTTAAAATAGTTCAACAAGAATGAAAGAATGAACGGGGTTCTTTTAGTCTCGTATATTTTTTGGGCCATGAGTGTCTTAGATTCCGAACAGAACATGAGGTTTAACAAAGTGAGAAGAACAAAATGTGTATTTGTATCTTGGTAAAGACGGATCCTTGCACTGGAATGTTACTGGTTGAAGACAAGTAGAAAAAAGCTCGTACACCACCCACGTGAAAATGGACATGACAGACAAGCATACAGAAACGTCAGACAGGAGGACTGACATGCAGCCCTGTTCAGGTCTGGCACTGTGAGCAGCGAGAGTGCAGAGGGCTCACGTTTCGCCTTATGGACGCTCACAGAGGACGATTCCAGATGAGTCCCCCGCCCTGCCTCTGTCAGAGCCGGTGATAAATGAGGAGCGGGACTGGCCTCTCTGTTTATTTAGACCTCTTGTTTCTGACATAAGCCTGCTCAAATCCAGCGCTGAAGTGTCTGCTATTAAAACATAACCCGACCTGACAACAACCAGTCCTCTGGGCATTCGCCCCCCTCACGGCGGCTGGGACCGGACTCACTCTCTGGAAAGGGAACCCCGGCAGCAGACTGTAGCAGACTTTCCAGTACATTAGAAGTCTATGAAAGATCTGACCAGGGCTTTGGCCACATTCATTCCACACAAACATATGGGAAAGCATTAGACTCTTCTCGCAAGTTCCGGCTTTATTTTTTCGGAGGGATTCGGCAACTAAGAGAGACAATTACGAGCTGGAGGGTCCAGGACATCGCAGCTGCCTGGGCCTTTGGGCATGCGTGTCCTTATAAATAATTGTTTCCTGTATGTCAAATCCACTTTTCGCTCGACTGCTGAACACGGGAGAGGCCTAGCGACGGGTTCGGCTTGTAAAACATCTCAATGTTCTAGTTCTGCGAGGGAAGGCTGGAGGTTTGAGCCCTGCCAGTTGTTACGCAGAAGTCAAGGCGGTCCACTTATGTTGCGCCGTTCTGCCTTGGACCACTTGCAGGCGTCGCACATGGTTGCATGGCATGTGCGTTTGAGCGTTGTGACTGCAGATCTGTAATGGTGAGAAAATCTCAAATCGACAGGGGGCCTGTGAAACGTGAGCCAGCTCTTACTTAGCTTTATGTTTTTACAAATGTTCAGAGCAGACAAGCAATGACGCAGGCCATCAAACCTTAATACCTCATCAGAAGAGAGGAAGTGGGGGTGTGTAGGAAAGTACCGCAGGGGAGCGATTTGGCACCGCGATCCCTCGCTCGTAGGACATGTGGTGACAACTGCTTCTCTCTCACAAAACAAACAAGCTTCACGGGATCATTAATATGCAAGTTCACAGATAGCGTAATTGAAAATCCCTTTCACGTGGACATGTGTGAGAGAGAAAGGGAGCGGAGGGGAGATAATTGTGTGTTTTGTCAAATGTGTAGGGATGAAATTGGAAGCGGACTGTGTGTTTTTGTTTGGGGACCTCAGGCGTGTTATTCGGCTGCGGTGTCCTGGATTCAGATCCGCTGGTCTCAAGTGGGCACATCTGAAAACCGAGGGGGTTTGGCAGAGAGATGGCAGCCTGTGCTTATATGAGGCCCTGAATTTAATGAGCATGAATAATGAATAAAACACTCTACATGCTGATCTCTGAATGAGATGCCAATTTATTAGGCCAAACCCTTCCTGCTCTGTTTCCCCCTCTCAATTTAGACTTTTAGCTTACCAGGAAAAAAGCTTTGTAAACTTGTACTATTGTTGCAGTATTCCTTATGTATACCTGGCATAGCACACACATGTTTTGTATGCATAGATTACATTTGTTAAACTGTGCACATGAGTCCACAACAGTGATGGTGGCTGGTCGGTTTCAAGAGTAGGGAAGCACATTAAGATCTATTGATTCTCTGTGCTCCTAAAACCCTCTCAAACTACTACTTAATTACATTTGCTAAATAGTGATTATGTTTAACATTACACATATGCACTGCTTTATTTTGCACAGAGATAAACTGTATAATGAACTGAGATTGGCACAAATTGCTTTCCTTGCAGTCTTAAAGCAATCACCACTGCTACATACTGTAGGAAGGCTATATTTACATTGGCATTTATACATTTGGCAGGGGCTTTTATCTGTAGCAACTTGTATTGCATTCAGGGAATACATTTTATTAGTTTATACATTCCCTGGGAACTAAACCACAGACAAGCTAGCACCATGTTCGGTTGTTTGAGCTACAGGAATGCTGTAAAATACTGTGTCTCACAATGCAATGCATTTAACTTGACCAGTCAATCTCTCTCTTGACTTGACTGATATTTACTCAAACGGACAGAAATCAAAGCTGCAGTGTGTCATTTCTGTGGCACCAAGTGGACCTGTAGTCTGTGAGTTTGGGTTTTGCTATACCAGTCTGTCCAATCAGTGGCAGACGGGCAGTGGTTGAAACTTGTTTGAAGATGCCACTAGTTGTGCAAACCAATAAGAAATGTGTCTTGAGTAGCAAGTCAGCATATAATGCTCAAGATTTGCTCTTTCAAACACACACACAAACACAAGGAATACAAATGCAACGTTCAGAGTCACTGGTTGATGAAAGGCAGGCCGTGCATGAGTGCTAGTGTTACCTCACTGAATTATTGATGGAGTTAATCAATACCTCTTCAGACCTTAATACACCAATTGATTACTCCATTATCTCCATCTTTATAAACTGTTTTGATTGTGAATAGAGAGAAGACCAAACAGAGGTGCTCCTGCAAAAAAAACATTTTGCTGGCTGCCCCTATCCGTATTATAGATGAGTTTTATGACCCTGTGAATTTTAATACTTCTAATACCTGGGAGTACCTGGCAGATGCAGGAGAATTTCAGCCAGACTGCAATGCGGCGGCGTCTGACTCCCACTTCACACTCGGAGCAGAGACCGTGCCGATCTATCCAGAATCAAATGCTCCAGATCTGTCAGTCAAGCGGCCCGTCTTCCCTCAGGACTGTGGTGTTGTGACGCAAAAGGGAACGTTTAATTATTGATTCAACTATTTTCCTCTCCTGTATGTTTGGAGCAATCTCTGATGCATTGCTTTTTGAATGGATCACAGCTCCAGTCTGTTCAGATTGCGGATGCTTTTGTTTAGTTTCTCAGATTTTAGAAACCGTTTTCTCTCTCACTCCCTTTAGGTGGACGTGCCAGATGCTTCATATCGCTCTGTCTGCTGACGAGCTGTACCTGTCCCTTTTTCAGTTCAGATGAGAACCCCTCCCGTTGTGTCTGCATGAATCGCAGGCCTCTCTCGTCTCCTCAGTCTGTTATCTGTAAAGAGGGCTGATCTCTTGGCACAAATCGTGGAGTGAGCTGTCGTAGACGTGGCAGGGTTAAGGAGCGAGCACCGCGTCGAGTCTCGAGATGAGAAATCGAGTGGGTGTGCGTGGTGAGACGGAGAAAAAGGGAAATATCAGACAGGGAGCATTTCAGAAATACCCAGCCTTACCTGTATGACGAAATGTCTATGGGGAAATTTAATATAAACTGCTTGGAAATTTAATGTGTTTTTCTTATGCACTCTTAAAAATAAAGCTTGGGAAAAGTCAATAGGAGAACCACTTGGTGGTTATCTGTCAACAGTTCTTAAATGAGCCATTTTTTTTCGTTGTGTGAAGAATATTTTAATAATCTAAAGAACCTTTTCCCACTAAAAAAATATGTTAGAAGTTCTTCAAGGAACCATTAATGACAAAAAAAAAAAAAAAAAACGTTATTTTTATTAGTGTAGGGTAGTTGCTAGATGTTTTCTATTTGGGTTGTGTTAAAAGACATCGGTCTTCCATTTTCCTAAAATTGTTAAATTGTAAAATGTTTTATTGCCCAGCAGATGAAAATTGTGCATCTGATGAATTGATAAAGTAACAGGTTGCCAACACATTACAGCAAACATTGGAAATGCAGCAAATCCTCTGTAGCATTGCATGATATTTGTAACGTGGCCAGAAGTTGAGGATGGATTGATTGATTGATTGATTGATTGATTGATTGTTCACTCTCAGAAAAAAAGGTACAATAGGTGTCACTGGGGCGTTACCCTTTCTAAAGGTACACATTTGTACCTAAAGTGTGCTTATCAATACCTTAAAGGTACATATTGATACCAAAAGTGTACATATTAGTACTTAAATGGTACATATTAGAACCTTTTTAAAGGGTACTGTCTCAGTGACAGCTTTTGTACCTTTTATTCTGAGAGTTTGATTGATTGATTGATTGGTTTTACTGTCATATCAGCTTCATGGCAGAACAGGTAGTAATCAGTAGTAATGGTAATGGCGTGTGGTGGGCGTTCTGGCGCAATATGGCTGCCGTCGCATCATCCAGGTGGATGCTGCACATTGGTGGCGGTTGAGGAGATTTCCCTGTTCTATGTAATACTATAACTAATTTAAACTCCAAACTATTTTAAACTTCTTCAAACTTTCTGGTCCGGCTTTCTCAAGCCAACTTAAAGTTTGTCTCGACGAACTTTTTAATCTAGTTATTATTATAATCAAACAACTGATAAACCAGAAGTCGACTGCATTGTAACCTTTCTTTCGGAAATCCAATTTGATGTATTCACAGGTTTGCTAACTTTCTCTAGTCCCCTAATGTTTTGGATATAAAGTATAAGCAATATTGATGACTGTGCTGCTAATTATAATTTCCATGCTCTGTGTTTCTGTTCTTAAAGATAAAGTGGAAAGACAAACACACCTGTTGTCCCATCGGCGCAGTAAATCTGAGCTCAAGACTATGCGATGGCACCTCTACAAACACAAGCAGCAGTCAAACATTCCCAGCGAGACTTTCACAGAAAAACCTCTAAAACAGCACAGTATAGTGCAGCGTGCGCCAGCTACACTGCTGTATAGCTTTTCAATTGTGATCCCTGTCAAACAACTGTATCCTTCCATGAAGGCAAAAGAATGTGTGAGGCTTTCAGGAGAAGCCCTTGGAGAGCCATATAACATGATATATGCTCACCATGTTCTCTCGCAGGCCCTTCAACCCTGTCAGGCTGTTTAAGCATCCTCGGTCCTGCCGCGTCGCTCCTTGCACAAGTTCCTTTAAAGAGGCGATGCGAAAAATTTGTTTGCCTGAGCGTTTTTCGCCGGTCAGAATCAGAGCTGTCAGGTAACTCATAAAAAAGTAATCGAGCTCCCTCCTTGCGTCTTTCACTGTCAGTCGACATCACATCAAGAGATGCGCGGGCGGCCGCGGCCTCGCGCAGGTACACGACCGCTCCCCGTCTCCGACCATATGTTTCGGATATTTCTGACAGTAAAAATGGCATTTACATCGCTGCCGTGTGCTGTTTACAGAGGTTTAAACTCCTGCGTCCTGTGTCGTGTGCTTTTAGCCCCATAGATAATACATGAGCTTGTTGGTTTTTAAGGGATGCCGCCATATGCATGAGAGCATTAAATGAAGAGCTAAACTGACAGCTCCATCTGCCAAATACACTCTTCGTCAAGAAACACGCTCCTCCTCCCTCTTCTCTGTCTCTCTAGAGGACACCATGCTGTCGTCAGTGCTAATACTAAATATTAATAATTTGTTGACCTCAAAGTGTTTGGGAACTCGCAGAGGGCCCGGCGGAACGCCAGTCGTGCTGAATGGCATATGCAGATGTCAGGTGAGCGCTGATTTCCCACTCTCCCTCGCTCTTTGTTTCTGTTTAGCAGCCTCTCGGAAAACAGACAAGTTGCAGCAGAATTCGTCATGAATATTGCATCGCAAATGCGCGTCAACACAAACACGCACACACATCCGCACGCCTGCGCGTTCCCTCCTTCCACATGTGTGACGATCCCGAAGGGTGGCAACAAAACAAGCCCAGCACTTCTGTCAGGCTTTTGTGTAAAATGAGCATTACATGCCTCCCATCAGACTCAGAGGAATCCTAAATACACATACACTCACCTCCGAATATGCGATCTGCGCTTGTTGTAAATAAATTGCATAATGGTTTCTGGATGCCTTCGTGATTTGGCAAAAGGATTTCAAACCTGTGGCTAATGGCTGCCGTATCTCTGTACGTGGCAGGCTCCTGGTGCAACACAATACTGCTGCTCACAATCATACCCAGCAAGCAATAGCCATCATTTCACCGTCTAGGTTAACTATAGACCCGATATAGTCCGGTTATGAGTAACTCACTTCTAGCCAAAATAACCTTGAATTTGGTTACATGTCGTTTTTGCCAAAATAACTTTCAAAATGTATGATATTCCATCATGTAAGCAAAGTCACCAGTGATTACAAGGTGTTTGGTTTCATTTCTTTATCTAATTGATGACTAGTCTATTCTTGGGCTATGGTATAGATGTCTATAACATTTTCACTGACAGCCCAAATTTTGGCTTTTTTTAGCCTAGACGCCTGGGCTGTGTTTGGACGGCTATTAGACGCCTTTTAAATGTAAAATTGCTTGCTGGGTATAGTCTGATTTCCAGTACACAGAAAACTGTAAATTGATGTAAGTAGATTTTTCCCCCTCAATTAATATTATTTTGAAGTCTAAGGAACTTTTAGTTTGTGTGTAGAAATGGAAATGGAAATAAATTGAAAATATAAAAAATCAATGAGTAGCAATTCAATGAATATCATCTGCAATATCACATCAGAATACTTTTAACTGTAATAAAGATTTGAGGATTTACCATGTTAAAAAATACTGATAGTGTTTATTAACAACGATTTTTGTTGTAATCATATTTTATTCAACTTTTGGTAACACTTTATTTTAAAGTGTCCTTGTTACATATGTTACATGTACCATAGTAATAACAGTACATTATGCATAATTACATGCGACTAACCCCCAAGCAAATCCTAATCCTACCCTATCCCTATAGTAAGTACATGTAATTGCTTAATATTACTCAGTACTTAAATTTAAAATTACACTTTGACAATGACACTGTAAAGTAAAATATTGTATATTCCCATAAAATGTATATTTGTACATTTGGATATTTATTCTGGTCCTGACTGTTATTCCATATGACACATTGTAAAGTGTGTAGGGTAAACTTTATTTATTGAATATAATTTGACCTATCTAGATTAAAACATAAATAATAAAATAAATCCTAAACTAATATGTGGAATTTTGAAATTTGATTAGCTAATGTTTCTGACTATCTAATGTTCATTTCTTTGAATTCCGGTCCATTTTAAATCAAATTTCAATTCTGCATCCTTTGATGTCTCAATTAAAATTCTGTTCTGAGTGTGTCTAGTTTACACACTCTCGATCTTAATGTGCCTAACCCTTTATTTAAACACAGCGTCTGTCTTGAAACCTGACTGCTGTTCATGAGAGTGAAAGTATATTTATGGCATGTCTTTGGGATCTACGGGACGGCCCTGCTGTGTTTTCACTGGTCTCTCTCAGAGCTCTAATGGCTTTATTGGATCTTAACTGATGGAGGATCGTTGGGAAGTGGCTTGATGAGTGTCAGGATGTCAGCGAGACTGATTTACTGCTCTTCACTTGCCACTATCTCCCCTTCAGTGCTGTGTGTACACTGAGAATAGGAGCGTCTGGTGTTGTGTTCTCTATGGCCCGACTGTGCTTTCTCCATGAGTGTTGGGTTTCCCTGAGAGCAGCTCCATTAGACGGGTCATTTTAACATTAAAAAAATGACGCATCACCCTGTTTTACACTCAGTGTTGGGGAGTAACTGCCTAGCTAACAGGGAACGTTCTAGAGCTTTGGCTAACATTCTGGAAAGGTTATGAACAAATGTCTGTCAAACCAAATTTTTATTCAAAGTTATCTGTTTTTGTAATCATGTTCTCAAAACATTAGCACAAAAATGTTATTACATTGTTCAAGGAAGCAAAACTGGAACGTAACGTTGCAGTTGGGCGTTCAAGTAACAGTCCTTAACGTTCCCATAACCAAGAAAAAGATTTTGGTTACACTTTACTTAAAGCCTTTATATATAATGCATCATTAAAGTATGTTAATGCATTAATTATGCCTTGTAATGCACCTCATAATGCATTATATACCACTGATTTAATACATTGTAAAACGTATCTATTTATGAACACACATTTAGAAAATATAATTAATCAAAACACATGACAAACAACCAATGTCAGATGTAACAAGTCTGCAAATATTATAATCCATTTTAACTTTGGTTAGGCTACAATTATTTATGAAGAGATATAATGCATTATAATGTACAATAAGAATACCTTAATAATGCATTATATACAAAGGCTACAAGTAAAGTGTTACCAAAGTGTATAAAACATTTAAAAGAACATTCAGAACTAATGTTTTCATCACATAATATGTACATTAGCAAAACGTTATTGGAACATATTTTTGTTAGCTGGGTGACTATTTTAGAGAGTAATTGAACCATTCTGGAATAAAAAAAATATTTGCCAAT